>NC_133618.1:208331482-208655232 GCF_048593235.1 Sminthopsis crassicaudata | reverse complement strand
AATTATTTTGCTCTATTGAATTTTTTTCCATTTCCCTAAATTTTTTAGAGAGTTATTTTCTTTTTCCAATTCAGAAATCCTACTTTCCTGTGATTTTTTTACCTTTTCTAATTCACAAATTTTGTTTCCCTGCATCTCCTGTGAATTCTTTATTTTTTCTAACTTAAATTTCAGGACATTGTTATTCTCTATCAAAGCTTCTCTTTCCTTTTCCCATTTTTCTTCAAACTCTCTTAACTTTTTAATAGTCTCTTCTAGGAGAGAGTTACGTGATGGGAGGCAGGTATCATTCCCCTTTAGAGTGTCATCTCCTGACTCTCTGCTGTTAACTTCCTCGGGGTTGGATACCCGTTCTTTCTCTGTGTAGAAGGTATCAATTGTTCTCTTAAGCTTCTTACTCATTGTTAAAAATCTTTTGGGGTCTGCCCTTGGGGTAAGAAGTTTATTTATTTACTTATTTACCAGCTTCCTCCAAGGCTTGATGGATGCAGCGGCTCCTGTGCCTGAGCTAGGAAAGAGCTCTGGGAGAGAGTTCCTCTCCCCCCTCCCCGGAAATGCCTCAGAGGTGATACAGCGCAGTGAGGAGTGCCCAGTGAAGGACCCCGCTGTGTGTCCTAGCGACTGCCCTGAGGTTTAAGACTGAACAGTAAAAGCAACACAAAGCCCGGCCAATGCATCCCATGGGGCGTGGATATTAGCAGTTGACATGAAAAGTCCCTGTCCTCAAACTGGAAGTATCTGCCCAGAAACTACGGTCCCTACTTCAAAGGTTCTGCTTCTCTGGGAGTTCTGCTTCTCTGGGAATTCCATAGCTGCTAAAGTTCCACGGTCTCAGGCAAAGCCTGGCCCTATGTGGATTAGATGTTGTCTCGGGCTGTGTCCCTGACGTTCAGGCTCTTAACTACCCCAAGGTGAAGCCCTGGACATCAGAAGGCGGCTTCACAGCCCTGCCGAGATCTGTTAGGTCACTTCTGGATTGGGGTGGTTCTAGGATCTAGCTTTATATTTTGAATTGGCTTGATTTCTCTTCTGAACTGCTGTTTTATAAGCAGAGAAGAGCTAACAGCCTGTGTCAGATTCCTCTATCTCAGTGGCTTCTCTGATCCCAGAGTTCTCCCCAGCCCGATCGGCACAGTATGCTAGCACCTAAATGTCTGTGCTGGCCTTTTTTCTTCCTCCCCTTGGAACTGACCTTTTCTGTAGAGACTCCAGATTCTCTTCAGCTGGTACGTTGTGCTTTTAATCCTTGTGGTTTCTATCAGTCCAGCATTATTTTTGAGGCTGATTTAACTAATTGGTAATGAGGGAAGAAGGGAGCTCACAAAATCGCGTGTATCTTCTTCTCCATTTTGCCTCCGCCTCTGCAGGAGAATATTAGAAAAGTCTGGAAAGATTTTACAGGAGTGAAGTCAGGAAAGGAGTAAATAAATGAGCATGGCTAGCTTAGATTCCCCTCCTCAAAATCAGAACTTTCCAAAAGTGAGATAACCTGCTTAGAGATGTGGTGAGTTTCCTCTTCTTAGAGGTCTTCTAGCAGAGGCTAAATGACCTCTTGTTAGCTATGTTATTGTAGGGATTTCTTTTAGAGCATAAGTTAGACTGATAGGGGTTGAGGTCCCTTTAAGATTCCTTTCTGATTTCCCAACCCCCATGGCTGAATATCCGGGCTCAGCCCCCACTGGATCTGAGCTGGTTTGGGTTTTCTCAGTCCCCACAAACAGCTTCTTCCTTATCTGAAAAGCCTGCCAAGAACTTGGATCCGCTCACAATCTTTTAGGTGTAAAAGAGCCAAGCTGGAACTCTCTCTTTGCAGGAGCCCTCCCAACCAACACATGGTATCCTTTCAGCCATGTAAGGGTTCCTGCCCGCCCAGCGGCCACCTCTGGCCCTGGCATCTTTCTAACTGAACTTTGCTTCCAAATTTCTACAATAAACCTTTAATTTATCAATCTAGGTTTTCGAGCCTGTAAATTCATTTTACAGGGGACACTGTGCCTCATGGGATCTTTGTGCTGACATCAAGACTACATGTTCACTTATGATACCTTCCATCTCTCAAATTTCATAATTCTTATTATTGAGGTTGAAAAGGGGAACCTCAAAAGTCCCAGACTGGTGTCACGAGGTGTCTCAAAAAAATTTGCAGGCTTGAACCCATCTCCTAGTCAAGGGGCAAAGTTTATTAAAAGTGTGTGATGCTATTACTGTGTGGACTGATTCAGTAAATCGACAATATCAAGGAGATACACTTATACAGCTTTCAGTCATAGTTATGTTAATTCTATAGCTCAAGGGTAGGAAGCAGTCTCCATTGAATCAGATAGATTGAGTGTGCTCAGTTTCCTGAGGCAGATTTCAAAGCCTGATGATCAAGGACTTATTAGAACAGAAGCCCCAAGGTTAGGGGACCCCAAAACCACTTTACAGCATTTTCTCCCTATTAAACTATAAGTTCTGTGAGGACAAGGATTGTATCTCTTCTATGCTTTTAATTTTTCCAGATACTAGCACAGAACTCTACTTCCCAGAAGTCTTTAATAAATGTTTGTCAAATGAATGAGTGAATGACTGATGTATTCCAGAATAAGTGAAATCCTGGGTTAGGTATAATTATCCCGACTTTGTTGTTGTTCAGTCATGTCTGACTCTTCATGACCCCATTTGGTTTTTTTTTTTGGCAAAGATACTCGAGTAGTTTGCCATTTCCTTCTCCAGTTCATTTTACAGATAAGAAAATTGAGACAAACAGGGTAAAATGTTTTATCCAAGTTCAAACAGCTAGTAAGCTAGTGAGTGTATGAGACTTGATTTGAAATAAGGAAATACAAGTTGTCTAAGATCACCCTGGAAGAGCAGAGACTGAAATCCATTTCTTTTAAATTCTTTCCATTGCTCTTTTCACTGTATCTTGACCTATCAGATGAGGTAATAACCCTTAGATGATTCATATGCTGATGAGTATCAAGCTACAAGCAACAGGTTTTATTATTAGCAGTATCTGAGTGAAGTGTTCAGATGGCCTCTGCAGATTAGCAGAATCACCCCACACAAGGAACACTGCAGTTTGCATTTGTGAAACAACTGGGAATGAACTTGCAACATATTTTTGCTTAGCATTATTTTTCTTGTATGTTCTGTTTTTAGCACTCAAATATAGTTCCACTGGAATTTAAAAATGAACAGACCTCAGGGATCATACTCCCTAATGTGCTATTCTTTCTGATGTGGCTATGCTTATTAAGAAAAATAAAATGTGCATATAATCAAACAACTATCAATCCCACTGACATACTAAGCAAATGGAACCAATTCACATCTAATCCTTCAAGTTGGTCCAACAAAATGAGAAATTCACTAGAAACCAACATCTTCCTCTTTCAGGTCAACAGATATGCTCCTAAAAAAGGCTATGAAATTAAGTCCTCTTTTAAGCAAATGCTCTGGAGCACTTTTATTGTGAAAACAATCTAGGATCTACTCTTCTTTTATAAAGTGAATAACCAATTCCAATTTGCCAATTTTAAGTGATTAGTAGAAATTTCATTTTCTTTTCTTTTTTCCTAATGTGAGAAATGCTGAAAAGTTGAGTTTTCATAGTGTTGCAAACTTTGAGGTAGTGTGGGAGAGTGGGTACTACTGGCCAAGAGATTTTCAGAATGTGAGAAAGTTAGGATTCCACAGAACAATTAAGTGATTAATAGAAGCCTTGGGTAAACAAGGAATTGGGGAGCAAGGAAGGCACAGGTGGATTCAGTCAATCAGAAAAAAATTTTAGGGTTTTGAGAAAACCACAAACTGCAGATAATGCCCATCCAGCCCAAACTAGTTGAAGTCAATGACCTGACTTGACCAAATTGCTATTGTGTCTGCTTAATAGGCTAATTGAATATTAAACAAAACACTCCATAAGAGGAATTTCTGCCATTTTAAAACATGGAATGTGTTATGAGAGAGGGGGAACACATTTATACATATTTATGGGAAACAAGTAGTGAGCATATCAGAAAGATTGTAATCTGGAAGAAATGGGCCAATCAGTTCTCTGAAAGGAGGGACTGTGACAACCTAGCAAGTATAAAGGTTCTCCCACTTCTGTGCTCAGGGCTCCCTCTTCCCGAAGAGGATTGGGGTCCACTTCTGGCCAGAAATTTTAAGACGATTCCTTAAGATTCTTTAACAAAATTTCCTTGATAACTGATTTTCAGTGTCAAGAACCAGCAGAAAGTACTGATTGTTGGTTGATTTATATTTCTGGAACAGTTATCCAATGGATATCTGAGCTACATATTCTCTTTCTTAACCCAAAGCTAAGGATGTCTGGAGAAAGAGCTAAGATATTGATGAGGTGTGAATGATAAATTTAGTGGCAGTTGTGATGAGGTATGAGAATTGGGGTGGGGAATCCCCTCCGGTCATGCAGGTCTAATATGAAAGAATTTGCAAACCTGAAATCCATATGGCAAAAGGGATTTTGTTGGCACTGATTAGCCAGCTTTGCCAGGAAGACAGACTTCTTAGTCAAAAGGTCCTGTTAGAGAGAAAGCAAAGGTTAATACTGGGAAGAGAATATCTTCACTGTGGGCAAAAGCCCTGGCAGGCAGCTTTGCCAAGAAGAGAGCTTCCTTGGCAAAGCATAATCCTGTTTAGGCCTTCTGCAAAGATTTGGGGTTCAGAGTTGTCTTTTATTAGCCATCTGAGGCTTGGGCTTCAAATCAAAATTGAATGAGATTCCTCAACTGTTGACAATGCCCTGGGCTTAGATCTCTAATAGGAAAGAGATTATTTATATTATGAGTCTGAGCTACTGGAGTGGTCCTCGACTAATCTTCAGTTCAATAGAGGGTGCGACCATATCTCTAGCCAGATCCCCAACTGAATGAGACCACTTAACTGGGAGATGCAGGCTTTTCCCAGGGCCCCCAAAAGATCTGTTACTTCAATATGAATTTAGTTTTGTGCAAGATGGTTACTTGAACTGTTCTCTTGTGTACAGGGATTAAATGACTGTCCTGACTTGTCTCTGATCTACCCATAAGTGACAGCAATATCCACTGTGTAGAACTGCTGAAGAGTAACACCATTTCTCAGGCATGATAGTTCTGGGTCATATTCATGTGCCCAGGAAAGTTCTTGGAAAATGAACTAGTGCTGGATATTAACTGATGGGGAACAGCTTCTAGGGGAGATGTGGTAGTAACCCTAAAGCCACCTGGCCTTGGGAGTACTGTAGTTCCACAAACAAATGCTGGCCGCCAGATAACAATCTGTTGGTCAGTAATAGCAAAGTTTCTGACACAATAATGAGATGCATACCAGACTAAACCATAAAATTCAATAGGTGCATACCAGACCACTCCTCAATTTTATATCTTATTCTAAGCCATAAAATTAGCATATCAGTGACATGAAGCACTTGATCTCTCTTTTTCCTATAAATTTATCTTCTTGCTTCTGGTTCTTTGAAAAATTCTTTTGGAACTTAGCCCACTTCAATTGGCATTACAACTATAATAAATTTTGCCCCTTGACTTGGAAATGGGCTCAAACCTACAAATTTTTTTGAGAGACCTTGTAATATTGATCTGTAGCCCCAACCTTTTGGGATCTCCTTTGAACCTCAGTATTAACTAGTTCCTCAGGTGAGATAGAAATGCTCTCTTGTGAATGTTCATTTTAGTGATGGAATGGAAAAGAAGGCACTTTACTGTAGCCACCCCTTATTTCCTGGTACATGTCATTTCAATATTTGGTTTTAACTTTATTTTTCAGTCCAATTTGTGAGCTCTCTGGAGAAACATGGTAGGGACCCTTCTTCCCCTCTTGTCTTATAAGACTCAGCTCTAGTACCACCTTCTATATAGGATCTTTTCTAGTCCTTCAGCTGTTAATACCATTCTCCCCAAAGTTACTCTGTGTATGTGTGTTTCTTTATATATTAGGAAGAAAATGTATGTGCAAATGTATGTGTATATATAACGTGAATATATTTATATATTATATATAATATGAATACATATACATATTACAAAGACACATACATACATATATGTATAATATACACATTTTTTCTATGTTAGAATGTTCCTTGAAAACAAAGATTATTTTATTTTTGTATTTTTAGTAATAATACTAAGCACAGTGTTGAATACATAGTGATCTCACATCCTAATGGCTAAATAATAATAGCTAGCATTTACATAACACTTTAAAGTTTTCTTTTTTTAAAAAAATTTTTTTATTAATTTTTATAACATTTTCTTTGACAGTACATATGCATAGGTAATTTTTTTTTTTATAACATTATCCCTTGTACTCTCTTCTGTTCTGAGTTTTTCCCCTCCTTCCCTCCACCCCCTCCCCTAGATGGCAGGCCTTCCCATACATATTAAATATCTTATAGTATATCCTAGCACTTTAAAGTTTTCAAAGAGCTTTATATCTATTATCTCATTTTATCCACAGAAACAACCCTGGGAGAAAAGTAGTATAAGTATTTTTGTTTTTGTTTTTTGACATTTTTATTGATAAACTGAGATCGACAGAATTTAAATAACTTTCCTGCCCTAGTGTAATGCTGAGGAAACTGAGCAAAATAGAGATTAGAGAGTATTCAATACAGAATTTATTAAATGGAGAGATTTCCTGGGACCAAATGGATCCATGGTTTGGTCCCAGGACTGAACAAGACTATGGTCTTAAAGAATCGAGTCCTGAATGTCTGATAACAAGACTCTTATAGGGTAACAAGAACAATGACATAATGGGGGAGGTACCTGGATGAGGATGACCTAATGGGGGGGAGGAACCTAGGATAAGGATGACATAATGGAGGCAGGCACAATGGAAGGAGGTACTAAAGAGGCTCCTGATATTCTAATGATGTCTAAAATGGATAAAGACCTTAATCCCATCAAACATTAAGAGGGAATGACTATAGCCTAAGGTCTAAGATACAACACCTTTATCCTAACATTAAGAGGGAATGATTATAACCTGAGGCAAAGTAACTGAATAGGGCAATTAGGGAAACTGGGTCAGGACGTTAAAAGAGAACTGTGGCAGAACATAGTAAATGTCTGAAACTGAATTTAACTCAGATCTTCCTAATTCCAAGTCTCTCACTCTATCCAGGAAAGGCAGAATCCTGGAAAATCTCAAGGAAACATTGTCATCTGCTTAAGAGCACCACCGGTTTACTACACAAGGATGGGATGATTACTCATGAGTAATAATGTAAAAGGGGTTCCCGTCTGTTATGGGAATCATAGGATTTAGGTTCAAATATTGCACATGAAACTTGCTACTTCTATGACATTGGACACATTCTTTAATCCTTTGGGATCTGGGACAGTAGTTTATCTGTCGAATGAGGGGACTTGACAAGATGCCCTTTAAGAAATTTTCTAGCTCCAAATCTGTCCTTTGATTACAGAGGAGGCTTCCATCTTATATTTTGTAATGTTCTTCATAGAGTATAGGAGACATATTGATGTGAAAGCTAAGTTTATTTTTTCCTATTTCTTCCTTATAGGTTTGTTGAGAGTAGGAACTGTTTGGTTTTTGTCTTTATGTTCATTAGTACTTACCATGGTTACCAAAAATAGGAATCAGTCAGTAAATTTTATTGAATTGAACAGAATTAAATTCCCAAAATCTAGTGTAGATCACAGGGTAGTGAGTTCCTCATCACTGAAGGTGTTCAAGCAAAGGCTGAATGAACACTTGCCAGGTATATCATGTTTCAGGTAGACCAGACTGAGTTTCTGTAGTTCAGTGAATTTAGGAATCTTTTAGCTTTTCTTAACTGATATCCTATATTTTGCCTAATATTTTTGACAGTGGTATATGGTTTCACCTTTGATGGATGAAAAAAAAAAAGTTAAATTTCACAGGAGAAGAAATAAAGTACAGCTGTAAGGAAATCAATTTTGATTCTTCAGCCTGACATAATAACTAATACCCAATGCTGCAGGTCCTGAAGGATTCCTCTCAACTTTGATGATTGTTGTAGGCTGAGATTAGGCTCCTTCACATAACTGGAAAAATTGTGTGATAGGATTTGTGTTAAGTGAATGGACTGAAAAGAAATTCGCTAATTATAGCATCTGAATTTTAGCTAGCACTTTAAGGTTTATTAGTGAATACAAAGGCAAATTTTATATTTAGAGCTGGAAAGGTCTTTAAAGCACATCTCATCCCATCCCTTATCATTTTGCAGTGGAGAAACTGAGGCCCATAGAGAAAAATTTCTTATCAGATTGACAGTAATTTGAACACAGGTCCTCTGATTAAAAATCCAGAACTGATCCAAGATTTGCATAGGGCACCTAATTTGATGCTCATTATAACCCTTTGAAACAGATACCACTATGGTTATTATTGTTTCCACTTAATAGATAGGAAAGTTAAGATTCAGAGACATTAGGGGACTTGAAGCTAGTAAATGTCAGAGGTTGTATTTGAACCTAAGCTTTCTTAATTCTAAGTCTAGGGCTGTATCCATTAAAAATTAACAGAGGGGGAGGAGTGTGGGAGTGAGTGAATCTTACTCTCATAAGAATTGGCTCCACAAAACTACAAAACACTTTACACACAAAGTCAGATCGAAACAATTGGAAAAATATTAAGTACACTTAGATAAGCTGAGTGAATATAATAAAGATGACAATACTATCTAAACTAATCTACTTATTTAGTGCTACACCAATCAGACTCCCAAGAAACTATTTTAATGACCTAGAAAAAATAACAACAAAATTCATATGGAAAAACAAAAGCTCAAGAATTTTAAGGGAACTAATAAAAAAAATCAATGAAGGTTGCCTAACTGTACCTGATCTAAAACTATATTATAAAACAGCAGTCACTAAAACCATTTGGTATTGGCTAAGAAATATACTAGTTGATCAGTGAGTAGGTTAGGTTCACAGAACAAAATAGTCAATGACTATAGCAATCTAGTGTTTAACAAACCCAAAGACCCCAAATTTTGGGATAAGAATTCACTATTTGATAAAAACTGCTGGGAAAACTGGAAATCAGTATGGCAGAAACTAGGCATGGACCCACACTTGTTTGTTTTTTTTTAATTTTTAATTTAAGTTACATTTTTTAAAATTAATTTTATAATTATAATTTTTTTTGACAGTACATATGCATGGGTAATTTTTTACATCATTATTCTTTGTACTCACTTCTGTTCTGAATTTTCCCCTCCTTCCCTCCACCCTCTCCCCTAGATGTCAGGCAGTCCCATACATGTTAGATGTGTTATAGTATATCCTAGATACAATATATGTGTGCAGAATCAAATTTCTTGTTGCATAGAAAGAATTGGATTCAGAAGGTAAAAATAACCTGGGAAGAAAGACAAAAATGCAAACAATTTACACTCATTTTCCAGTTTTCCTTCTCTGGGTGTAGCTGATTCTGTCCATCATTGATCAATTGGAACTGAATTAGATCTTTTCTTTGTGGAAGATTTCCACTTAGATCAGAATATATCTTCATACAATATCGTTGTTGAAGTGTATAATGATCTCCTGGTTCTGCTCATCTCACTTAGCATCAGTTCATGTAAATCTCTCCAAGCCTCTCTGTATTCATCCTACTGGTCATTTCTTACAGAGCAATAATATTCCATAACATTCATATACCATAATTTACCCAACTATTCTCCAATTGATGGACATCCATTCATTTTCCAGTTTCTAGCCACTACAAAAAGGGCTGCCACAAACATTTTGGCACATACAGGATGGACCCACACTTAATACACATACCCACACCAAGAGAGGATCAAAATGGGTTCATGATTTAGGCATAAAGAATGAGATTATAAATAAATAAATTAGAAGAACATAGGATCTCAGACTTGTGGAGGAAGAAGGAATTTGTGACCAAAGGAGAACTAGAGATCATTATTTACCACAAAATAGAAAATGTTGATTTATATCAAGTTAAAAAGATTTTGTACAAACAAAACTAATGCAGACAAGAACACTGAAAATGAGACTCAGAGTGGTTCAAGTAACTTGTCTATAGTTACTAATTTGGGAGGTATAGGATGTGGGGAGTGTCCCTTCTTCAGCATGGTCTCTGTGCCTGCCAAGAAGGTTGTGTTGCCATCATCACAATTTTTCCTTTGAGTATTCTTTTTTTCCCCAAATGAGCCTGGGAGTCTTGGTGTAATAACCTGCTTTCTGATATGTTACATGCCATTCTGATGTCTTGGGTCTTCCCTAATGAATGTCAACTCCTTTGTCTCATTAATTATCATAGTTCAATTTTGTAGAATGTGGGATTTGTAGTTAGATATATCACATCATATCACATCATCTGATGTCATATCATATCTTTGATATTTTATTATTATTATATTGTATCAATTATCTTTTGTGCCTTCCAACTCTAAATCTAAATCTTATATGATATGAATAGCCTCCATTACATTATTATAATAATGTACTCCTAGGATAAGGGGGTAAGGAAAGGGAATATGCATTTGTATATTAACTACTAAGTTCCAGACACTAGGTTAAGCACTTTTTACATATGTTATTTCATTTAATAATAGGAATATTCTTGATTTGGGCTCTGAAACTATTCACAGTAATAGTCATGAATCTTCACCCAATGAATTTTTTTTTGTCTGTTCAATGATTTTTATTTATTTATTTATTTGTTTGTTTCTTTGACTGAGGCTATTGGGGTTAAGCGACTTAACCAGAGTCACACAGCTAGGAAGTGTTAAGTGTCTGAGGCCAGATTTGAACTCGGGTCCTCCTGACTTCAGGGCTGGTACTCTATCCACTGTGCCAGGTAGCTGTTCAATGGTTGTTATATTCAAGTAAATGCTAAGTCCTGAACAAGACACAGACAAAAAACCTGAGAGATTCAAGAAACTGATCATCTATTAAGAGGAGAAGGAATTTGAGGCACCAAGGATAACAACTGCTACCCTAACCATAGAGTAGCTGGTTTGTGCTTCTTTGGTTCTCAATGACATTCTACATGTATACTATATTAGGGGAAAATGCATTCTTCATAAGCTTGAGAGGAGGAGCAGTGATCCAAAACTAATTTAAAGTGTCTATTTACAGCTCATGTCCTGAGGAGAATGGCTTTTTGCCCTTGATTTTCTAATTCCCAGTATGTCACCAGCAGAAATGTTGCCAAATAAAGAAGTGGGGGGGAGAGACCCCATTGCACATAGAACAGTGTATTCCTCATAAAATGAAGACTTTGAAAACAGCCCTGTTTTACCAATAGAATTAAAATGGCCAAAAATGAGTCTAACTTTTGCAAGCAAATGAATGCTCCTAAGTTAATTATTCCTGGACCATCATTTGAAATGGTCTTTCATTTGAAAATTCTGAAGGAAGCAAAAAAAGGTACAGGATGCTATGTTCTCTTAGGAGGACAGTCTAGTCTTGTCAGTTTAGGAGGTCTTATTATGGGCAGTTATGACCATGTATTATTTTTTTATTTTTATCCTGAAAAAAACTCGCTTTTTAACCTCACAGATCAGAACAAGTTGACCCATCACATTGCTAGAGCAAAAAGAGCACCAAATGATTTTTTTTTAATATGGCAGAGAAACTTTTTCTCTCTAGAAGATGGAAAGGAAGATAGAAGCAGTTAAATAGGGAAGTTGAAGGGAGGCCACTGAACTGAGACTCACATGGATGTTTGGCAAAAGTGGGGCAGTAGAGAAAAAGGCACAGAAAGACACAAACCACACACAAAAATTTCCCAAAATTTTGTTTGGTATTTTTCCTTCATTCACATTTAATGTCTGGATAGAACCCAGGAGCAGGAAACTCTTCCAAATATCCAATGAAAGACTATGCCTTCGGGCTACAAGTAGGGTCAATTCCTGGAAATGATGACACTCTTTAGAGGACAGTCTGTTCCCAGGAAATTTTTAGGCAGGTTGATAAAATTGGAAAATTTTTGTTAAGAACTTGAATATTTAACATTTTAGCTATCCATTTTTAAGCTTGTCTCTAACTAAGTAAGTTCTATAAAATTCTTTCCCCCTTCCCTCCTCCCCCAGGGATGTTAGAGATGAATGAATGGAGAGACAATTTGAACAATGTGTACACCAGTTCTGAGTGGTTACAGATGTCAGATCATCTAGAAGTCACAAAAGCTATGATCAGTCTAATTTTTTCCAGTAATAGTAATGGTCCTTCCAGAGAATTCCAGAATTTCAGAGTTGTAAGAGATCCCAGAAGCCATCTATACCAACTGACTACAAATCTTACTTATAGATATTAAGATCTCTAGTTTTTGTCAGGATTCAGCTCCAGTGTTGCCTCTTACATAATTCTCTTTCTGTTGCTTCCTTCCCTCCACAAGTTACTTTACATTTATTTTGATGCAGTTAAATATATATGTGTTGTTTCCTTAGATAGAATGTGAGGGGCAGGTATTGTTTTATTTTTTTCCCTATCTTCATAATGCTTAACAAAATATCTGGCAGGTAGTAGGCAATTACAACTTTTGTGACTTCTACTACTTGTAACTACCCAGAGCTGATGCACTTTGTTCAAACTTGACATTATTTTCTTTTGGCCACCATATCCCAGCGCTAATTCATAATAAAACTTTTTCCTCCATAAAAACTCTAGGTAAGGACAGTTCTAATAATCTACACTGATGCAATGGTACAATTGCCTTCAATACACTTCAATATGTTTTACAATATATGAGAACTAGATCCTCAGGCATTTCTCTCATTACAATACAGACATCATCCTTTGTGAGAAACGGTCTTCTTCCCCCTTCTTGGGAAGAGTATGTTTGTGATGACCACATGACACATACCTGAAGGAAATTGATTCATACTGTCAAGAGCATGGACATCTTTCTTTGGTCTCATTGGTATTAAGAGACAGGATTACTAATAATAATTCAGAGAGACCCAGATTTCCCCCTTTTTCTAAAGTTCTGATTCTAAAAGTTCAGTCTCAAGAAGGATATTGCCAATAATGAGATTAGACTAACTTTCTTGTTCAAGACCCCACCCTAATGGATCTGCTCAGATTTGAACATAGTGGTTCCTGGTGTTCTTCTTTCTGGATGATGGCCATGACATCAGAGAGATGATACCATGACATGGAAGTAAATTGGATTTAAATGAGGGAGGGATGTGCATGGTCACCAATCTCATTTTCTTCTTCAGAGCCAATTGGTTCCAATAGCAAAATATAGAACAAGAAATAGATCAAGACGACAGGAGATGTTCCTGCATATAGTGGAAGACCTTGGTCTTTTTAAGCTAAAGTCTTTAACTTAACTTTGTATATTTGTGTGAATTTTGAATAGACAGCTCAAAGCTGGAGGTGGTTTGAATATATAGTTTCTCTGTCCAAGGGTGACATGATGTCACTCTCAGCCACCCATTTCAATATAATTCCCTTTCTATTGTGTTAACCAATCAGTTTATTGCCACTCCTCTTTGAAAAGAATGTATAGTCTCTGAGCCCACTATCATGATTTTTTTGGTTTAAGAAAGCCAGCCAAATAATCATCCTTGTTAATAAAAGATTATCTTTGCTTGTCTTGTAATGAAATGACTAAATGACCCAGAAACTAAGTATCTATTGTAGCAAAATTGCCAATGTAATTACAATTGCCTTATTCTGATGAGCTGTTCTCCCAAATATCCCATGTTCAGGTCTATGTACTTTAATGGCCAGCATTCTCTTCCCCTGCATTTTCATTCCTTTTTTTCTTTGGAAAGACCAGTTAGTACTAATGGCCTCTCCATTATGAACTTTCAGTAGTCTTCCAGGAAGGGTGACTGCCAGTTCTTGAACTTTTTTCTCTTTTTGAGGTTTCCCTATCCCTTAAACAGAAAAGACATTTTTTTTCACCAGAGGTTTCTCCTCATCCTGGTAAACATTGTCTCCTGGATTTCCAAGCTCCTAAGAAATTTGTGAACATGGCTTTTGGTTGGGCTCTCTCCTTATGTTATTGTTACTCGCGGCTTCAGTTGTTACAGTATACGGGGTTCTGAATGTTCAAACAGAAAAGCTTATATCTGATTTTAGGAATGAAAGGGAATAAGCATCTATTAAGTGCCTACTACGTGTCAGGCATTGTGTTAAACATTTTACAAATATCTCATTTGATCCATAAAATCATTTGGCCAGACCCGTGCTTTTGTAAAATTACTTTGGCATTTGAATGAAGGATAGATTGGAATAGAAAAAGACTTGTGTCAGGAAGACCAATTAGAAGGCTATTAGAATTTTACAAATATAGGTGAGAGGTGATGAAAACCTGAAAAATTTTGATAATTATATTTCAATATAATAGATTTTCTCTGTAATTCTAAGAATTTTGTATTATACATACATACATACAGCCATATATATATTATTATTATTTTTATTTTTGCTAAGGCAATTGAGGTTAAATGACTTGCTCAGAATCACACAGCTAGGAAGTATTAAATGTCTGAGGTCAAATTTGAACTCAGGTCTTCCTGACTTTGGGCCTGGTACTCTATCCACTGTGCCACCTAGCTGCCCCTGTTTTATATATTTAAAACATTATTCTGAAAACAGATCCATAGAGTTCACTAGACATCCAAAGGGTTCTAGATGCAAAAAAATAGTTGAGTGCTATTTTCAGAGATTCTATAGGAGACTATAGAACTCCTCTCAGAATAATATTTTCAAACATGTAAAACCAAAATATATAAGATTACAAAGAAAACCAGAAGTTAGTGAAAATGAAGCTATAATCCCCCTACATTCAAAGGTCCCTTGAAATTCCTTTTCAGTCCTTTCACAGGATCCCTGGACCCCAGATTAAGAGACCCTGTTGTAGAATGACAAGGACTAAAGATAGTTTCTATTGCTTAGGCAGAACTATTAGAGCTAGGACTCTCAAATATACTTTTTAGTGTCATGAACCACAGTTTTTGAACTGCTTTCTCAAAAGTGTAGCTGAAGTTAGTCTCTGAGTAGCTTTATTATTATAGACTCATTTGTACTAGAAAAATGATGCTTTACATGGAAAGATACTAATCTTAGACATGGTAAACCAGATGCTTGGGTAAAGAAAACACATATGGAACATTCCTGAGCTCCTCTTCATCTGTCTTGTCAGTGGTCAGTGTGCTAGATATTAAAGACACTGACATATTCATATCAGTAAAAATTCCTGAGATATCCAGACAGTGGAACCATAGCATTCCCCAAACCTGAAGAATTACTTGGGCATGTCCTTTGTTTTCTAAGCAAGCAAGTTTGCTTAAAGACAGCCAAGTTGGGACCTTTATAACTAGGCACCAGCGATAATAATGACCTGTTAATTAAAGTTGTCTTTTCCAGTTGCTGAAATGTGAGTATTATTAGAGTCATAAGGGTTAGAACTAGAGGGTTTTTTTTAAGGTCATCTGATCTAAGATCTACATTATATAGACAATAAAACTGAGACCCCAAAAGGAGACTTTACTTGCCTGAAGTCTCCCAAGGTAAGATGTGGCAAAGCTAGGATTTGAACTTGGGCCTGTGACTACAAATCCATTGATCTTTTCCTTATATACACACACTATATATTTATATTGTTGTTTAGTCATTTCAGTTGTGTCTCACTTTTTATGACCCCATTTGGGGGTTTTCTTGGAAAAGATAGTGAAGTGGTTACCAATTCTTTCTCTAGTTTATTTTACAAATGAGGACATAGAGGCAAACAGTATTAAGTGACTTGCTTAGGGTGTCTGAAATTGGATTTGAACTCAGTTCTTCCTGACTCCAAGTCCATCAAGCATCACTTAGTGGACTTACTACATATTTTTACCAGATGTTTTATGCTACAGGGATTCTCTAATAGTGCTGAATAACCTCAGAGCTTCTTTTCAGTCTTAAAAATAATGAATATAAAGATCTCACAAAGAAGAACTTTCTCTACAATGCAGGTCAGCCCCTTCTTTGGAACTTATAGTCTTTTTTTTTTTTTTGATAATATTTTATTTTTCCAAATACATGCAACATTCACCTTTGCAAAATGTTGTGTTCCAAATTTTTCTTCCTCCCTCCTCTCTGCCCCAGACAGCAAACAATACAATATAGATTAAATAAACATGTACATTTCTTCTAAACACATTTCCAAATTTGTTATGCTATGCAAGAAAAATGAGAAAGAAAAAAAACAAGCAAAAACCATCAGCAGCAAAAAAGATGAAAATACTATGCTTTGATCCACATTCAGTCTCCATAGTTCTCTCTCTGGATGCAGATGGCACTTTCCATCCCAAGTCTATTGAAATTGTCTTGAATCACCTCAATGCAGCTTATAGTCTGATGTACCTGGGATCCAGATTCCTTAACAGAGTTCAAAAGGGATCCATGACTTGGATAGGAAAAAAATTATATCTTTATTTTTGTTAACCTCAACATGAAATTTAGCATTTCCTTCAATCATTCAAAAGTATATTCTGAAAAAGTGTTCACCAGATTGCTGAAGGGGTCCATGGCACAAACAAGGTCAAGAACCTCTATCAGGATTACTCATAACATGGAAGTATTAAGTAGCTGTTCCAGGACCACACAGCCAGTATGTCTCAAACATGAAATTTGAACTCAGGTCATCCTGGCTCTGAGGTCAACTTTCTATAGGCCTTTCCAGATCAAGGATTCTGTAAATCAACAAGTTTTTTGTTTTGTTTTGTTTTGGTTAGAATCTCTAATAATTCTAGGATTCTCTATAATTTAGCTCCAATCCATATTTCCAGCCTTGTTTCACATCAATTCCCTTTTTGTACTCTGTGTTCCAGCCAAACTGATTCCAGTTTGAACTAGTTGTTCCCTAAACTTGACACACAATCTCTCCCACCTCTGGGCATTTGCACAGGCAGTAGCCCTGGGAATGCACTCGCTTGGCATCTCTTCATTCCTCTTTCCCAGGCTCATCCCAGAAGCTACCAGAAGTGATGCCCCACTGACAGACTCTCCCTCCTCACATTTTTCTAGAGTGTTTGGGCTCTCACTCTCAGCTCCTTCTGTACTCAGCCTCATGTTATACTTAATTGCATAGTTAACAAAATGTCCTAAGACAATTTAAAGTTCTCAAAGAGTTATACTTCATTGTAGGCATTTAATATAGATTTGTTGAATTGAATGGAATTTATTTTTCATTTATTAAATGAAACAAGGATTTCCATGGTAGTATAATAAAAAAGATAATTGTGCATGAAACTGTAGTCTATTATATACAGCATATTTTTCCTTTTAAATATATAATAAGATTATAATGTAAATTTCTCTTTTCTTTTTCCCCTCCCTGTCAGTCTAGAGATAGCTACCATTAGACATAAATATATATATATATATATATATATATGTGTGTGTGTGTGTGTGTGTGTGTGTGTGTGTGTGTGTGTGTGTATTTATACGTAAAATCATTCTATAATTACTTCTATTTATCAGGAATTTTATAGCATTGTGCTAAGTGATTTGGAGAACATAAAAGGTGCATACTATAGGTTCTTCTACCTTCAAAGAGTTTATAGTCTTTTGGGGGAATCAAAGCATACAACTCATCACATAATTTCAGAGTTGGAAAGTATTTTAGTGGTCATCTAGTCCAATGTATATTTTTAAAAATCCATCTATAATATAATGCTATTGAGAATAATAATAGACATTTAGCTTTGGGTTTGCAAAGTACCTTACAAATACCTCATTTTATCTCATAGTGAGTATGGGAGGAGTAATTTTTAACAAATTTTTAAAAAAGTAACCAAACCCAAGGCTATTGTGAGATTCTTTTCATGTTCCTTGATTGGCACAGACATTATTTAGGGATATTAGAAGAAATTGTCTAACATAGTTTTGATCTGGTGCTGGCAGCTAGGAGCTGAGCCACAGTAAAGGAAGTGCTTCCTATCCTCCCCTGTCATCTTCTTCTTTCAATATTTCCTCATATCTCTATCTTTTTTATATTAGAGGGGGCACTTTCGAGCTCATCAAGTTCCCTCTTTCCCACAGTTATCCATTTGATCACCACTTGCTCTTTTTGGCTGCATATGGGATATGAGGAATATTTTATTTCCAATAGAAGACATATCATACATCTAAAAGAGGATTTCCCCTAGAGTTAAAAGATAGGGATTCTAGTCCCAGCTTTTCTTTGAATTTTGGCACACAGTCTTAGGCTAGTTAATGCACATGTCTGGGTCTGTTTTCTCATCCATGAAGGATATAACAAAGTAATCTTAAAAAGTCCATTCTAATCCTAAATATAATGGTCTAAATACTCCTAAATTTAGAGCTAGAAGGGAGTCAGAGTTAAGCTATTTATCTGGTCATACAGATAGCAAATATCAGAGTTGAGTCTTGAGTCTATATGTTCTGATTCCAAATTTGATTATCTTTTCATTGCCTCCATACTTACTACTTGATAAAGTTGTTTGGAACAACAAATGAGATAATGTCTATAAAATGGTATATAAATATTAACTCTGTGATCTCCTTCATGTGGATACTTTCCATGGATGCAGATCAAAAGCCCTATAGGCCTCTTATCCTGCTGTGTTTCTCCATAATTAAAGGCTCTTTCTCTAATTCTTTTAACATCTCCAAGGCACCAATACAGCACATGTATTGTGTATCTATCTGTTACCTTCCATTTTCCCCATGCATCTGACCCATTTTTTTTTCCAATAATTCCTACCCTTGAAGATGCTTCCATATCAGTTCTCTAGTGCAAATAGTCATTGGTAGGTGGCAGGTGGAATCTTCTTTCACCCATCATTCTTTGGGGGGTTGCCTGCAATGTAGATTTCTGAGAGTGTGATATTCTATTATTCATCTACAGATAGCCTCCCCAGGATCACATTGGATTAAATATAGAAGCTCACAGACAGTGGGGAAACTCTGGATGAGGTATAAGACCCTTCAGCCTAGAGGGAACCTGCTGACAATGTCTGGTTCAGCTCTCCAATTTCTTTAAGGGCTCTTGGTCTTCCTGAGAAGTCAGGGGGTGGTGACAACCTGTGTTGTGAATGAAGCAGCATAATACCAGGTGGCAAACTACATACAATAGCAAGTTGTTTATGTGATCCCACATGTGCAGTATATACTGGGCGCATGCTCAGTGTTTTTGTTACATAAGAGTATAAAAAATGGAAAGTCCTTGAAATAAACAGACTTCATTTTCCCACCATCCTCAGGAATCCCGTCTTATCACTTCTCCACTAGGAAGGTATATCTTAATCGCCCTGGTGTGGGGACTCTAGAAAGCATGGTACATTTTGTCACCCCAACTTGGGGGCTCTAGAAAGCAGGATAAAATTTGGTGCCCAACATGGGTTTCTAGGTGAGGTTCTATACAAATCAGCTCAACTGACGTGATTGGCAGAGTTCAGTGGAGAAGTCCCTGTAACCCGGAAGGGTAAGTATGAAAATAGGCAAGCAGGAAGAATTGGTAAAGGCTAATCTAGTCACTTTTGTTTTTCAGTTGAAATGGGGCAAATACTAAGAAAAGAGCCTCCCCCACCCCGAGAAGTATGAAGCAGGCTTAGTTAGGTTAACAGAGAAGCAAAGTTTGTTGGTAACTCAGAAACAGATCACTGGGCTCTTAAATATATTAGAGTGTGCATCTCCTTGGTTCTCTAAGAAAGAAAAATTAGAGCCAGAGATGTGGAAAATAGTGGGAGAACAACTAATTGAATATTACAAAGCTATGGGTCCTGATTCAATTCCTGAGGAAACATTCCTTATGTACAATATAATATAATTGCCTTTAAAGAATCCCACAAGTTTTAAAACAAGAAAAGATTTTGATGTGAATGTCTAGGCAAGGAAGTGTGAGGAGAAAAACATCTGAAGGGGATGGTAATGACAATGCAGCTGGAGGGTATGGCCAAATTAAATATCTCAAGTATCCTGCTGATAAGCCTGAAGTATATGGTGCTTCTCACTTTCACAGCTTGGTTTCACTTCCTCCTATACCCCAGCAGGTACCCTTAGGGTATTCCCCATCTCCTGACTCTCCTCTCTCAATTCCCACTTCATGGGCAGAGGGAGGAGGAGGAGTGGGAGGGGCAATGATACCATCAGCACCACCCATGCAGCAGTTTTGCCTACCCACTATGTCCTCATTATTTGAGGCATTGGTTAAAGCAAAAGAGGAAAGACAGGATACAAACTCAGCAGAGTTTGAGAATAGAAGTATATCCTGTGATTGAAGAGCTTGACTCTTCTGGTCAAATCAGAAGAAGATAACTCCTTTTAATCTGGAAATTATTAAAGATCTGGAAAAGGCTTATAGTCTTTATGGATCTACATCATCTTATGTAAAGATGCTGTTAGAGAATTTGGCTTATGAAATTTTAACCCCTAATGACTGGAGATATATAGCAAAGACATGTTTAGAACCTGGACAAAACTTGTGGTTTTCTGAGTATAGTGAACTCTGTAGAAAACAAGCCCAGTGAAATAAGCAACCTGGAATTAATATACCAGTCACCTTTGACCAACTAGCAGGCTTAGGTTCTTATGCAGACACTTTAACCTCAGATTAATTACCCTTTGGCAGTGTATGAGCAAAATGCTTGTGCTGCTATCAAAGCATGGGGCACCCTCCTAGGAAGACAAAATAGAGGGGAAGCCTTCAAGAAAATAGTGCAAGGTCCAAATGAACCCTTTGCTGATTTCGTGGGATGTCGGCAGACAGCTGCCATATGAACTATTGGTGAAAATGTAGCAACAAAGGGGGTAGCTGGCCCAGTCATTGACCAAATTATGATAAGGCGATTTGCTAAGGGAAATGATAATGAAGATTGTAGAAGAATTATACTAGAACTAAAAAAGGATACTCCTTTAGATGAGGTCATAAGATGCTGTGCCTTAGTGGGTACAAATACCTTTTATGCCTAGACGATGATGCAGGCTTTTCAAGATCTGAACATGGAAAGACAAGGTCCCTTTTGGGAAGGGACTTCCAAAGAGAATCAACAATGCTTTCAATGTTATAAGGCAGGGCATTTGAAAGCTCAGTGTTGGCAAAAAATAAATAAATAAAGTGAAAGAACAGGGTGAGAGAAGACCCAAAATCTTGTGTCCAAAATGCAATAAGGGCTTCCACTGGGTGTCACAGTGTAGGGTGACTCAGGAAAATGGGAAGCAGGGCTTGACTCCAGGGTCCCAGGCAAAAAAACACTTTGGCTGGATGGCAGCTGATTTACACCCAGAGAGTCCTTAAAGGTTCAGTACTCCAAGATGATTAGTCTGCTGAGAAGCAAGCTGGTAGGGGAAAGATTACAATCCGGATTAATAGAGTTGTATCCCGGCTGGGACTACTGAGATATTACCTGGAAAAATGAAACCTATCCCTGTCCTGCCTATAGATCTCTTGTCTCCACACATAGTCTACTTGACCATTTCACCCCCTAAGAGTGCTTACAAAATAGTGTCTATCCATACACTCATTTGGGAAACTGGGGAATGTGTAGCTAATATCCCAGTAACTAATATAGATAGACAATATGTGATCTATCACCCAAGAGAAGTAGTAGCATCCGACCTTATGATACACACTTCTGAAATGCAATTTGGTGATATTTATCCAGATTTTGACTCCCAACAACAGAATCCAGGAATATTCTAGACTGCAGCTATTACAGCTAGTCATCCTATGCTCACTGTCTATGTGTGGTATACCTTTGAAAGGGTTAGTAGACACAGGTGCAGATTGTATAGTCATCAAAGGGTCCAGCTGGCCCAGTCATTAGCCAAAGATTACAGCAAACACCCATGTGTTTGGCATAGGAGGATCAATAGCAGCTGAACTTAGTGCTCCCCCTTTGGGGTGGAGATTTGGGCATGGAGCAGGGTTTTTTGCTCCTTATGGTAGTTAAAAAAGGGGGAATCCTCATCAATATATGGGGAAGAGACATCAAGATGCTCCTCCAAAAATAAGAGAGGGGGAACCACAGGTAACCCTAGAGAACTTCTAAACTTAGCTCTGTATTAATTTTTTTTTTTTTTGATGGAGATGCACTGGGCTCCGGCAGACAGGTTTCAAAACCCACTGGAAGGGCAGTGTCTAGTATGAGCAGCTCCAATATCTTTAGATAATTGCCAGGTGATGTGGAAAGATACAGAAAGTGGTTAATGGAAGGGACCAGATAGGTTAATTGCTTGGGGGAGATGGTTTGCTTGTATCTCAGCAGATGGAGAAGGAACTGGATGGGTGCCAATGAGTCATATTCACCTTGTCCATTGGAGAGAGATGGAAAAAAGAGAAGACCTTTGAAACAAAGGAGAAGACCTAAGAAATATCAGATGGTTCCATCTCTGACTGTGCCCACCACTAAAAGGGCCTGGCAGTTAACCCTTTGTGTATGGCAATTAACTCATGAACATCAGAAATAATTCTCAATGAGACTGATGCAGAACTTCAAAACCTGCAGGACTCATTGGATTCCCTGACACATGAAGTGATGGACAATAGATTGGTTTTGGACTATCTCTTGGCTGCTGAAGGAAGTGTATGTGTGGTTGTGAATTGATAGCTATTTTTTTTTACACCTTCCTTCTGGGACTTATGAAAATCTTTTATAGTATTTTGTTTATTCATATTTGTTTGTTATGTTACTACTTACTTGTATGATATTACAACTTGCCTGTGTAACTCCTCCCATAGTGATGGATTTAACCACAGGTATATACCTGCTTCAATTAAAACAAAAGAAAGGGTGAGCTGTAGAGGGCCACAGATAGTGGTGGAGCTCTGGGTGAGGTATAAGACCCTCAGCCCAGAGGGAACCTGCTGACAATGTCTGGTTTGGCTCCCCATCTTCTCTAAGGGCTCTCAGCCTTCCTGAGAAGTCAAGGAGAGGTGACAACCTGTGTTGTGATTGAAGTAGAATGATACCAGGTGGCAGAGTGATATCAGGTGGCAAACAACATACTATAGCAAGTTGTTTATGCAGTATATACTGAGTGCATGCCTAGTGTTTTTGTTACATAAGGGTATGAGGTTATAAAAAGGGGAAAGTCCTTTAAATAACAGACTCCATTTTCCCACCATCCTTTGGAGTCCCTGAAAGCAGGACATAATTAAATATATGGAGTTTCACAGCAATGGACGTTAGAATCATTGAAAACACGTGGCCAGTATCTGATATCCAGGTTGGTACTTTGCAGGTGTCTGGCAAATGGTATGGTGAGATGAATATTACATTGTGAGTAATTAGGGAAGCAGAAATCAGAGGTAACAGAGTGAGTCTATATGAATATGTTGGACAGAACAGATAAAAGGAAAGAGGAAAAAAATTTTGTGGAAAAAGTTGGTGTTGATTCATATAATTAGTTGTGCGAGGCCATAGCCTTTTTATTGATTGATTAATTTTTTAGATTTCATATAAGAGTGCAAATACACAGAATCTTTCATTTGGAAGGGACTTCAGCAGCCCTCTAGTATATAACTTGAATCTCAACAGAATTTCCTCTGCAATATATCAGACAAATATTCATCTCTCCAGATGACAGAATGGCACAGGCCTGACTGGGTCAATTTTGGTGATTCTTCTTTCAAGAAGATTTTCTTGATTCCTTCAGCTATTAATGCTACCTGTGACAGAACACCCCCCCCCCCAATTTATTTTGCATATATAACATTGCTAATTGAACTCCCATACAGAATGCCATGGAGTTGAGTCATACTCTTGTAAAAGACATTTAAATCTTGGTGGCAGCTGTGGGATCAAAGGGAACCTGAATTCAAATTCATCCTTATATACTTATTAACTATGTGATCTTGACCAAATTACTCTCTGTCAGCCTCAGTTTCCTCATTTGTAAAATGGTGATAATAATAACGTCTACCTCTTAGGGTTGTTGGGAGGATCAATTGAAATTATATTTGTTAAAGTGCTTAGCACAATACTCTGATTCAACAGTATCTCTACTGAGTCTGTGGAACTGGAAATTGAGTAGATGTTCATCACTTGAGGAATGGCTGAATAAGTTATGGTATGTGAATGTAATGGAGTATTATTGTTCTATAGGAAATGATGAACAGGTTGATATCTGAAAAACCTGGAAAGACTTACATGAACTGATGCTAAGTGAACTGAGCAGAACCAAGAGAAAATTATACAGAGTGACAAGATTATGTGATGTTTAACTGTGATGGATTTGGATCTTTTTGACAATGAGGTGATTCAAGGTGATTCCAATAAACTTGTGACAGAAAGTTGTAATGTTCTCATTTGTTTTTCTTGTGGTCTCTGGAGCAGCCTTCATTTCAGTTCAGTAATCACCACAAGAATAGCCAGGTGTCAAAGTCCAAATCCTTTATTATCTCCTTCAAAATCTAGTTTCCTTGCCTGCAGCCTGGGCTAGCTTTCTTAGAGGCCTTTCAGAGTCTTGGTGTCAATGGAGAAGCTAAGGAGAAGAGCCCTGTCACTGCACTGCTGTGAGATGAAGTAAATTAGTCTGGCTCTCCTTGGCTCTAAGAGCTTAAAGTCCCATCTCCAGTCCTCTGGTCTTCTCTGGCTCTGACTCTGGCTGAGTTTGTCTGAGCTTATATACTCTCTTATAATTACATTATCATAGGTATGAATCTTGTAGAACTATATTAAGTACTAAGTACATGTATTGAACTAGAGAACTATTAAGTACCATGCTAAACTAGATAACCATTGTCTTTATAAATTCCACTTACTTAACACCTTGTAAGAATCCTTGTTTCAAGTTCAGACTTCTGGTCCATAACATCTCCATTTTTTGTTTGTTTGTTTGTTTTAGAACATAGGTAGTCATATCCTCCCTGGCTTCTCAGGGAGGTGAGAACCCCCCAAAAAGGAGGTGATCACACTTTCCCTGACTCCTCAAAAAAGGGGTGAAAACACCAAAAGAAGGAGGTGATCACACCCTTCCTGGCATCTCAGGAGGGGAGATGAAAACCAAAGGAAAATGGGGAATCAAACCAAATTAGCAGGTTTCTGAAGGATCTCATTTGAAACAGCTATACATAAATCCATCTATATGGGAGTTATCACATAAGCAATATAACACAGGTTAGTAGTGATGTAACAAATAACATGAATCAACATGAGGAATTATACAAATCCATGAGTCCTAGAAATAGTTCAAAATCAACCTATTTCCCATTACTTTGTGTTCCTGGTAATCCAATGATTCCTGCAAGTTTTGAAGTTCTGCAACAGTCTTAATAATTTTTCATCTCAGGGAATCCAATGATTCCTGCAGGTTTTGAAGCTTTGTAACAGTCTTATCATGTCTCAGGGAATCCAGTGATTCCTGCTAGTTTTGAAATTCTGCAACAGTCTTATTAACAATTTTTCATCTCGGGGAATCCAATGATTCCTGCAGGTTTTGAAGCTCTGGTACAGTCTTATCATATCTCAGGGAATCCAATGATTCCTGCTGGTTTTGAAATTCTGCAACAGTCTTATTAACAATTTTTCATCTTGGGGAATCCAATGATTCCTGCAGGTTTTGAAGCTCTGGTACAGTCTTATCATATCTCAGGGAATCCAATGATTCCTGCTGGTTTTGAAATTCTGCAACAGTCTTATTAACAATTTTTCATCTCGGGGAATCCAATGATTCCTGTGGGTTTTTGAAGCTCTGGAACAGTCTTATCATGTCTCAAGGAATCCAATAATTCCTGCTGGTTTTGAAATTCTGCAACAGTCTTATCAACAATTTTTCATCTCAGGGAACCCAGTGATTCCTGCTGGTTTTGAAGTTCTGAAACAGTGTCATTATCAGTCATGTTCTTTCAGTGTCAGACATTTCTTAGGTTTTCTCTTGTTTGAAGGTTTTTTCCCCTTTTTTTTGTCTCTCTCCAGATACTCATTGACACCCATCGGATTCTTTCTTGATCTGTAGAAATACAAGCAAACCCTTTCCCCTACCAAGTTAACCTATCGAGTCCCTTTCATTCACCACTTTCTGGATTTCTCCACATCACCTGGCAATTACATTGGAGCTGCTCTCACTGGACACTGCCCTTCAGTTGGGTTAAAAAGCCTATTGTAATCCCTTTCTCCCATATGATTGCTTTTCTGCTGATTGATCATATAAGAGTACTCAAGTTCTTTTTTTTTTTTTTTTTTAGGCTGGGGTTAAGTGACTTGCCTAGGGTTACACAGATAGGAAGTGTTAAGTGTCTGAGACCAGATTTGAACTTGGGTCCTCCTGAATTCAAGGCTGGTGCTCTATCCACTGCACCACCTAGCTGCCCCTGAGTATTGAAGTTCTAAAGACTCTCTGGGTGTAACCTTGGCTACTACATTGCCCCACCTGTTTTTTGTTTGAGGTCATGGAGCTGGGCCTCGCCTCTCATTTCCCTTGGTCAATCTACAGTCTGAGGCCTAGTGGAAGCCCTTGTTGCATTTTGTACATGGGGTTTTGGGTCTTGTTTTTTCACCCTGTCTTCTCACTCTGTCTCTATACCTACATTGAATTTTCAGATGCCTTAATTACCACACTGAAAGCACTGACGAATATCTCTGAAAATCCCTTGCCTAGAGGCACCCTGTCTTCCCATGTTCCGCATCATAGCCTGGGTATAAAAGGCATTTGTGCACAGCATCTTATGATTTCCTCTAAAAGAGCATCTTTGTGTAGTCCCCATATAATTCTTCTACAAACATCATTTTCTTTATTGAGTTGTCTTATCATTATTACTGTAGCTGCATTTTCTCCAATAGTTCTTGTGACATCTGTCTGCAGATATCCCACAAAATCACCAAAGAGTTTATTTGGACATTGCTCTATTTTCATGAAGGCTTCCCCTCAATTTTTTCCTGGGAGTCCCATGCTTTCATAGCAGCAGCAGTAATTAACTCATAAGCTATCAAAGAGTAATCAATATGTGCTGAAACATCTGCATACTGACCTTTACCTGCTAGTTGGTCAAAGGTGATTTGTATATTAACTCCTTTGCCTATTTCATTGGGCTTGTATTTTACAGAGTTCACTATACTCTGAAAGCTACAACAAGTTTTGTCCAGGTTCTAAACATGTCCTTGTTATAGATTTCCAGTTACTAGAGGTTAAAATTTCATGGGCCAAATTCTTTAATATCATCTTAACATAAGATGATATATCCCTATAAAGAATGCAACTTTTTTTTAAATCCCTGCTTTTTTCCAGATCAAAAGGAGTGTATCTTCTCCTGGCTTGACCTGAAGAATCAAACTCTTCAATCACAGGGTATGCATTTATTTTTAAATCAGATATATCCTGTCCTTTTTTAGCTTTAACTAGTACCTTTTGTAATCTTGTCATAGGGGGTAGACAAAGTTTCTGCATGGGTGGTGCTGATGGTGTCACTGCCCCTCCCCCTCCTCCTTCTCCTTCTCCCCCCACCTATGAAGGGTTAATTGAGGGGGGAGGATCAGGGGATGGGGAATGCCCTAATGGCTCCTGCTGTGAAGCACCACACTCCTTAATTTCATCAAAATTGTACTTAATTCCTTTCTTATCTAACTCTTCATCCTTTTCACCAGTTTGTCAGTATCCTCTCCCTCCTGAACTTTCTTCTTTTTCCTTATTCTATAACTTATATAATTCCTTAAAGCTAGTTATATTAAGTTATATGTATAAAATGTTTATTTAGGAATTGAATTAGGACCATTATCACTGTAATATTCACATAGTTGCTCTCCTAATTTCCACTCATCTGGATCTAATTCTTTTTCCTTAGAGAACCAAGGAGATGTGTATTGTAACATTTCTAAAAGTTAAATGATCTGATCCCAAGTTACAATCAAACCTTGTCTTTTTTATTATAGCTTTTTATTTACAAAATAAATGCATAGGTAATTTTTCAGCAACGACAATTGCAAAACCTTTTGTTCCAATTTTTCCCCTCCTTCCCCCCACCCCTTCTCCCTGATGGCAGGTTGACCAATACATATTAAATATGTTAAAGTATAAGTTAAGTACAATATATGTATACTTGTCCATACAGTTATTTTGCTGTACAAAAAGAATCAGACTTTGAAACGGTGTACAATTATCCTGTGAAGGAAATCAGAAATGCAGGTGGACAAAAAAATAGAGGGATTGAGAATTCTATGTAGTGGTTCATAGTCATCTCCCAGAGTTCTTTTGCTGGATGTAGCTGGTTCAGTTCATTACTGCTCTATTGGAACTGATTTGGTTCATCTCATTGTTGAAGAAAGCCATCAGAATTGATCATCATATAGTATTGTTGTTGAAGTATATAATGATCTTTTGGTCTTGCTCATTTCACTCAGCATCAGTTAATGTAAGTCTCTCCAGGACTTTTTGAAATCATCCTGCTGGTTATTTCTTCCAGAACAATACTATTCCATAATATTCATATACCACAATTTATTCAGCCATTCTCCAATTAATGGGCATCCACTCAGTTTCCAGTCAAGCCTTGTTTTTTTTATGAGTTTAACTAAGCTTTAGACACATTTTCCTTTCTAAACATTTGTCCCATTTCAACTGAAATACTAATTTAGCCTTTTACAAAGTTTTCCTCTTGTCTATTTTTTGGGATCACAGATGTAGGTTCTTAGCCCCACTTTGAGTGCCAAAATGTAGTGTTCTTGTTTGGTTTTCTGGAGGTCTTGGAGCAGCCTTCTTTTCAGCCAAGTAATTACCACAAGAATAGCCAGGTGTCTAAGTCCAAATCCTTTATTATCTCATTCACAATCTAGTTTCCTTGCCTGCAGCCTGGGCTAGCTTTCTTAGAGGCCTTCCAGTGTCTTGGTTTCAATGGAGAAGCTAAGGAGGAGAGCTCTGCCACTGCAGTGCTGTGAAATGAAGTGAATTAATCTGGCTCTCCTTGGCTTCAAGAGCTTGAGTCCCCATCTCCAGTCCTCTGGTCTGCCCTGCCTCTGCCTCTGGTTGAATTTGTCTGAGCTTATATACTCTCTTATAATTACATTATCATAGGTGTGAATCTTGTAGAATTATATTAAGTACTAATCCATGTACTGAACTAGAGAACTATTAAGCACTATGCTAAACTAGATAACCATTGTCTTTATGAATTCCACTGACTTAACACCTTGTAAGAATCCTTTTTTCAAGTTCAGAGTTCTGGCCCATAACAGAAAGTGCCACCTTCATCCTGAGAGAGAACTATGACATTGAATGTGAATCAAAATATAGTATTTTTGCCTTTTGTTGTTGTTTACTGTTTTTTTCTTATTTTTTTTCACTTTTGCACAGCATGATGTATATGGAAATATGTTTTGAAGAACTATACATGTTTAATGTATATTGGGTTGCACTGTTTTGAGGAGAGAGGAGAAGGGGAAAAAATTGGAATACAAAACAAAAACAAAAGTTTTGCAAAGATAAATGTTGAATACTATCTTTGCGTATATTTGAAAAAATAAAATAAAATACTCTTACAAAACTAAAAAAAAATTGTTTAGCTCAGTGCCTTAGAGTAGCCATAGCATAAATGCTTATTCCTTTTCCTTCACCTTCCTTGCTTTTACTCAAAATAGTCTATTCACATAAAAGGGATGTTTATGTGTAATAACAGTAATAATGTATATATAACCTCATTCCCCTTCCCCTTATGTAAGTGTCTACAATGCCTCTGAATGTTACACAAATAATTCTTATGTGTTTTGACATCAGGGTCTTTCCTCCTACTGCTGGAGGCTTTCCTTCTTGTTCCCTCCTCCCCCAACTCACCTCATCCTGATGTGATTGAGGAGAGTAATTTCAGCACCAAATAATTCAGGGTACCAATTCTTAGTTACAAATGATGTGTTTGGGATTTAGCACCCACTAATGAAACTGATGTAAGCACCAAATGTTGGAATTGGTCATGTGAAGTATTTGCAATAGCCACTCTCTTTGATGAAAAGTAGATTTATTTAGAAGAGGTTACAGACAAAATGAAGAAGTATATTCGACACCAGGAGTGGTAAATATGAAAGAGTTGGGAGAGCCTATAGTTAACAATGGAAAACTAAGTTCCCTAGTGGAACTCATAATTAATTAGAAGAAAGGGAATACGTTGTTAAGTTGGAGTATGCCCTTAACTGGCAGACTAAAACCATAGAAGAATTTAGCACCCTAAAAGAATCAGGAGAAAGACAACATGAAGCATGGGGAAACAGGGGAGGGGAAAGAACCACAAGAGAGAATGCCATCTGACCCAAAAGGGGTTTAGCAAAGATGGCATGATCCATGGACAGATATATAGGGGAACTTTAAACTTAGGCGTTTGACATAACTTGGATTTGACTGGACACAGAAAGATTGGGGCTACCCACAACCTCCACAGAGGGTAGAACTATAAGATTAAACTGATTCTTGTAACGAGCTGTCGTCTCCAGAAGCTGCTGGATCGCTCTCTGGGAAGAGATCTGCTGTGTCTTCTCAAATCTCTCCGACAGATTCTTCTTCCTGTAATGAACCGTTGTCTCCAGGCAGTTTGCTGTTAACTCTTGTCCAAAAGAAGTGACTTCCCTTCCTGCAGAGAGCCCCGTCAAGCCTGATGCAATTCAGAGTCCTCCTCTTTCTCTGAGAGTCCTCTCTTTTATTCTCCCAGAGAATGGGCGTGGGGATAATGCAAGGGCTTCTGGGAAGAACCACCCCAGCCAATGAGCTTGCCCCCTCTATCAAGTCAACCTGAGTTCTCACCTTGTCACTATCCAGACAACCTCAGTTCTCACTTAGTAATCCTAACAGATTCTCATCAATGTCCTTCACTGTTTGATTCAGGGAGTAATTCCATTAATACTTCAGTCTTTCTCTGCCAATCCCACCTAATTACTCAGGACCTCATCAATCTTATAGCCATTATCTTGAAAGCAGGGAACATTTTTAGGGGCCAAGCAAGGGAGAAATGTAGGCGAGAGTGATGTTAGATTTTTTGGAAGTCAGGAAGACAAGGGGTACCTTCTAATCTTGAGGGTTTAGTGGGTGAAAATGTCTTTCCAGTATTCCTATTTAGAATTTGGAAAGCCTTTTGGTATAACAATTATGCTTTAATTATTCATTAGGTTCTAGACTAGACAGAACTCTGCTCTATTATGGGTTAAATAGATTTTTAGGTGGCTGGCCTAGGAACCTAATCTCCATTTAGAACATTATTGCTATGAGAAAATACATTTTGAGGTCCAAATGACTGATTTGTGTTGCAATAGTTTATAAATTGGGGATTGTCTGTTTACACTCAGATTCATGAACGCTAAAGAGGCCAAGGTATATAAAAAGAGTCTGAAAGGATATGTAAGATTTCATATATTTTATTTAAAGAAATAGTGTATGAAAGGACCAAGTTCAGTTCTGGCCATTTAAAAAAGAGAAAAATTTCAACCCATGGTCCAATTAGAATTAAGTTGGTGGAAATATTAAACTTGTAGGTATAGGATAGTGGGAAAGATAGTATTTCCTCATCTTTAAATTGAAGATTTTAGCCTGATTCTCTAAATCCCTCTAGGTGCTAACATTCTACTATGTTAATTAGCATTCTATTAGCATACTAATTAATTTTACTTTGTTAATTAAGTCACGAACACAAAGGTTCCTGATGAAATGGATCTAGATCAGTTCTCTTCTAGAACTTGCAAAGAAATATACTTTCCTTCAGAGGCATACCCCTGTGGCTTAGGTAGAAGAGATTATTGATATCGAGTTGTCTCTGACTCTCTTAGAGTCACATAGGGAATAAATGTCTAAGGCCAAATTTGAACTCTGGTCCAGCACTCTATCATCTAAGTAATCTAGCTGCCTTCATAGAAGAGATTACTGGTGAGCAAAACAGAATTCAAAGCTCTAAAGGTATTTTTTGTTGTTTTGTTCATTTTGTTACAATGAAAAGTAATTAAAAAGAATTGTACACCCAAATTGAATAAACGTGTATCAAGTACTATTATGTGTGTGTGTGTGTGTGTGTGTGTGTGTGTGTTCATGTGTGTGTTTATTTGTTCATAGAATGAAGGTCTAAAGAAAACTGGGTTATTTCAATGAAAGAAATATTTCAAGTCCCAAGAAGGGGACTTTCAATTGTAATTTTCAAAGGCTTATGTAAGGCCTTTGTAATTCTTTATTTATTATGTGTTGTGGATTTCCATTATTATACTTGGTTTGCTCCTTGTCCTCCAATACCTAAGGAAGTCCTGTGGTAAAAGAAAATCATTGTGGGCTGAATTCAGCTTCCTGATGGGCAGAAATTAAAAACTTAAATAACATGGGTGTGGTAGTAGTAGTGGTGGTGATGGTAGTGGTTGGGATGAGGAAAGGAGCAAAAAGAAAGCTCTGTTGGATGCTGGGGCCTACTTGTTAGCTATTATTATTATTATATTAAATATAATATATATTATTAGCTCATATCAGGTTAAACTCTCTGACTGACAGAGGGATGTTGCAATCCAGGGTCTGGAAACGTTTGAAGTGTCAGTCTCTTGTGTGTGTATTTTATGGTAAGGTTGAATCACAAGATCACAGATTTATAAGTGGAAGGGACCTTAAAGCTTAGTTCAACAGCCTCATTTTATAAATGAAAAAATGGAGGTCCAGCAATATAAATGATTGTCCAGGTCTCATGACTAGTATTTCTATAGAAGTTCAGCAGTCAGTCAATGACTCTACAATCCAAAAGAAGATCCAAGTGATGCTGGTATCTATATTCCTTTGAATAGAAGTTACAAGAATAGAAATAGCTATCCCAACATGATACTTTAGAGCCAAATCAAACAAGTGAGAAAAAAATGAAAAGGATGTGGCCCTGGAAAAACAAAGCTCCAACCTTTTAAGAGCAACATTCTACTAATATATCTGTGAATTATGGAACATAACAGGAATTTAAAAAAATGAGTATCACTAAGAGGGCTTGGAGAGATGCACAGCAGGCTTTAGCAGACTGAAACATATAACATGTAAGGAACTACCGAAAAAAATTGGAGTAAAGTATATCAACAAATACATTTATCATTGCAAAAGAAAATGGACCAGCAGGTGGTTAGAGCTAAGTATGTAACAATGGATCGTCTATATGGATTACCTCTGTTCACATCTCTTCCCCTATGCCTTCACTGTTCTTTTTAAAACTGTTTTTTAAGAATTTGATTTGATTTGGTTTTCAATTTCAAATTCTTCCGCCCTCTTCCCCACTCTCCCCAACTCACTAAGGCAAGAAATACAAACTCTTTACAGATATAAAATCATACAAAACAAGTTTCTGCATTAGCTGTGTTCTGACAAAAATTAAGTAATAGGAAAAAGAAAGTAAGAGGGAAAATATGCTTCTCTGAGTCCATCAGTTTTCTTTCTGGATATAATTTTTTATCATTAATCCTTTAGAATTGTGGTAGGTCATTTGGGTTTATCAGTTACAAATTCCTTAAAATAAATTTTACAGTGTTATTATTATTATTACCATGTAAATTGTTCTACTGGTTCTGCTCTGCTCATTTCACTTTTCATCAGTTCATAAAAGTCTTCCTAAATCTTTCTGAAACCATTTTTTTCATTTCATCACATTCATGTGTCATAATTTGTTCAGCCATTCCCCAATTGATAGGCATCCCCTCAATTTTCAATTCTTTGCTAACACAAAAAGAGCCTCTATAAATATTTTTATATATTTCAATTTTCTTTTTTAAAAAAGTCCCTTCAACTTGCTAATTCAAACTATTATCCTATCTCTCTATCTTCTTTCTCTTTGAAATTTTAAAAAAGAATATCCACTTGCTTACCAATCTAACACTTCCACCTTTGACACTTAACCAAACTTTTCTCTCAATCAAGGACTTCATAATTGATAAATTAATTGGCCCTTTCTATGTCTTCACTTTAACTATGGTATTGAGCACTACTGACCTATCCTACTCCCTTTTTTGTTTTTTTTAAATTTATTTTAATATATTATTTATTTTTCCAATTACATGTAAAGATGTTTTTCTACTTTCATTTTTGTAACATTTTTGAGTTTCAGCTTTTTTCTCCCTCTTTTCATATCATTATATGTTTAAAAATGGCAGATGTCTTCTCCTTTAGGGAAGATAATTTAATATGCATAAGGCTTATTAGACATGATCAATTAAAATTTTTGCTTGCCTGGGGTACAAATCCAAGTCATATACACTCAACCAGCACCTGTGGTTACTTCTGTTGACATAAGGCATTCTTTAATTTCCTTCATCCAGGATGTACTGACCCTAAAACTTATAGCACATTCTTTTTTTTACCATGGCAATGAAGAGGGAGGCTGAGAGACTCTGAAACTTTTCAACTGTGGAAACAAAATCTTACAATTTTACTTCTCACATAATGGAATGGCATTGGATCACTGAATTGCTGAGGAGAGCTAAATTTATCACAGTTGATCATCACACAACCTTACTATTGCTGTGTACAATGTTCTCTTGGTTCTGCTCACTTCACTCAGCATCAAATCATGTAAGTCTCTCCAGGCTTTTCTGAAATTATCCTGCTGGTCATTTTCTTACGGAACAATAGCATTCTGTTATATTCATATAGTATAACTTATTCAGCCATTCTCCAATTGATGAATATCCACTTATTTTCCAATTCTATACCACAAAAAAAGCTGCTATAAATATTTTTGCACATGTGGGTCCTTTTTCCTCCTTTATCATCTTTTTGGGATGCATATCTAGTAGTGACACTGCTGAATCAAAGGATATACACAGTTTTATAGGCCTTTGGGCACAGTGTCTGAACTGACAGAGAGCCAGTGCTCTCTAGAATAGCTGGTTCAGTTCACAACTCCACCAACAATGCATTTCCACTCCTTGCTTTTTAAAATTCTTTGTTCTAAGTGGCACAGTGGATGGAGTACTGGGTCTGGAATTGGAAGACCTGAGGTCAAATCTTTCCTCAGATGCTTACTAGCTTTGAGCAAGTCCTTCTGAACCTCAGTTTTCTTAACTTCAAAAGATTATAATAGCACCTACCTCCTAGGATTATGAGTTTTAATTGAGATATTTATAAAGTGCACATAGCACATAGTAGGCACTTAATAAATGCTTATTTCTTCCTTCTCTTTCTATGACTCCCATGGCATAGAAGAATCCTTTCTCTTTTCTTATTCCTCTTGATGGGAGTGAACCCTGAAATTGTCTTCCTTGACTCTTGGGGTGAGCTCTGAAACTCTCCTCTGATAGAGACCCTCCCTTCAGGCAGTTAAGTGGTTTCATTATGATTAGCCCAGGATCACACCCTACTTAGCTGGAACTTAAGTGGTCTCATTTAGCTGTAGATCTAGACTTGATCTAACTTAAGTGGTTTCATTTAGCTGGAGATCTAGGCCTGAGGGCAGTGACAACATTGAAGGAATCTCATTCAATAGAACCCCCTGTCTTAGGTTTCTTATAAAAATACAATTTTAAATTTATATCTTTGCAGAAGTCTGAAGTAGGATCATGTTTTGCTGCCTACCAGGACTCCTGCCTGCTGTGTAGAGACCTTCTTCTCAGTGATAACCTTTTGTTATTTCTCTGCCAGGACAACTTACAACTCAGAAGTCAGTCTTCCTAGAAAATCTGGCTTCTCAACCAATAATGACCTTCTCTTTTACCAGTCAGACTTTTCGGGTTCATGAATTCTTTTCACATTGGACATGCGTTGACCAGAGGGGTTCCCACAACTCTCCGCACTACCACTAATAGCATCACTCTGACCATTTTCTTTCCTTATTTCTCTGTCCTTTCTAATGTAAGTGATCAGCACTGATTTTTTTTTTTTTGTGAGAAAGTCTCCAGCATTTACCTCTCCTGGCAAATTTATGGGAAAGAATGAGCTAGAGGTACAGTAGATAAGGAATCATATATAGGTTGCAATTGATATTGTTTCAGGAAATGCTCACATTGATACAATTACAGATCTATTGAAATGTTAGTGTATTTTTAAGTGGGCCAAGACTTTTTTTTTTTCCCTGAAGAAGAGAAAATCTCAATGGACATTAAGTTTTCCACTAATACAAATAGAGAAAACAACTTTATTCCCATTCCCATACTAAGGGTTCAAATCAAACAACCTGGAATAACTTGAATGTCTAATCTGACTTTGATCTAGCTCAGTATTCCCTACTCAGAAATGAGAGAGGAAAGGAATGTTTCTGAGTGTTGAAAGAACTCTACTGTCAAGTCAGCTTTCTTACAAAAAAAAGCTTCAGAGGGATGCACATTGTTTGGATTTGGAGCCATAGTTTGAATTGTAATGCAGCATTATCGTGCAGGAACTCTGAACAAGCTTTTTTCTGGAAAAAGGAATGACTGGTGCCATTACCTGAAACAGAGGAGAATTTTAAGGAAATAAGAGAACTTTCAGGACTAGAAGAAAACTCAGAGTTTATTTAATCTGGCCCTTTAATTTTATTTTAATTGTGAAAAAAATAAGGCTGAGAAAGATATAATTAGTGGCAGGACCAGGAATGATTGTCATGGATTGGTGGTAACGTATTAAACACTTAAGATGTGTCAGATACTGTGCCATAAGCCAACAATATAAATACAACTAAGCAAGACAATTCCTGCTCCCAAAGAACTTACATTCTAATGGTTTTAAAGAACTGACATACTAGTAAACCCATGTCCAGGAACTAGAGGACACATACCTTTTCTTTGAGCTGGTTTTTTTTGGCTGCCTTTTGTTTGAAAAATCATAGTCTCAGCTATGGACTAAAGTGCTGTTAACCTATCTTTTGTAAGAAAGGGCTTTCTAGTTAGTGAGTTCACCTTATCAGATGGAAGCAGAAAATCTAGCAGATAGTCCTGAACAGTGGAAGCTGAAATATGGTTGCAAAGAGAAGCTCAGTGACCATAGGACCACAATGGTTATACCTGGAGGGAAAAGCAATATGGTCTCACCAGAGGACATTAGGTATCCTATAGTGCTAGAGTTCTATTTACTTGGCCTGCTATGCATATTTCTTGGCACATGGACATATAGGTTCTTGACATATACTCACTTATATATGTTTCCTACAGGTACCTTCAATATGTACTTCCTAGTCATATGTATTCTCTGTGTGTGTGTGTCCTCTCTTGCACTGGTATTATGGTAATCTATGGAAAGCATACCATAAAAGGGGATTTTTTTTCTTGTCTTTTATTTGCTGTGTCTTTTGAGTGCTGAACAAAATATGTGCTCTGCCTATCTACTAAAAATAGGCTCATCAGCAAGAATTAATGAACCATGGTTCTGAGTAGGTTCTGATTCACATAGTGACATGGACTTGTGGTAACTTATTTAGAGAATGGGGTGTCTCAGGTGGTATAAAAACATGTTGTGTATGGCAAAGAAAATCCCTGCTTTCCCTTCCCCCACCAAAAAAAAATCTGACAGAATGAGCAGTGGAGGAAGAGGCAGCAGATAACGTTTCTATGAGAGAAAGCATTGGCTGGGTATAACAAGTGGAGATGATGGAGAGGAGAAAGAAACAGGAATGAGTAAGAAATAACTTTTAGATACAATAAAGAATAAGTTGCAATTAAACAAATGATAAGATGCTATTGCATGGAGAAATTGGATCTGGGGTCAGAAATACCTGAGTTTAAATCTAGCATGAGACACTTACAAGGTAAAGCATATGACATACAGTAGAGGAAACTGTAAAATGGGATATTAACATCACCAAGGATTATTGTGAGGATCAAATGAGATAATTTTTGCAAAGTACTCTGCAAAAGCAGAGTAGATGTTTAATAAGTAGGTATATTAAACAGTAGGTGTTGAATAATTGTTTCTTTTCTTCCATCTCTCTAATTTTCAGAGCCAGTTTATAAAAAAGCCTCTTCAGATTTGCTGCTGATATCTCTGCTCAATCACCACCCTTCAAATTTTAGGCTGTAAGGGGCCCTCGATCTATAGCCTAGCATGATTCAATTCTTTTTCATTGTAATGTCCTGTTGTTTTATGACGTGTTGAGAACACTCTTGGCAAGAAAACTCTCTGTGTACAAGTATTTTATTATTGTTTTACATGTGATTCATCAGGCCAGAGGATATATGTAAACTGATCGATCTAGTAAATTTTTGTACTCCCATCCACATCCCCCAACCCCAACTTCTGTTTTTATGACCTTTCAGGAAAAATTCCATCAAGGGGAAAAGCAATGATTTTTAGCATTAAGCCTGAATTGTATCTTGAAATATACCACTATCTTACCAATAGGATCCAGTCCCATTTTAGTCTCATGATCAAAATGTGGAAAGGAAACTTTCCCAGGTGTCCCCTTGCACAGTATATGAAAAATGCCTTGGGACCCTCCTAACACATCCTGTATGAGAAGAAATAGCTGAATCAAAACAGTAGTTGATTGTAGGGCCATTTCTATTAGGTTATTTAGAGGATGTAGAGGGCAGAAAGGAGATTGGAGAGCTTGGACTGAGACAATCTATATGTAGCAGAGGATATGTAGAGTGTGATCAAGGAACCTGTATTTGTTGCTTGCAGCCAGGATATAACCTAACAGAATTGGGGACAGGGTCTTTCTGCCATGCGTCACTTCTGGTAAATGGAGAATATCCCTAGGGTTTATGTCTGCACTGGCTGGGACTCAAATGGAGCTAGTACAGAAATTAGAATGAGCAATTTGAGCCAGTTCAGACTGGAACTGTCCATTATAATTATGCCACTAAAGCCCACTCTTAATGTCCTATTTTTAGGGACAAAAGCAGCTCTGTGGCGATATGGATAGGATGCAGGACTTGGAATCAGGAAGAACTGAGTTTAAATACAGCTTCAAATCCTTATCAACTGTGTGATCCTGGCCAAGTCACTTAACTTCAGTTTGCCTCAGCCTCCTCAACCAAAAAGGGGGTAATAACAATACCTACTTCCTAGGATTGTTAGGATGATCAGATGAGATAATATTTGTAAGGCACTTAGCACAGTGCTTGACACATAGTAGGTCCTCCCTCCCTCCCTCCCTCCCTCCCTCCTTCCCTCCCTCCCTCCCTCCCTCCCTTCCCTCCCTCCCTCCCTCCCTCCCTCCTTCCCTCCCTCCCTCCCTCCCTCCCTCCCTTCCTTCCTTCCTTCCTTCCTTCCTTCCTTCCTTCCTTCCTTCCTTCCTTCCTTCCTTCCTTCCTTCCTTCCTTCCTTCCTTCCTTCCTTCCTTCCTTCCTTCCTTCCTTCCTTCCTTCCTTCCTTCCCTTCCCTTCTTCTTCCCTTTTCTCCTTCTTTCCTTTGTTTCCTTAAAATAACATTTCTTTTTCTTGGAATGGTATCTGATCTGCTCTGTTCTTTACTAAGTCCTGCCCTTTCCTTGAGACTCTGATAAAATCTAATTTCCTTTAAAGATTCCTTTCATTTTGCCTAGTCAGTGAACCTTGTCTTATATTTCTATTACTTATTACTCTATTACTTATTATCTTTATTTTGAAACTAAGCCTGTCTTATGTCACTTTTCATTTTTGTATATGCATTTTTTGTCTCCTCAAGGAGAACACTAAATGTTCCAAAGTTGTCCCCCTTTGATGACCAAAAACTATCATATGAATATTTAATAATGTATAATTAACAATGAAATAATGCATGACAAGCATGGAAAATTGAAAAAGGTCAAAGAAGACAGTTTTCATTCTGAAGCCTGACTACAGATGCAGACTTCCATGAATTTCTGGAAATCACTGAGTTTGTAGTTGGAAAGTAGAACTGGGACTCCCAAGATGACAAAGCTACAGTATGATTTTGTTGTCTCTTCCTCAGAGAGTCTCAAGTAGGGGCCACCTGGGATGCTCCTTCTCAGGAAACATTCAAGGCTAATTTCTTTCAGGTGGTGTTCGGAAGCCAAGAAGAGGTACTTTCAGTTTTCATGGAGGAGAATGTGGGATGATTTTTAAATGATGTCCTTTCTTTGACTCCATATTAATAGGTTAGTTGCTTGTAAAATGGTGTTGGGATAGGGAAGGATATTAAACCTAGCACTAGAGGTCTTTAAATGTGCAATGATATCTTCTGAGATTTTAATTGATTAAGGATAGAGAGATGTGGGCAGAGCAAGGGGCTTGTATGTAAGGGAAAGGGTGAGCTAATCACTAGTGATAGATGTAAATATACCTGTTGTTGTTTAGTTGTTTCAGTCATATCTGATTCTTTGTGATCATATCTGGGGATTTCTTGGCAGAGATACTGGAGTGGTTTGCCATTTTCTTCTCTAGCTCATTTTGCAGATAAGAAAATAAGTAAACTTGCTCAAAATCTCACAGCTTAGTAAGTGTCTGAACTCAGATTTGAATTTAGAAAGATGAGTCTTCCTGACTCCAGGCCTGGCACTCCTTTCTCTGTACCACTGGTGCAGTATATCTATTCAGGGCTAATTTTACTTATGCTGTTTACTACATTGAGGATAATTACTAGTTATGCTGCAATCCAGTCTGCTTAGGAGATTAGGAAACATGCTAAGAGATCAACCAACTCATTGAGTTTAAAGAGAAACAGAAATCATACCAGTCAGAAACATATTTCCTTGTGTTGGTTATTGACCCATAATGATAGGACCAGACAAAAAATACTGCTAAAAGCTTTTTCATCCTAAGAATATTTTGAAAATATAATGATAGAAGCATGTCTTCCATAGAATTTGAAATCAAGCTCCACTATAGAGTAGTGAAGTAGGCAAGCTATTGAGATCCCCTGAGTTTCAGTTTCCCTATGTGAAAAATACCTAAAGTAGATGAATCTCTAATAGGATAATGTAGGTCTAGCATTTTTCAAACTTCAACTTACTTACGTTATTGCTATTGTTGTTGTGATTCACAGAAATGAAAAATAGATCAGAAATCAGAAGATAGATTCTAGTCCCTGTTCTGTTATTGTCACATAACTTGCAAGAAATCCCTTAATTTCTCTCTTTTTTTAATCTGTAAAATGAGAATAATAATATTGACATTGTTTGTCTCATAATAATACCTCATAAAATTTAATTTAAGAATATTAATCTAAAATCAGTCCAACAAGAAAAACAGAAATTAGAAAAAAGGGATGGGTTTTAGGGAAGTGCTTATGAATTCTGCTGTGCATATGTTGATTTAGTGCCACCTAAGAAACATGGAGGTAAAGCTGTCCAGCAGGTAGCTAGTGATATGGGATTGTAATTGAAAACAGTGATGTATGTATAAGGATGTTTAGATCCTTACAAAGATATATAGATTAAGCAGTTATCGAATAGAAATGATAATGGAAAGTCCTCTAGATACAAAGTAAAGAACCAAAAAATGTCTCTGCCCTTAGTGAAAGGGGGGAAAAAACCCCAAACATCAAACCTTCCTAACAAGTAAAGCTGTCCCAAAGTGAAATGGTCTACCTTAAGAGGTAATGAGTTCACTAACACTGGAGGTTTTAAAATCAAGGCTGGATAATCAATCACCTTCTGAGAATGATGTGCAAGGATTCTCATTCAGGTATGCTGAGTGCTGACTCCTTTTTCATCTCTGAAGATTTTTCATTTTGTAAGAGTGAAGGCACAGTTTTCTCAGTAAGAAAAAAAAAAGGGGGGGGAATTTCAAGTTGAAACATGGGTATAGAATTTCAGGCATAGCTTAGGTCCTAGTATATACTCATGACAATTTCCCCCATACTCTTTGGTTTTAAGTCACCCAACCATGCTTATATTTTTCTCTCTGACATTCATTCATTTATCTTAAACTCAAAATTTTCCAAAATCCCCCCAACCTCCACCCCATCCTATGCTCACTATCTATGTAAATGGGATATCATTAAAAGGGTTGAGAGACACAGGTGCAGATTGTACAGTCATTAAAGGTGTCATTGGCCAAAGATTAAGGCAGACACCTATATATCTGGCATAGGAGGAGTAATAACAGCTGAAGTTAGTGCTACCCTTTTGAGATGGATCCACAAGATGGAGATGGAGGAGAGAGGAGAATGCAGGACTGAACTCTGGGGTACAGCCACACAAAAGGAATAACTCATCGATGATAATTGAGCAAAGGATACTGAGTAGAAATAGTTAGATGTACAGAAGGAGAGATTTAAGAAAACAATGTCATATGCAGAGAGGAGAGTATCTAAGGAACCCTGTTAACAGGATCCATAATCACAAAGATGTCAAAAGGGATGATGATCTAGCATTAATTCAGTTTGGCATAGTTTTCTTGCCTATACTGAATTCCTTGGTAAATCGTTGTAAACATTCTGTAATATAAATTACTCTATGGAGGCTTTATCAGAGTAGGACAAGAGGACCAATCAATCAATAAACATTTATTAATTGCCTACTGTGTGCCAGACACAGTGCTAAGTGTTGAATAATGATGAGAATATCTGAATAATTCAAACAATGTTATTAAAAAGGAAGCTAATAATAAAATTCCTGATTTTAAGTGTTTAATTCTTCTACAAACCTCATTAGCATTTTCTCTAGCCAGTTGTCTTATCATAATTTCTGTTGCTATATTTTCACCAATAGTTTATATGACCACTGTCTGCAGACGTCCCACTATGAACCACTACATAGAATTCCCAATCTCTCTATTTTTGTCTGCTTGCATTTTGGATTTCCTTCACAGGCTAATTGTACACTATTTCAAAGTCTGATTCTTTTTGTACAGCAAAATAACTGTATGGACATGTATACATATATTGTATTTAACTTATACTTTAATATATGTAACAGGTATTAGTCAACCTGCCATCTGGGGGAGAGGGTGAGGGGAAGGAGGGGAAAAATTGGAACAAAAGGTTTTGCAATTGTCAATGCTGAAAAATTACCCATGCATATATCTTGTAAATAAAAAGCTATAATAATAAAATAAAATAAAAAAGAAAAAACATTTTATTAACCTAACTATGCATTCTACATACTTCTCTTGGGATAGGGAAAGCTCTTTTCTCTTTGCTCTTTGCCCCATTTCAGCTGAGAAAAAAATGAAAGTGATTAGTTTAGTCATTATCAAAGTTTCCTGCTTGTCAATCTTTGTACTCATCCTATTTCTGGGTCACAGGGACTTCTCCACTGAGTTTATGATCGCATCAGTCAAACTGCTGAGTGTAGGTCCTTATGTCCAGAGCCTCAAAATGTAATGTGCTTCTTTCAATGCCCCACGTTGGGCACCAAAATGTAATGTCTGGGCTAGCTCTCTGGAGGGTCTTAGGACCAGCCTTGGTCTTAGTGAAGGAGTGAAGTAGGCAGGAGAGCCACCAGGAGAATGAGCAAAGATGAAATGTCTCTATTTCCAGTCCAGTCCTCTCAGCCCTTAAATCATCCTCAGTATGATTATATCATTACAGCACACTAAATATGTGTGAATTAGAGAACCATTACATCACCATACTAAGTACTAAGTATATGTGAACTAGAGATTCATTATCTCATTAGTCACACTGAGTTAACACCTTGCTGTAAGTATCTTTACTTCTTTTCTCAAAGTTCCCCAGTATCTTTGGTCCTCTATAATAATGTGTGTTATGAAGGATTGACAAATTAGAATATGTGTGAAATAGGGTATCTGAATGGTGAAGGGACAAGAAACTGTCCCATTAAAAATGGCTGAAGGAACAAGGTAGAATAAAAAACTTAAGGGCATATATCATTCTACATGTGTGAATTTACTCTTTCCTTATCTCTGCCTTATAGAATCCTTAGCTTCCTCAGATCAAGTGCCTTTTCTTTAGAACTTAGTTCAGTGCCTATCAGATAGTCGGTACTGACCTACTGCTATAGGAAACCTGTCTTTCTATCTGTCGTTACTAGTGGCTTTGTCCTTGGAAATGACTTTCTCTCTCTATATTGTATTTACACTTCTGCATGTAACATGTATATATTGCCCATGAAAGTTTTATGTATGTCCACATATGTTTGTCTTAATGTTGCTCATAAGAAGGCATTAACTGCTAAATCTAAAATTGGATAAAGTCTCTCTCTAAGGAATATACTGATTCTTGCTTGGTGGGAATCAGTGACTGGACAAAGAGGCTGGCTGCTCTTTTCTTTTCTCCAAGATGGGTACCTGACTAGAATTTTGTTTATTTCTTCCTCCTCTCAAATATTACTGGTCTAAGGGAAATGATTTTATTCTTAAGTCCCTTAAGGTGGAAGGAGTTTGTAAAGTCCTTAAGCATTGGTTTCTTCCCACTAAATGCTAGTTTTATTCAAAAGACCCTCACAAATAGTGAGTAGTGAATAAACTCATTTATCCACCTAGGTAGAAAAAAAAAAATAACAGTTATTCAGATGAAAATATATCAGATAACATGCTGAGTGGATATACTTTTTCACTGGAATCAAGATGACTTAGTTCAAATGAGTGTTACAGAGTTTATCCAAAGAAATTCTTTGAAATCTCTAGAGAAATAATCTAGAAATCAGAGCCATGTTGAAGAATTGGCTCCTCTACATATCTGTTCTCCCTCCAAGTTTGTCTCTCTGGATTTCTCCCCAAGGAGGTTTTTGAAACCACATGCTCCTTCTTGAAGCAGGAAATAAGATCTTTCTTCTCCTAAGTTCTTGTATGGGCTTTGTTTATCACTCAAACACAGTGTCAATTAATCATCCTTTCCATCAATGAGGGAAATCTCACCTAAGCTCATAAAATGCTTCAGGGTTTTGAAACTTGCATTGTATGCATGTATATGTATACCAGAAGCTATGTTCTTTGAGAGCAGGGGTTGTTTTGTGTGTGTGTTTATGATGTGGTTAGTGGCAGTGCAGAGAGTAGTGGGAACCCCCTCTATTTGATATGAGTCCAACATGAAAAGAATTCATGAACTGGAAAAGTTTGAATGACAAAAGGAAAGTTTATTGTGTTGGCACTGAAAAGCCAGCTTTGCTAGGAAGGTAGACTTCTTAGTGATAAGGTCCTGGCAGAGAAATAACAAAAGGTTATCAGTAAGAAGAAGGTCTCTTCATAGGGAGCAGGAGTCCTGGTAGGCAGCTGTGCCAAGAAGAGAGGTCCCTTGACAAACCATACGACTTCCGACTTCTGCAAAGATATGAGTTTAAAATTGCCTTTTTATAAGAAATCAATTGAATGAGATGCCTTCAATGTTGTCACTGCCTCCAAGCCTAGATTTCCAGTTGAATGAGACTACTTAAATTCTAATTAAGTAGGAGTGATCCTGGACTAATTTTCAGCTCAGCAGAGTGGGTAGCTAGTCACCACCAAGATAATTTATCTTGATTCCCTGAGTTGGGTCTCTCCCAGGGCAGAGGTTCTCAGAGTTCACCCCAAAAGTTAAGGAGGACAGTTTTAGGGCTCACTCTCATTATTTAGATACTTAGTATAATGCCTGGTCCATAGCAAATGCTTGGGATGAGCATTATATTTGAACCTTAATCTAATGGTTTTTGACTCAAAGAGGGAATAATTCAATCTCTTTCTCTCTCCCTCTTCCTCTCCCTCTCCTTCTCTCCCTCAAATTGCCCAAAGTCACGTAGGTACTAAGTGTTTTAAGCAAGATTTGAACTCTGCTGCTCTGACTCCAGGACTGGTGCTCTTTCCGTTATGGTATCTAGCTGGATCAACCCCTCATCTGGAGATCAGGCTGCCCAGGTTTGAGCATTATACTGGAAAAAACAGAGTGTTATAAAACCCAGAAGATTAAATAGTACATGTCTTCTACCCAGTTTACCTGAACAAATCCAGACCACAAAAGCTGTGAGGCAAACCTTAGTTTCTCATCCAAAACTATTTTGCTTTTGCCCACAGATTCTTCACCTCAAGCCAGGTTTCTCCCAGATGTCTGTAATGGAAATCATTTTTATCTCCATTTTTGTTGTTGTTGTTGTAGTTCAAGCTTGTGATTTAATTGGCTTCAGGATAATCAAGAAGACAAAAAAATATAAATAATGAAGATTGGTAACTATTTTGCAATTTGTAATCTTAGGGAGTTGCCTGGGGAACTGAGCAGTTAAGTGATTTGTCAAGGGTGTCACTGATAGTATGTGTCAGAGTTGAAACTTAAAATGCAAGTTTTTCTTGACGCCAAGGCTGTGGGAGATATCAAATAAACCAATTTATTTGTAATATAATAATAATAATAATAGCTTTGTTGCACTTTACAATTCCTGCAGTGCTTTATATATGGTATTTCATTTAAGCCCATAACAATCTTCTGTAAAATTTTTATTTTTGTTTTTCAATCAAAGAATCCAAAGCTTATATTTGGATTTTCCCCCTTCATGAAGTTGGTAAGTGGAAGAGATATGATTTAAAGTCAGATTTTCCTGATTCCAGGTGTATCACTGTCTTTATGCCCAGCAATATGGTGGTGGTGGTGATGGGGGGTGTGTGTTATTTTTATTTTATTTATTTTTTAGAAAGTGCTCCTCCAACAATGGGGCACAGAGTACTTAAGGACAGAGGTCTTAAGTTCTTAAAAAAAAGATCTTTATCCTTAAAATACATATACACACAACTCAATAGCAACTGTTCCTTAACTCATTTCTGTGCATATGGTTGCTGTTAGGTAGGTTATAACAATATTAAACTCAGGACTAACCCAGAACAGACAAACAAAAGAGATGATTTTCAAATACAATTTGCTGTGATGAAGTGCCCTACAATTTGCTGGGTGGAGAAGAGGCCCAGTGCTTAGAACAGTGTGGGAGAACTTTTTCAATCAATATTTGGAAGGCAGAACTTGGAATTCTCTAAAGTCCATTCTAGCCATGGTGTTCTGAGGTATGTTCAGCCACAAAAAGCATTTTTGGTCATCAGCCCTCCATTGTTCAAAACACCAGGCTACCACTATTATTCATGAGAAGCTAAGGGTGAGAGACAAATCCAGAGCATTGTTTGGCTACATGATGTACTCAGGAAGATTCTGTTGTTTTATTCTCCTGACCGTATAAGAGAATGATTTCATGACTTGGCCCATAATGAAGCTTTGACCTGAGAGTTTTATTTCAGCTTGATTTAGAAAAGGCTTACTTAGATAAGCAGATTAGACAAATTGCATGGGGGAAAAAACACCAGAAACAATCTAAAACTCACAACAGTAGGAAAAGTCATTAACAAAAGTACTTAAGTGCTTCCTTGAGCATCTGCTTGGGGTAAAAAAAAAAAAAAAAACCATGTACTAAGGGCTGAGAAAGATAAAGAGTAGTACAGAGAACATTCCTTCCCACAAGTAGTTTACCATCTAGCTAGAGATAATGGTTTACCACCTAGAAAATATTAAATTACTACTCAAGTCCTCCTGACTCCAGGCCCAGGGATCTATTTTGCCATCTGGCTGCCTTAGAGCTTAAAAAATCATATGACAAAAAGTATCATGCTATTTTGGAAAATGCAGTTAGGTGTGGACTAGATCTTAAACTGTGGGTTGTGACCCCATGTGGCATCTCATAACTGAATGTGGGGATTATGAAATTATGATTTATTATCAATTATGTTTAATTTGTATATCTATTTTATGTATTTACATATCCAGGGTCACATAAAAATTTTTCAGGTGAAAAGGGATCACAAGTGGAAAAAAGTTTAAGAAATCTTGGAAATGAGAGCATAGTTAGAGGGATTAAGGATTAAGTTGAATGAGGGCATCCATGAGAGAGTCTTTATAGTCATTAATAAATTGAAGTCCACGAGGGAAGGAAAGGATCAACATTTGGCTTTTACTGTTCAACATTTTTAGCAATGATTTAGATAAAATTGACCAAATTGATCAAATCTGAAGAAAGCACCAAGCTGGGAGGTATGTATAAAAAGTGTTTTGTCAGGCACAAGGTGAATCTAATATGACGAAATTCAAAAGGGATAAATGTAATGTCTTATACTTGTCTTGGAGGGTAAGCTAGGTGTCAGTGGATTACTATCCCTGAAGTGAGGAAGAAATTAAACTTCATGAGTTCAAATCCAACCTCAGACACTTAGTAGTTGTAGCAGATGTTGGGCAAGTCATTTAACTCTTTTTGCCTCAGTTTCCTCAATTGTAAAATTCTGGAAACTGAAATGGAAAACCACTTCAGTATCTTCATGAAGAAAGTCCCAAATGCAAAAAAAATCCCATAAAGAGACAGAATTGAAATGGCTGAACAACAACAATAAATTTGATTTACCACAAATAAACTTCATATGTAGAAAGTAGAGAAGACATAGCTTGATAGCAGTTTATCTGAAAAAGTATTGTGTTTTTAGTGCTTGTTCTTTCAAGGCAGATTATTGGGGAGTGTGGTCCTTCTAGTATGACAATCATTTTTTGCTCCAAAGTTCTTTCTTTCTTCGTGAAGCCACTCTACTTAGCCCAATAGTGATTACTTTCAATTCAGTCATTTCTACTTCCCATAATCTTTTGTGGATCTTATGTAGATTCAAGTTTAGGGGCTAGGAACATGGGTTCAAATGTCCTAGAGCAGTGGAATCAAACTCAAAGAGAAAGGAGAGATAGGTATTAATACATATATAGCCATCTCTGCTGCTGAGTGAATATTGACTTAGAACACCACATTTTGACATTTAATTTTTAAACTTATTTTGTTAAATATTTCCCAACTACTTTTCAACTTTGAATGGAATAAACTAAGTGAAGACCTCAGTGGGAATGTGGCTTTGACCTATACTCTACCTGTGACTTGAGACTTTGTAATAACAAGTTGGCTATAGCTAAAAAGCTGCAGGTATTCTATTGTTTTGAATGAATATTTCCCCTCCTGTTCCCACTACATCTTAATTAGCATTTAAGTACTTAATGGGTAAAAAAATTTGTTATTTACTAGTATTTTTTTTTTTGTTTTGTTTTGTTTCTGGGATAGATTTCCATTTAGAATAGAAAGCTGGACTCCCCCAGATTATGGGAGAAAAGGTGTGTAGGGGGAAGGGGTTGCTTCTGGTCAGGGTTTATATAATCTTGTGTTTTTAGTTTGCTGATTCCTCTACTGACACTTTGACTATTTGGGAGTTGCCCTTTCTTGGAAGATTGTAATCAACCCTTTTTTGTTTTTTTCTTGAGAGTCTTTGATTTTAATTTGGATAAGGGTCACTGTCCCACAAAACTTGATTCAGGCTTCATTGGAAGGTGTTGTGGGTCATGTGCTCTGTTGGACATCTCTGCCTTAGAGGCAAGTTTACTGTCTTGTGACCTCTTCATATGCAGTTAGTATTAGTGACCTATTGATCACATTTGTTTTTATTGTTGTTATTGTCAGCCATAGTGAGAGAGCTGGGAAAAAATGGGCAGTATGGAAGACATATCCAGCAATTAATGAGAGCCACAGAGTGAAGGAGGGCAGAGAACTTCTGGAAGATCACAGGTTTTTTGTTATTTTCTAAAAATTTCCCTGCCATTATTTTACTTAGTGAATCCAGGCTTTATTTAGTAAGCTAAATAAAAAGCAGGAGAAAGATCAGATATCCAATGTCTGATAGGCAGTGTGTCTAGATAGATGTAAGCCTACCTAAAGCAAAAAGGGAGAAGGGAATGCTTTTTTCTTTTTTTATTTTATTCATTTTATAATTATACATTTTTTGACAGTACATATGCATGAGTAATTTTTTTATAACATTATCCCTTGTATTCATTTTTCCAGATTTTCCCCTCCCTCCCTGTATGCAAATATACATACATATATACACATTTAAATAAACAAATAAACACATACACATGCTCCAACTACACATTGCTGTAGTAAGGAACAAATAAGAACAAATGTGTAGTGATTTCTTTATAAATCTTACAGAGCTCTCTAAATATTAGCTCAAGATCTTGTTTTTTAAAATTCTGTTCCTAAAATTTTTGTGGATGTTGTCTATAAGTTTTGTCAGAGAAGTTGTCTCCCATAATCTATTTGCTGCAAACATGAAAATGTTATTATGTAAAAACAATTTAATCTGGAATAAGAAAAAGTCAAGGATATCAAGGAATCAATGAAAAATAAATGCGACAAAAGGTATTCTAGCTATACAAGATCTCAAACTGCATTATACAGCAGTAATTATCAAAACAATGTGGTACAGGCTATGAAATAGAGTGTTATATTAGTGGAATAGATTAGGTACACATTGAATTATAATAAATGACTTGTCTTGTAATATATGATAAACTCAAAGATCCAAGCTTTGGGAACAAAATCTAATTATTTAACAAAACCTGCTAGGCTGGAAAATAGTGTGACAGAAATTAGATGTACACCAACGTTTAACATCATATACTGATATAGGATCAATATGGGTACATGATTTCCACATAAATGGGAACACCATAAACAAAATAGGAAAATATGGAATAGTTTATTTATCAACTCTATAGAAAAGGGAAGAATTTAGGACCAAAGAAAAAAAACAATTCTAAGGTACCACTTCATACCTATCAGAATGACTAGCATAAAAAAAATGGAAAATGATGGATGTTGGAGAGAATGGGGGAAAACTGGGACGCTAATGGCATTGTTGATGGAATTGTGACTGATTCAACTGCTCTAAAATCAATTTGATGACTAATGGACTATATAACCATATACACCCCTTGATCCTGTAATACCACAGCTAGGTCTACATCCCAAAAATATTTTCAAAAAGGCAAAGGAACCTATTTATACAAAAATATTTATAGCAGCTCTTTTTGAGGTTGCAAAGGATGAGAAAAAAAAAATGCCCATTAGTTGGGGAATGGCTAAACAAGATGCAATCCATTGATTGCAATGGAATATTATTGTGGTGTAAGAAATGACAAGCAAGATGATTTTAGAAAAAGATTAACATGGACTGATGAAGTTAGAACCAGACAGCAATGTTGTATAATGACAAACTGAATGACTAAACTATTCTCAGAAATACAATGATCCAAGAAAATCCCAAAGAACTAATGAAGCATACTATGTCTTCAGAGAAATAATTGAGATTGTTTGAAAATATCATTTTTTCCTTTTATTTGAGTCTTCTTGTATAAAATGACAAATGTGGAAATGTTTTACATAAACAAGTATAACTTATCTACTTGCTTATTGTCTCAGGGAATGAGGAGGGCAGGAAAAAAAAGAGAAGGATAGAATATGGAACTCAAATCTTTAACATGTTTAAAACTTGTTTTAACATGTAAGTGGTGAAAAATATTTATTCTTCAATTTTATTGACATGTTATGTGGTTATAAACAAGTTTTGACTGCATAAAGGTTGCATATATATGTGTTTTTTGTATGTATGTGAAAGCAAGTTGTTAAAACCATTTCCATGATTTTTGAATTTGTGCTCATTGCATTGATATTTTGTATATACACTATGCTCTAATTAGATATAGTTTTGCTTGCTGTACTAATGCATACTTTTTTTTTTTTGCTTAAATTAATGTTATTGCTTTTGTTGAATTTGTCAAACATGGAGTTCTAGAAAATGGCTGCTGAAAAATTAATGACTTTTGTCATATTGTAATTTAAAAATCAGAGTTCTCAATATTAGGAATGTTCTCTAATTATAGGATTAAAGAGATTTTAAGAATTTTTCACAGGAATAGAAAGGTTTTGGGATATTGCAGAGATACATTATCATAAAATCAGACAAGGTAAATCAGAAGGTGTTATCTAAATTATTTGAAACATTTAATTATGCAGCCATTCTTAAGGAATTGACAATAGGAAATAATACCTGGGAACTACACAGTGTTGCATCCTCCATGAAGGAGCTATTGCATAGAAAACTGGGAGCCCTACTGTACAAGGAAGACTTTCTTTTTAAATAATTTTTTTTTCAGTTATCAAGCATTTATTTTTCTTCCTCCCACAGCCCCCTTACAGAAAAGAAAGAACTTCAGTACATGAGCCACATTATAAGGCTGAACACAATCAACGAAAAGAAATTCCTACATTAGCCACTTACAAAACTGAGTTTCTGAAAGATTCTGCAGCTTGGGCCTGAATGGGACCTGTAAAGATTTCTGAGACTATAGGATAGAGTAGGTCAGGCCTTAGACTAAATTTCAGGAAGTCATGTGATCCCTATTCTCAGAACAGTGCGGCAGAAAAGGTCAAACCCTAGGTCTTAGCTTCAGGAAATCACATGACCCCCAGGAAATAGATAGCATTGTTGATCATGGATCAATATTTACTTCCTTTTTAACCTATCCAATGATTTTAAAAATCAATAGGAAGGTGTGTGTGGGAGTGTGTACCTGCTTCTTTTCTGCTATAGCATTTTCTGTTTCTGCCATGTACCACACACCATGCTGGACTGTCCAGTTGATGTGCTTGGACCACTCCTTGCAAGGAGAGAATAAATGCTTTCTGTATCTGGAGATGCCTTCAAGTAGACAACTTGCATAAGGGGATCTAGCATCTTGTCTCACACAGTTTATGGGGGCTCATCCTGGATCTGTGACTTCTTACAGAGTAGACTGAGGGTTCTGATATGAGTCAGGTGCCAGCTGAGAGATTGTCTCCAACCATTCTTGAGACTGGACTCTTACCCTCCTTCTCTGTAATGTATGGGCTGGAGGAGGAGGCACTTGATAAAAACAGAAAGCAAAAATAAAGTCTTCAAAGAAGCCCAAGAGCAAGAATTCAGTCGAGTCATTTATGCACACATAATCCAGAGGTAAGGGTCACTGCCTGTGCCCTTGGGCTGAATGGGACCCTAGTATCATTAAGGCTTGGTGATCAAAGGAAAGTAGTGGTGTCTCGTAAGCTAGAAGGAAGTCCTGATAAATGGCACAGAGCAGGGGTACTCTGAATGACTGGTAGATGGGGGCAACCTCATCAGACTTGGGGATCTAAGTCGAGAAGTTGGCTTTGTGATTTACAGGTTCACAAGTCATTCGATGGAACTACTCTCCCCAGAAATGGGGAAGGAGCAGTCTAAACCCAAATCTTTTGAGCAAAAATCTAAAATATGAATTACCAGAGTATAAAAAGAAAGATAAAAAGGAAATGATAAGATGTTGTTTTGTGTGAGGATGGGACAGTCCTCTTCCATGTCATTTTTGTGTCTATGTCGTTGTGAAGAATGTATGTCATGTCTATTCTGTGAGCTAGATTTTGTTACCTGGAAAGATTTAAATGCATCCAGCAAGAAGGAAAACTTCTATGCTATAGTTAGAACACTGGGAAAGATTTCTTAACACCCTTGACTCCCACCTTTAAAGGGGAGAAAGCCTGACTTTTTCCTGTGTACCCCAGCTCTGACAAGCTGAAGGTTACAAAAATAAAGTTAGCTAATTAAAATTATAGAACATCTAAAATCACATCTTAGCAGATCCTCAAAGTTTTGAGAGCGGTGATTAAGGAGTTTGGCAATTAGACATTTTAAGATTGGAAGCCATTGAGAATGGTTCCTGGAATTTACTCCATTTTGAAAGAAGGGAGTGAAAAAGAAAAAGAAAAATTAGGTAAATCACAACTTTTTGCTAACCCTCCCTTGACTCCTATATTGTCTGGAGTCCTCTTCTATTCTATTGGGAAAACACCCCTTCAGAAGATATTAAGGGACCCCCTCTCCACAATACTGATCACTCAGCAGAGTGAGCAGGACTCCCCAGAGTCCTAAGTGTATCTCAGTTGTGGGGATTGCTAACAAGACTGATATATCAAGTCCCTGTGTTTGCTAACCCCTCTCAGATCAGATTAAGAAAAGAAAATGCTAAAGAACTGTAGGGAAACTCAAATTCTGCCTCACCTGTAGAAATAGGGGAAGCGGCAACAACTGTGGAAAACCCCACACAACCTAGCCCAAACACCTCCCCAGCCCAACTTGATGGAGTGGAGATGGAGATGGGGGGTCTGGCCCCATCATTAGCTGAGCCCTGGCACCTGCAAGTGCCATCAAAGGGAGATCCTACCCCAGCTTCAGCAGGTTCTGTCTAGCAACTGCCTGAGAAGAATCTGGGTGCCCTTCCAGTACTCAGAATGTCAATGTGATGTGAGAAAGCCAGTCAAGCTCTGCATTTGATATGTCCATCATTCTCTGTTTCAGTTGTAAATATGTATTAGCTATGTAATTTATGGCAAATTATTTTATCTCTGCCCAGTTTTCTGATTTGTAAAGAGAAAGAATGATTGTTACGAAGATCACATGATTGCAAATGTGCTTAGCATGAAACAAATGCTATATGAGTGTTAAATTCTTTATTGGATATAATTGCTTCATATTTGATAACTTTATGTGGGTTTTTAGATGTGACTAATATACAATGCCAATGTTGAGATAAATAATTTTTTGTGTGGGTGTGTCTAAAAGTAATTTGGAAGCAAGTTCAACTAAATTAAGGCCTCCCCAGGATGAGGAGTGTAAGGAATAGAATAAAGAGAGTCCCTTGCTTTTTCTTCCCTCTTCTCTCTTTACCTGACTGCAGCAGAGATACTTGGACAAAAGGTGAGGAGAGAAAGAAAATATACTCACTTGGTTCAGTGAAATTTGTTATTTGAGATATGATAGTAAAAGCAATTTTAAAGGAGCATTAATCAAAGGGATCTAATAAAAATCAATTAAAGGGGCATGTAAATTGTAATCTATTTGTGTTGACAGTGTTAACAGAAGATTTAAGAGTTTGAGAACTTTAGGAAAACAAAAAAGCAGTTTGCTGCTACTCTAAAAAACGCTGGCAACAGCCTACTTTTGAGTTATTGAGAATCAGACTTCTAAAGGCCTTATCAATAAAAAACTGGCATGTTAATCTTTTTCTTGCTCACAAAAGAGAATTGGTTTGTGTGAATTGGAAAACAACCAAATGGTAATTCAATTTATCTGGAATATTTAATTAGAATTTAGGGAATCTCATAAACTGAAGTTGTCAATTTTAATATCTGTTCTATCTCAGTTCTAAGAATTGTTTTGTTTTTTCCCTAAAATATATATAAAAAATTTAAAAAACAAAATAAAAGGGAAACTTATTTAAGGGAATAAAAATCCTCCTTGAGAACTTCTAAAGCTGCAATAATTTGGGGAAAGAATAAACTGAACAACTAAAAGAAGGTGGAAAGTTTGTTTAGCCTTGTTAATCCCATTGTATATGCTTTGTAAATATGTCTTGGGAAAGTTTGTTTAGCCTTTTTAATCCCATTGTATATGCTTTGTAAATATATCTTGGGAATTAGGTATTTTTCACCTTTGCTAGAAAATAAAAAGAAACTATAGCTAAGACTATTTGGCTATTAGGAAAATTCTGAAATTGTTAAATAAGTTGTTTGGAGTTACTGTCATCATGATAAACCTAAAATTGGCAATTACTATTTATGGAAAGAGAGGTATGAGATGAAAGCCTTATCAAATCTCCAAGTATGAGGGTGTGCATCACCTTTCCCCTTTCCCCCCCTTCACAGAGTGGGGAAAGAAAACCAGTTTGAAGCCCCTGCCAGGGGGCATATGTACGAAATCCACCTGCCAGTCTTCCCCTGGGTATATACCCTGCTCTGGATTGGCTTTTTCTAACATTCCTTTCAGATTTTACTTGGACACAAACTTGACAGACCTGACAAATCTGTTTAATTGTTTCTCCTACTTGTAACCAGTGAAAATAGATTCCTTGAGGGATTGGAAAACAGGTTTTTTCAAGTGAGTAGCTTAGTTAAGACCAAAGAGATATTTTCACTGGCTGGCCTCTGGAATTAGAAACTGACCTGAAGGTGTTTGAAACCACCCAAAAGGAGAAAGGATGTGCCCCCTTTCTTTAGCAAGGTCTTATTGTTGAGAGCTATGAAAAGATATAGGAATCAGAAATTGGGTCAAGGGCAAACAGGCAGCAGCACAAGCTGCTTTCTCTTGGCCTGAAGTGATCCCTCTTCTGTCGTCCTTTACAAAACATAACAGATACCTCTCTAGGTTTATGGACAGCTTACATTAATTGTTCCCCTGCATACTTAATGGAGGAATGTTTGATTACCAAAATAAATAGATAGATAGATAAATCCCCTTCCTTTACATATAGCCCCCATGAGTATTCAAAACCTGAAAGGCATATTTGGAGTCAGTATAGATATTCACTCTCATTCCTTTCCCCAATTCTAATGCTCTGGTGAGGGCAAAAATGCTCTAAACCTGGGGGGTTAAAATCTCCAATGATAGGCCTAGGGTGAGCATAGAGGCTTCCTCAATCGGAAAGAGTATGGCAACCACTGTTCTAAGGTGGGAGGGTCACCCCAAAGATACCAAGTTCATTTGAGAAGTAGTAAAAGGCTTTGGATAGGATTAAGGCTAAGGGAGAGATCTATTTAACTTTCAAGGTTTTAAAAAACTTTGGCCTGATCAAGAGGATCAAGGGGAATTGTGTCAGGGCCTTGAATAGAATCATAGAGGGGCTTCATAATAACCAAACTTAGGTATCCAGATTCTACAAAATCCAGTCATGCCCAGGAAAGTATACAGCTGTTTCTTAGAGGAAGCTTCCTTTCCACAGTGAGCAAAATGGAGGTAAGAATTAATTCATATTCCAAATATTTAACAAAAGTGGGTCTTCAGACAAAGAAATTCTTACCCCAGGAAGCCAGCAAGTTAAAGGATTTTATGGAAGCAGCCTGAGAAGCCTCCAAGATTGGGCTCCAGAATAAGATATCATTCACATACTTGTATTGTGTTCATTGCTTCTACTGACCATTTGCTCTGATTATGGAAATTTGCTATAAGAGAAAAAAAGCAGGGACCAGATTATAACAGCGTCAAAACTGATCCTTCAGGACATCAGCCTGAGAGCACATACATGACAGGATAAAGCATCCTTAGCTTATTTGACAACTAATCATGCAGTAACAATTTCACCTCATAAACAGACTTGGCAATAATCAGGTGGGAAACAAAGAAACAGAACTGGGAAAGATCCCACCTTAAGCAGAGGGTTAGGTTGTCCTCACAGCTCTTGCCCAGATAACACATTCACCTGTGACAGTTCAGAAAGGCATCCCTCTGAGTAACTTATGGCATTTCTCTCAAACGGTGGGTTACTGACTTAATGATCCATCAAGCAATCATACCCAAATTCAAAACCCAAAAGAATATCAGTTACAGTCTCAGGAGATTTTATCTCTAATAGCAAATTCTACTAATCACAACTTAGAGCTAGATACATTATTTTAAAAGTTTACCATGATTTACACATATAGGAGATTTTGTTTAACATGTTTTTTTTTCTTTATTTTTCTTGAGTTTAAACTCATCCTAGTGCAAAGGATCAATCATTAAACAAGCTTATAGATTCTTAGTAAATACATTCCTTATTTAGGAACTATACATAAACAGGCTCATTTCTCAGGTGGTTTCAAGAAAACTGACAAACTTACAGATCAAGGGGAGTTGACAGAGACTACAGGGAAGGAGCTGAGCTTGCTGTTGCCCACCCCAACTATTTTCAGTGTTTATTTTGGTAATCAAACATTCCTCCATTAAGTATGCAGGGGAACAATTAATGTAAGCTGTCCATAAACCTAGAGAGGTATCTGTTATGTTTTGTAAAGGACGACAGAAGAGGGATCACTTCAGGCCAAGAGAAAGCAGCTTGTGCTGCTGCCTGTTTGCCCTTGACCCAATTTCTGATTCCTATATCTTTTCATAGCTCTCAACAATAAGACCTTGCTAAAGAAAGGGGGCACATCCTTTCTCCTTTTGGGTGGTTTCAAACACCTTCAGGCCAGTTTCTAATTCCAGAGGCCAGCCAGTGAAAATATCTCTTTGGTCTTAACTAAGCTACTCACTTGAAAAAACCTGTTTTCCAATCCCTCAAGGAATCTATTTTCACTGGTTACAAGTAGGAGAAACAATTAAACAGATTTGTCAGGTCTGTCAAGTTTGTGTCCAAGTAAAATCTGAAAGGAATGTTAGAAAAAGCCAATCCAGAGCAGGGTATATACCCAGGGGAGGACTGGCAGGTGGATTTTGTACATATGCCCCCTGGCAGGGGCTTCAAACTGGTTTTCTTTTTTGTTGGCATTTGTACTAGTTGGATAAAAGTCTTCCCTTGTAAGACTGAACAAACTTAGAGATTTTGCTAAAGGAGATCATACCCACTTAAGATTAATTATTATCTCCTCTCTGCATGTCATCCTCTCTACCCAATGGCTAAAGCCTTTTAAACATTATGGTGCTTGCATCCTAGACCACCTGAGCACTCCTTTCACTGTGTGTAATGCCACTGTTCCACCCTTTATCCTTACTCCTTTGAGGAAACAATTTGGAGGAATTTGGGAAAATGTTCTTTGGTATTTATTCTAAGAAAAGCTGTCTGGATTTGAGGCATTCGTGAGAGTCTCATCTGCCTCCCCCTCCAGTCTTCCTCTGAGCTCACCTCTAGGTGGGCCCAATTTCTGGTTACTGTTCCCAGTAACCCCCATATTAACTACATTTTTTTTGGCTCATGTTTAGTTCTTGCACTTTTAATCTACTTGTGAGAGTTGTTTCTTCCAGACTCTAAGTCATGAAATTCCAACTACTTGGTCAATCTGAAATCACCTGAGACCTGATTCTGACATTCAGCTCCAGACATTGCTGATGCTACCTACCAGTCACTTGCTTCCCCTTTTCAGTCCGGACCCCATTGGGCAGGGCAGGCTCTATGTATGCCCCTTGCCCCTTGTTGCCAGAAACATCTCCAGAAGAGGAGTGTTTGTTCCTTTGTCCCAAATGAGTCTGGGTCTGGACTGCTTGAGGTGGGAATGGTGTGACAATGGATCTGAGGCCCTGGGCCTCCACAGTGCTGTAGTTCTATGGCTGCCAGATGCCAAATTGCTCTGTGATGACTGTGTTTCCAAGACACATAGTGGGACTTGGTGGAGATGGAGTCTCTGATCTCTGCTCATTGTTTTAAGCAGCAATATCCTGTCATCTGCTTGCTTATGCACTTAACCACTAGAATAGTTCAATATTTCTTAGCTAAAATGGTTCCTGAAAGCTTCCACTGGTGTGTGGGTGTTGGTTCTAAATGGTAGAAGGCAGGTTACAGTTAGTACTGAGGAAGAACAAGTCTGAATGCCCAGGCCATAAAGATGCCTTAGTGCAGGGGTTCTCAAACTATGGCTAGCGGGCCATTTATATGGCCGCTGGGTTACGGCAAATGGGCTGAGGGGCGGAGACAGAGTGTGAGCTTTTGTTTTTACTATAGTCTGGCCCTCCAACAGTCTGAGGGGCAGTGAACTGGCCTCCTATTTAAAAAGTTTGAGGACCACTGCCTTAGTGGAAGAAATTTATCAGGATTGATGTGAGAAATTTTCAAGCATATAAAATAAAGAGGAAAGAGTGAATGGGACCAAATGAAGACTTCTCAAAAAGTCTATGAGATGGATTAGGTCAGACTGTAGGCCTAAATTTCAGGAAATCACATGATCCTTATTCTCAGGACTGCTGGGCAGAAAAGGTCAAACCCTAGGTCTAAGCTTCAGGAAGTCAGGTGACCCCCAGGAAGTAGACAGCATTGCTGACCATTGGTCAATGATTACTTCCTTTTCAATCCATCCAATGATTTTAAAAATCAACAAGAAGGGGGGTTGTACCTGCATCTTTTCTGCTTCCGCCATGTACCACACACCATGCTGGCCTGTCCAGTTGATGTTTTTGGACCACTCCTTGCAAGGACCAAATAAAGGCAAAGAAACCGAATAAAGATGCCTCCCAGGAGTCTATTTGGGTAAGGGGGGGGTGTGTCTAGCCCATAGGCCATCTCTCGGGCATGATGTGGACATCACTTTTCTTAGTTCTCCAGAATCATGTCTGATCATTCATTTGATTCAGAGTTCTTTAGTTTTTCACAAGTGCCTGGTTTTTGTAATACTGATGTTCTCCTAGTTCTTCTTCCTTCACTTGGCATCCCCTTGCTGTAAGAGATTTGCATCAGCCTGGTCTCAGATATGCTACAGAAGAAAAGGAAAATGGGTTTAGATCAATGCAAGATTATATCAGTCTACCTTTTGAATTGCATTTCCCCTTGCTTTGTTTGGACTATGCAAGTCTTTTATAAGCTCTTCCTATAAAACATGGGCTAAAATTCTTTTTAGTTCATACTATATTCCTTCATCAATAGCTTGGGTCTCCTTTGAGATCATCCTGGAGACTTCTATTAAGCAAAATTAAAAAAATGGCTGGAGCTATTGTGAAGGACTTCTTTTCATTCCCACCATGCCCCTGGTTACATACAAATGAACTTGGGAGGTCAGGCAGGGCTGCTGGCTTTTATTCTACATTTCTATTGTTAGCCTCTCACACACATAAAAAGTTATTAAGATACTATAAAGTCTAGAATAGTATTCTAAATAATTTTAGACTGTCTCATTGTAGTTTTAAATTTTTTTAAAAAATAAGATTATCCTTGGGGGAAAAGGGATACAGAGATATGTAAATATGGGAAGGTCCTTGTAGGTATAACTCCCATTTCAGAAAGTTTTTTGGGGGTAGGGATTGCTTCATTTTTTATCTCTATCCCCAGTGCCCAGCACAATATTTGGCAAAAAGTAGGAACCTTAATTAAACCAAAACCTTAAATAAATGGTACTTGTCATTTAACAAATTCTTCATTAAAGCATTAATAAATGCTTCTTCATTAATGGATTGATTTTATGTCTTTTTTATGGGGAACAGGGGAATTCCAGTGAACAGCTAAGCAACCTCATGGAGAAACATCAGAAAGAGTGAAGTATAAGAATAGGAATGCAAGATAGGGGTATTTCCTTTTCTTTTTGCCAATATTCTTCTTCTTTTTTGGGGTTGCTAAGGCAATTGGGGTTAAGTGACTTGCCCAGGGTCACACAGACAGGAAATGTTAAGTTCTGGCTGAGGCCAGATTTGAACTCTCCTAACTTCAGAGGTAGTGTTCTTTGACAATATTCTTAATAGGGGTACAATCTCTAGTCCTTAAGCTTAGAGGAAGAAAGAAGTTCTGACAGATAAGCCTGGGATCTTGCTGCTCTAATAACAAGCTTAGCCTGAACTTACTAGGCTTAAAAGAGAGGATTTGGGATCATGCAAAAAACTTTTTCATAGACAAACAGCAGAATACCATAAGATCTAAAACTGTAAGTTATCTTGATTATGTAGTCCATCCTCATTTTGCAGATGGGGAAAGTGAGGCCCAAAGTAGTTAAATGAATCGTCTAAAGACATATAAAAAGTAAAGGCCAAAGCCAGGATCCAAACTCTGATTTCAAATTTCCCAAAGCTAAACAATATGAAGTATATTTAACCAAAATGTGTTCCCCCCCCTTCCATTTGTATTGTTTTGGCTACATGAGACCAAATCTCTTGTGCATTTTATTAAAAGTTTCTCTCTTTTCTTCCTAGCACAATGTTCTGGCTTTTCTTTTTCTGTTAATAGTTTTAGACATAATGAGTACTTAGCTCCCAATCTTACTTCAAATGTTCAAAACATTTATTAATCTTCCATTATATGATGTTTTTGCAAAAAGTACCATACCTATCAGTTGCCCAAGTATATTTTTTTACTGCTTATTTTTTCTTATTTAGAAAAAGGAAACAAAGTACAGGGTGTGTTGAAAGAAGATTAAGGTTCATCTGACTCAGCTCACCAATCCATCCTTTAGCCCTTATATAATAGATGTGTTCATGGGTTCCTATTGCCTTGTACTGGCTCCTTGGTCAGTGCACTGGCTGGGTCCTGCTTCAGCAGCACCAATAGGGCCTTGGCCTTGAACAATTTCCCTTTTCCCAGAAGCTTATCTGGAGCTCAAGATCTTGGTTTAAAACAATGCCATTTATGAAAGCATTTCATAGTTCTAGTCGATGTATATGATATTCTCCTGTCATCTCCTTTGGTCTGTACCCTCAAAAATCCATTGGATACTTATAGATGGCTCCTTTAATCTCTGTAAACCTAGAGTGTATGCCTTCTAAATTATTCTGCTGCTGCAATATCTAATAAATTCAATTGAGGTTTATTAGTCACAAAATTTTTTTAGTTTGTAGGATTACTGATCTGCCCAAGTGTCTGAATTCAGATGGGGATTGAAAAGGGATCTGGCAATAAAAGACCATGTTGGGGCTGTGTCTTTGTGTCTTGCTTTTTTCAGCATCAGAATTTAAGGAACTGAGGCAGGAATTTATTGCAGGAGCAGAGACTGAGCCCACCATCCTTACTTATATAGGAGGAAATTGGAGGGATTGAATACCTAACGTCCCAAGCTTTGTGCTCTTCTTTTTTAGATTCAGCAATATGTTGGTTTGATCACAGACCAAGGCCCCTAAGCCCTTTACAGGGCTTATTCTTTCAGTTCTGATGCATGCTGGGTATGGACTCTGAAACAACAGCAGCTACAGCTCTAGGCTATCATAGATGCATCCTGCCTAAAGTATTCCTGCTTTACTAACTGCCTGTTGGATATCTATCTCCACCTGGATCTTGTACAAAATCAAAGCGTCCAAAATAGAGTTTATGTTTCCTGCTTCCTCCCACCTTTTCAAATTTCCTTATTTTTGAATCATAGCTTTTATCCTTCCAGTAACTCAGGTTCTTAAACTTGGAGTCATTTTTGACTCTATTGATAGCTGCCTCTGTTTAGGCTACGAATCTTGTTAGTTTTGCTTTCACACCCTCTCTTGTATCCACCTTGCATTCAGCTCATCAGATGGTAAATTGGATAGACTTCTGAACTTGAATCAGTAAGATCTGTGTTCAAAATCAGCCTTAGACACATTCTAGATGTGTGAGCCTGGACTCTGTTTACTTCATTTTGTTCATTTATGAAATTATTCCTGTAAGGATCACATGAAATATTTGTAAAGCACTTAGCAAAGTGCTTGGCACATAGTAGGCACTTAATAAGTTTGTTGGCTTCCCTCCCTTTCATACCCATTGACACTACAACCACCTTTTTTTTCAGGTCCTCATTACCTCTTGGGCTTTTGCTATAGCTTCCTAATTGATTTCCTTGCTTCCAGGCTCTCTCTTCTCAAAGCTTCCCTCTGTAAGCTTTCAAATTGATTTTATTAAATTGTTATTATTATTATTTTTGCTGAATAGTTAGTGGGGTTAAGTGACTTGCCCAGGGTCACACAGCCAGGAAGTGTTAAATGTCTGAGGTCAGATTTGAATTCAGGTCCTCCTGACTTCAGGGCTGGTGCTCTATCCACTACACCAATTTGCTGCCCTGCTTTTCTTAAATTATACATTTAACCACATGACTCTCTTGCTCAAGAAGCTTTAGTGGTTCCCTATTGCCTCTAGGATAAAATACAGAAGCCTTATTTTTGATATTTAAAACCCATTACAATCCATGAGAACTCTTTCCACCTCAATATTTTTCAATCACTGTTTCTAAAGCATTCTGAATATTAAATTGTCTAGCTAAATGATCTATTTGCTGTTTTTCAAACAAAACAGTCCAACTTTTGTTTTTGGCTTCACTCAGTCTCTCTCATTTATGCTTAGAATGCATTCTTTCCTCATCTCCACCTTATGATCAAACCATCTGTTTTACTGTCAGCTAACATATGTCCCTCTCTTTTCCACTAGAATAGCATGAGAAATTCAAACAAGCACTTTACTAAAATCTAAGTAAACCACAGCATTTTCTGTAATGAAAGGTTTGTTGTATAGCAGCAAGCATCCAATTGCGATTTGATCACATTAATTTGTAGATAATTCAGTCATTGCATTTGTGTGATTATTTTGTTCAAGAATTCTAATAGTAGTCATAATAGCAACTCCAGTAAACAAACATTTTTCATTTTGAGGTTTGGGAATTCCTTTACATATATCCTGGAGTGCCTAGAGAAAATAGAAGAAATGGGACAGAGGGAAAAATGGAAGAAATAGGATATAGAAAGAGAGAAATATTTCAGATCCTTTCATTATGGAAGTAGCACAGTCAAATAGTTTCACATGTTTATAGTATTTTAAGGTTTACAAAGCTCTTTATAAATGTAATTTCATTTTATGCTTGTAACAGCCTTGTGAGGTAGCTGTTCTTACTGTTCCCATTTTACAGATGAGGAAACTGAAATTCAGAGAAATTAAGTGACTTGCCCAGGATCTTACAACTAGTAAATATTTAAAGTGAGATTCAAACTCAAGTCTGAAAGACTTGACCCTAGACTCCCACACTAGAGCCAATGCACTGCTTTGTTGGCCTTCCCCTTAACCAGAGGTGGGGTGAGGATGGGGAGAAAGATGGAATGAAGATGTAGGTGACAAAAGTTGAGGAGGTTAACAAATTGATCCTGATTTGTTTGGAAGGAACATCAATTTTGAGTATTGAAGACCATGAGTATGAGGAGAGGAATTAGGAAGGAAAGGGAAATTTCTAGTAAGTTAATAACTTTTGCCTAAATCTTTTGGGAAAAAGTGAGGAATGTTCTAAAAGACTTCCAAAGTTCCAAAAGACTAAAAAGTTTCATCTAAAAGATGAGACATGATCTGATGATATATATGGATGGGGTAAATTTCTGAAGAGGAAAGGTTAAGGAATAATGGAGATAGACAAATAGCCTGGAAATGAAACTCTTCAGGAAGGCTATGTTTATTCTATGCTGAGGGACAGGACATCAGTTCTGGCCTCAGACATTTATTAGTTATGAGACCTTAGGCAAGTCAGTTAATCTTGTGGCTTCAGTTTCCACCTCTGTAAAATGAGCTGGAGAAGAAAATGGCAAAGTACTCCAATTTCTTTGCCAAGAAAACCCCAAATGGGCTCATGAAGAGTTGGACAGGATGTAAACACCTGAACAATAATAACATTCCAAATTATCTTTTGATCACCTTTCTCAATCACTTTTATCTTTTTCTGGAGTGTTGCAAAGTGGGGGAAAATGCTAAGATCCTGATATTCTAAACTTTTTATCTAGTTTTAATGTCATTAATTAATAGCAAAACGGAAAACTGTTTTTGGACAAGAATTTCCCAGTGTCCAAGATTTTAGAATCTTTCTTCAACCAGCTAACTAGCAAGGTAATTTTGGTAGGCCAAAATGAAGATGACCAAATGATTCCAGGTTTTGTAAATGTTACCTGGAGTAGGGAAGTTCTCAAGAGTTACAAGCATTTATATGAGAGATATAGTATAATGGCAAGAGAGCTAACTTATAATAATAAAGGTTTAAATCCCTTTTCTGTTACAGATTAATCATGTGACAGAGCAAATTATTTAACCTTGAAGCATTTCAGACAACTTTCCAAGCCTATAAGTTGCAGAGTAGATGCTTGTTCACATTGGTAAAACTTCCTATGCAAATGAAATTTAGACCAAATCTGGTCTAAAAACAATTAGACATTTGATAAGATTATGAGATCTTTGTTGGAAGTGGTAAGTGTGGTCTCTATAAGTCTATAAGACTAGATAATGGGGTCTTGAGAAGATGGACTCTTATCAAGAGCAGCTGCCCTTTTGAGGTCTATTAGAGCAAGGAATGATACAGTTTGCCTTTAAAAATCTTTTAGCATACTTTTTCTCCCTTGGATTTCCACATAGAATTGCTGAAAGTGGAGGATAGGAGAGAAACCTAAAATGTCTGCTTGTTGAAGGAATGCATGGTGAGAGACATCTACTGCCTCAAGTAAGCATGAGAGAGGAGCTCATAGATTTCCCAGTCCCAGTTGCTTAATTATACCTTTGAGCTCATAGATTTCCCAGTCCCAGTTGCTTAATTATACCTTTCTTTTTCTTTAGCATGGGATTTTTTAGGCAGAGACAACATGGTGGAGTGAAGTCAGGGAGCTGTTTGAGTTTTTCCAGCTACCTTCAAAAACCACATGAAATCAAGCCTCTGAACAAAGTCTGATGGATTGAAACCAGAATGAAGTTCAAGATGGATTAGAAGAATTTCAAGAAAGGTCAATCTCACTATGCTGAAAGGGGCGTTCACTTCAGCTCAGACGGTGTCTGAGAAAGCAAGTGAGAGGGTCTTAATGACAGCATATCAGTAATTGAGACTCTTAGCCCTGGCTCAATAGTGAAGCAGACTAGTGAGGCAGCCTACAGTTTCAGCACAAAAGGCAAATTGTCAGTCTGCGAAACTAAGCTGTTGCCTGGAACGAGCAGATAGAGCTAACCCTGTCCTGGGAGAAAGACACCAAGCACGAGGAGCCCATCTATTCCAAAGCCAAGGCTCAGAGCAGCACAAGAAGCTTGGAACAATGTCTCCTGTATCCCAAGAGCAGAGCTCAATCTTGAAAGTCACAAAATAGGGGGAAAAAAGGAAAGAAAAGGAAGAAAGAAAGAAAATGAGCAAGAAACAGATAACCGTGGATAACCATAACCATTATTGTACATTAACTATAGAAAGCTACTCTGGTGGCAGGGAATACCAAAACACCATATTGCTCACATGGGAAATCTCTCTCTTTCTCTCTCTTTTTTTTTTACATTTAAAAAATTAATTTTATAATTATAACTTTTTTTTTTTTGACAGTACATATGCATGGACAATTTTTTACAACATTATCCCTTGCACTCACTTCTATTCCAAATTTTCCCTCCTTCCCTCCACCTCTTCCCCTAGATGTCAGACAGTCCCATACATATTAAATGTGTTATAGTATATCCTAGATACAATATATGTGTGCAGAACTGAATTTCTTGTTGCACAGGAAGAATTGGATTCAGAAGGTTAAAAAGAAGAAAAACAAAAATGCAAACAGTTTACACTCATTTCCCAGTGTTCCTTCTTTGAGTGTAGCTGATTCTGTCTATCATTGATCACTTGGAACTGAATTAGATCTTCTCTTTGTCGAAGATAGCCACTTCCATCAGAATACATCCTCATACAGTATCGTTATTGAAGTATATAATGATCTCCTGGTTGAGACTTTCAATAATTTCTATTGAAAATATCAGAACTAAACAGAAAATTTGATCTTCAAACATAGGACTCAAAACAAGCATAGAAAGATAAATAGGAAAGAAAAAATACACTATATTATTTAAAAGTTAAACTGTTTATATCCCTAGATGGAAAAATAATGCTTGTAACTCTTAAGAACTATATTTTTTATTAGGACAGTTAGAGGGGGCATTTGTAAAGAGAGGGTATAGCATTTACATATAAATTGACCATGTATTAGGACATAAAAACTTCACGATCAAATGCAGACAGAAATAGTAAATGCTTCCTTTTCAGATCACAATGCACTAAAAATTATATTCAATAATTGTAATTAATTGAAAATTAAATAATCTAATTCTATCTGAGCGTTAGCCAGAAGTTACTGATCCTGAGAATAAATGTTTTTAGCCTTGGAAGCTTACCTCATGGGCAATCATGAGTTCAAAAGTCAGGTTCTGGCTTCCCTACTCCCAGAGGGAGATTTACTTAGCATTCTTTTTGGAGGTTAAGTGGATTGCCAATGGTTATGCAGTTGAAAGACTGAAGCAGTTCCATGAAATCTCAATAGATCTGGGCCTTGTCATGACATTGCTGTGAGTTGTTCAGATGGTGCAGGTCTCAGGTGATTGGGAAATATTTGTTCAGTAGGCTTACAAAAGGTCTCTACTTTTTAGGAGAGTATAATTAATATAATGAGCTATTTGTGTTTTCTATATTTTTTCATGAATATTTGTGCATTCTTTGCATTTTGGATATTTTTTTCAATGGGTGAAATAAAGGTAATCCCATAATATTCAATAATTCAGTAAGTCAATAATTATAACTTGATTGCCTGTGTGGGAATGAGGCAGCTTGCAACCCACTTTGGGAGAAAACTTACTGTAGCATGGTATATAGACCTTTATTAAAGAGATTTTCCCGGAGAAATCCAGGTAACAGCATAAATCAAGAGGGAATTGATTCCTCAAAGATCAAAGCCCATTCCTTGTGATTGTGAGAATTCTTGTGGAACCAAACTTGGACCATACATAATGATTATGTTGATAATAATAATAATACCAACAATAATTCATGTTCAGACAATTTTTGGATGAGTTGGGTACATGGCCTTTTGCTAGAGAAAATTGGAAGACAATTTACTGATGATTTAATTTTAATTGAATGAAGCAATCTCACAGATGTGGTACAGGAACATTTTCTGAAACAGCTTGATCTAGGTTTTCTCAGTGTACCATCAGAATGATGAATAGAAACAGGCTTTCAAGTTTATACTAGGAAATAATCTAGATCCAGAGCTGGATGGTGCTGCAGTCCATGAGGTTTGCTAGTTTAACATTTGTCCCTTGATCTGGGGATTTTAGAACTCTTCTTTGTGGCTGCCAGAATTTTCCCTTTTACTAAATATTTGTTTGAAGTTTTACAAGTGAAATCCATGAATACTGAGGTTTATTGACTAAGTTCAGAAGAAAATAGGAAAACTTCAGAAGTGGGAGAAAATGGTAAAAAAAATAAAAGTCAGAATAAACTATGTGAAAATTGTGAGTTCTCAACAAGAAGGAAGGCAAGTGAATCAGAATAGTGGTCATGTAATCTATTAGGAAATAATTGAAATATTATGGTACTCACCAAAGGAAACGAGCATTGAATTCTGGTGGGTTTCCAGAAATTCAGCTTAAGGCAGGCTTTGTGACTATTTAATGAAATAGTCAACTCATTATGTGGAAAAACTCAGAAATGTTTTCAATATGTCAGAGACACATCATAAATATGATGGTGATGATAACTTTTATATAATAGTTATAATATGCCAGGTACTAGGCTAAGTGCTTTACAGTTTTTATCTCATTTAATTTTCACAACTCCTGTTTTAGAGATGAGGAAACTGAGATAAACAGAGGTTAAGTGATTTACCCAGAATCATTTAGCTAGAAAGTATCTGAAGATAAATTTGAACTTGAATCTTCTTGACTCCAGGTCCTCAAACAGTATTACCAGGATGTGCCATATTTGGAGATGAGAGCATAGGGCTGAAGAGATCCTCTCCTGACACAGGACTGACATTTTATCTCATTTTATCAGTCTATGACTCTGGATTTTGGTCTGTGCTTGCCCTAGGGTTACTGGTAACTCAATATGCAACCTTGGACCTTGGACTGAGAATTTTCTACACATCACTAAGCTTATCTTTCACCCAGGGAACATGGAACTAATTGATCATTGGAGTATCAAACTTGGAGCTAGAAGGCAATCTTCTATACTATAAAAAGTTATCAGATAAAGTAATCAGATTACTTTAGAAGTTTGGGCTAATCAGTTCCCCTCTGGGTAATCTTCCAACCAAATTTTTTTTTTTTAATTCACTTAACCACCAAGTTCTCTTTTCCCACCCCCTCAAGGCATCCAATGCCCTTCTGTTCTCTTTGCTTTCTTATTGTTAAGATATGCTTGGAGAAAATGTTCTGCATGGTGTACAATAGAGATTTAATCTTTGTGTATGTTTTATAGATCGCATTGGCAATGTGGTAGGGATTATGGACCTCTTCTCCAAATAATGTTTTTAATGTGTAAAATAAAATATATAGTGTTTGAAAGGAATCAATTTTAATGAAACCCATTAAAAAAATTTAAAAATAAAGTTGACTGTTTCCCTTAAAAGGAAGTTGGTATTGCCCTTTACAGCAATAGGAAAGGACTTTTTGTTACCAGATAATTATCTACTTAACAAAGCCTCTGAAGCTGATATGCAAGTCAGATTCTCTGTCACCAAGAAATCAAGAGACTCTCTACCAGTCATCACCATACCATCCATAAAAGGAAAAGCAAGTGAAAAAATAATACTATTTTATTTTTTCTCAATTACATGTAAATATAATTTTTAATATTTAAGTTAAAAAATATGATTTCCAGATTTTCTCCCTTCCTTCTTCATCTCCCCCCTTACTGAGATGATAAGCAATTTGACATATTACACATGTGCAATCATATAAATATATTTCCATATTAGTCATATTGTGAAAGAAGAAACAGACCAAAAGAAAAAAAAATATGAAAAAAATAAAGTAAAAAAAAAAAATTAGTATACATTGATTTGCATTCAGATTCCATCAGTTCATTCTCTGAAGGTGGATACCACTTTTCAATATGAGGCTTTTGGAATTGTCTTAGATTATTCTATTGTTTTAAAATAACTAAATAACTCATGGCTGATAATTATATAATATTTTACTGTGTACAATGTTCTCCTGACTCTTCTGACTTCACTCTGCATCAATTTGTGTGAGTCTCTCCAGATTTTTCTGAAATTCCCCTGCTTGTTATTTCTTACAGCATGATACATTACAATCATATACCACAACTTGTTTGGCCATTTCCCAATTAATGGATACCAGCAATTTCCAATTCTTTGCTACTATAAAAAACTTGCTATAAATATTTTTGTACATAAATTCCTTATCTCCCTTCCATTCTTTCCCTTTTTTCTCCTTTGGGATACAGTAATGGTATTGCTGGATCAAGGGTATGTCTAGTTATATAGTGCTTTGGAGATAGTTCTGAATTCGTCTCCAGAATAGTTGGATCAATTCACAATTCTACCAACAACACATATGTGTACCCGTTTTCCCATATTATTGTCTGATTCTTTCACATTAGACAATCTGATAGGAATAAGATGATACCTCAGAATTCTTTTAATTTGCATTTCTAGAGCATATAGATAGCTTTGATGTCCAAATTGCCTTTCCATATCCTTTGACCATTTATTTAATAATGGGGGAATGACTTGTGTTCCTATAAATTTGATTCAGATCTCCATATATTTAAGAAATGAAGCCTTTATCACTCATTACAAAAATTGTTTCTGAGCCTTCTGCTCACCTTCTATCTTGATTACATTGGTTTTGTTTGTGTAAAACATTTCAAAATTAATATAATAAAATTATTCATTTTGTATCTTGTACTATTCTCTATCTTTTATTTGGTCATCAATTCTTCTGTTCTCCATAGATTTGATATGTAAATTATTTCTTTCTCTTAAATGGAGAAATTTTGAAAGCTGTGGATAAATTCACTTTATCTTGGCTATATACTTTTCAGGGATGTACATATAGATGATGAGGTTAATCATGAATTGCCAGAGTTAGTTAGGTTTGGGGAAGGCTCTGAAGGAAAGCATGGGAGAGAAGTATTAGGCTATCAACCAAACAAAGCAGTTGTGCTGACCTCATGGTTGTATGCCTGTGAAACCTGGACAGTCTATCAACCTCATTTTGAGAAAAAGAATTGTTTACATTTTAAATGACTTAGGAAGATTCTGAATGTCATATTGCAAGATAAGATGTACTGGACACTGAGGTTCTCTTGAGTTGAACTTCCAACCATTTAAACTCTACTGCAGAGAGCAAAACTCTGATGGGTTGGTTAAAATTTCCAAAAGCCAAATATATGTTTATATAAAAGACTATTTTACAGAGGACTTGCCTAAGGAAAGTTCTCATCTGGAGGCCAAAAGAAGCAATACAAAAACAGTTTGAAGGACTCTCTGAAGAACTTGGAAATAGATTGTGAGACATGGGAGACCCTGGTACAGAACTGAGCAGTATAGTATGCCCACATCAAAGGAAGCACTATGCTCCATGAGCAAAGCAGAACTACAGTAGCTCAAAAGAAATATGAGATGTAAAAATTAGAGACATCTACATTCTGAATGTTTATATGGATTATTTGTGCCTTATCTATAGTAGAATCTTTGGTCTGATAAATCACAGATCCCAACATGGTGATGCCATTTTGGTCTTCTTTGAGTATGAAGGACAACAACTAATAATAGGGAAAGTAGAAATGAGATAGAACATAGGGAGAAAAGGAATGTATTTGGTTTTGGATATGTTGAATTTAAGATGTCTATTGAATATTCAGTTCACAATGTGTGAAAGATAGTTGAAGATATGATATTGGAGATGAGCAAAGGAGCTAAGATAAATTTGAGAGTTATTAGCACAGAGTTGATAATATGAGATCACCAAATAAAGTAGTTCACATGAAGAGGAGAAAAGGGTCCAGAACTCTGGACACCTATGATTAGAAGGTATAACCTAGATGAAGAGATCCAGCAAATGAGACAGAGAAGAAAACAGAAGAACCAGGAAAGAATGGGGTCTTGAAAACCTAGAGAGAAGTTTCAGGGAAGAGAGCAGTGACTAGCAGCATGGATGCTTTGAGACAAGACTATGTTCCAACTAGCTGGTTATGGCTATGGCTAGTATGACCACCAGTCCAAACTCTCCACTATTAAAATATTAAAACCCTCTAATCTCTGTCTTGCTTCAGTTTCTCTGACGTTACATTTCTGGAGGCCCCAGCGAGATATGAAATCTGAAAGCAAGATTAGGTGTAGGTGTAGGAAGGGTGGGTGGGGCAGCTTTGAAGCAACGAGGTCTACGCTCTTTTAGGAAGGCTGGTCCTCTGGTTTCTTCCAGAATCCTATGAGAGAGCAACTCCAGTCGCAACTAGAGCTCATCATGAACACCTCTATGTTGGCCTCAGGAGAGTCTGTTTTGAAATCCCTACAGGATAAGTTTTCTGTCTGGTCTGATTGCTAGCAAATCTGGGTCCCCAAAAAAGAGGCTGACGAACCATAAAATTCTGGGAAGCATCAGTGGGATGCTGTGAGATGCTATCTGGTCTGAGTGTCTCTCAAGGCACATATCTGGTCTGAATATATCTTTTTACAATAAATCTGGGTGCCTCCGGGCACAAGCCTGGGTGCTTTTTCAAAGCACATATCTGGTCTGAGTGTCGTTGGGCACAAATCTGGGTTCCAGGTATTTTTTTTTTAAACATCTGCACATTCTCTATGAAGGCAGGAAATGCACCAAACTGGAGTTTTGGAAGCCTATTTAAAAGGCTCAATTTGAATTTCTAAGAGGTGAGATTATCAACCTGAAAACTCCCTTCACAGCATGCCTGATATACCAGGAATTTGCCCTTAGTTTTTAATGTGTTAAATGTTGTATTTGTGTGGTCAGAATTTGTGACTAGTCTGTCGTGTTGATTTAAGGAGTTCTGTAAAGTTTTAAGAACAATGATTGAGAAATTTGGCAATTAGTCATTTCAGTGTTGCAAAAGTGTTTAGCATAAAAAATGCTTGTGGTTTTTAACCTCTTATTGGACTTAATTGTAACCTGTTTGCACTAATTTTAAAACCCTGTCAGAAAAGCAGGGTTTTGTTTTGTTTTGTTTTGGTTTTTTTTTTTTTTTTTGGGAAAGCATGCTAGTAGAGAAAAATAAAGGAAGGGGGCAATAAAACTTTTATTTTATTCAAGTTGCAGCTCTACCTGTGGGGAAGGTAAGAGAAAGAATAAAAGAAGCAGATGCTAATTGTTTTGGCGAAAAAGCTCATGTGGGGAAAAAAAAAGCCTCATCTAGTCAGTCTTCTGAGAGACAGCTTAAAAAATATATATTTCTATATCTATATATGTTTATTCTTGGTATAAAATCCTAAGAATTTGTTTAAATATTGAACCTTTACTACTGAAAGAAATTTTTTTTTAAAGTTGTATTTGATTTGATTCAGTTTAACAATAGCTTGTTAAAACAAAGTCCTGATAACTTACCTGAAGAAATCATAGACCCCTAATTAGATGAAGTATGTTACCTTCTGAAACATATATTGGATAATTTGTAAACATTATAAGTTATGTTTTAAATTTTTGTCAGCTACTTTGAACATGTGTATGAACTTTATGGAGTTATTTAGTTGTTAACTGTATTGTGAATCTTAAAAGCTTTGAAGGAAATAAGAAGAAAAGGAAAGGAGAAGAGATAGAGGGAACTTGTTGGGAAGGGCAGTCAAAGAAAAGACAGAGATGGAATATGATTTTGGGGAGATAATGTTGGTCTTTGGGAATGAGAAAGAAAGAAAAAAAACAAGTCAGAGAAGGGGAGAAGAGTTAAGTTGGAAAAAAAAAGAGGCAAATCTTTTGATGGAAGGAACTTGCCATTGGAAGAAGAAAACACACTGGCTGGCTAAATCCTGAGGATTTGACACTCTAAAAGTTGATCATAAAGAGATTCTTGATACCAAATTCTTGGTATATCAGGATTGCCATGAGGGGAGTTTTCAGGTAGATAATCTCACCTCTCAGAAATTCAAATTGAGCCTTGTAAATAGGCATCCAAACTCCAGTTGGGTACATTCTCTGCCTTCACAAAGAGTTCCCAGATGTAAAAACATACCTAGTACCCAGATTTGTGCCCAAAGACATCCAGACCAGATATGTGCTTTTAAAAAGCATCCAGACTTGTGCCTGGAGGCACCCAGATTTTTGTACAAAGACATTCAGACAGATGTGTTCCTTCCCTCCTCCCCTTCCCCACTTGTGGGTGCTTCTTTAGGAGTAAAGATAAACTCAGTTGGCCCTCTGCTGTAGAGAGCATTTTATTGTTTAAAGGGGGTTCTCAAACTACAGCCTGCGGGCCAGATGCAGCCCAATGGGTTATGGCAAATGGGCTGAGGGGCGGAGACAGAGTGTGAGTTTTTGTTTTTACTATTGTCTGGCCCTCCAACAGTCTGAGGGACAGTAAACTGCCCCCCTATATAAAAAGTTTGAGGAGCACAGGAAGGGACAGCCTACTTTTACTGTAGTAAATTACTTACTATTTGTTTCTTTAGATGCATAATGGTTTATTTGTTTAAGGAATATGATAACAAATGTGATCTATTCTTTGGTAGGGTTATTTCCAAAAGTTTAATTGATATTTTTAAGAATGAAGAAAATTTTAATGTTAATCCTGAATGATTCTTTTATGTGGAATTAGGATATTCTGTATGAATCTTAATTGATTATATTGAGTCATCTGGAGGGTTGTGCCCATTATTTATAGCGACTCTGAGAAAAATAGTTTTTGCAATTGTCCTTTTTAACATGTTTTTGTTATGGACAATAGGCAATTTAGAATTTTTCTATATTTGGGCATTTTACAGCAAAAATGATTTGTGTAATGTTCACCTTATAAACCATGTACTTAGATATGAAAGATAAGCTGTGAACTTTCTGGGACAATATCAATATAAGGTCATGATAAATACCTGTTTAGGATTTATCTGAAACTTTGGTTAATGAGACTTGTTATTAGAAGTAAAATTTCTTGGGCTTGTAGCTAATATTATTTGGGAATTTTAAAGCTCCACCATCTGAAAGTGACTGGGACAATTATCTGAAGTAAAACTGAGTTAAGGCTATTTTATCCTGTGTCATGTATATGCTAAAGAATCAGTTTTGACTGATTATGTTATAGTCATGCTGATAAGGTCAAAAAGAGATAACCCAAGATAAATAAATGACAGGAAATTCCTGTCTTAGGAGAGGTCAAAGGAGATAACTTGAGACAAATAATTAATAGAATTTTAGAAATTCTTGTCTTATTTACAAATCTCTCTGCAATCTCTTGGATAACATCTCTATACAAACTTTGTTTTATGATCCTAGTTATGTATAAAATGAATTTCTAAAATTGTATTCCTTGCACTCAGTTTCCTTGCCTTGTGCCTGCCAACTTGTTCTGGTGTCCCAGCCCTTTCCAGGCAGTTTGGCCTTTCTCAACCTAGAGGCTAAATGCCTGTCTATCCCTTTACTATCAATAAAGACTTTGTTTCAACACAGCATTGATAGCAAGTTCATTTGCTAACCAGACCTGGCCTTGGTACTTTGGGGAAGGAGAGAGAGATAATTACACAACCAGAAAAGGAGCGGATCCATGTCGGCTTAGAGCCTCAGTTTCTCCTCATCAAGAGCCCTGCTTTTTCTTGCTATATCTGATTTCTATGATCAGAATCAATGGTCAATAGAAACCACTAATACAATTCAATTATGTCATACCTTGTTCTTTCCAATCTGAGTATATGTAGTCATTATTGCCTGAATAATTAGCAAATGAGTATTTAGCCTATTCATCTACCAGTCACTGAATATTTGTGTCTGTAGCTATTCAGGTCTTTAAAGGTTTCTAAAATAATGAAAGGACAATTGGCACAGTTGTCTGTGAGACCTAAGTGCTGTTTTGTTTATTGGGACTACAGCTGACAACTGTTTGTCCTGTGAGACAAACTTGTTTCTAATAAGGTCAAAAAAAGAGAGTTCAAGATAAAAATAATTAACAGGAAATTCTTGTCTGAGGAGGGATAAAAGGAGATGATTTGAAATACAAAATGATTAAGAGAAATTCCTGTCTTATTTACAAATATCTCCTGAACCTCTGTGCAAACGTTGTTTTGATGACCCTAGTTATGTATAAAAGGAATCTCTAAAATTGTTTTCCTTGCATTCGGTTTATGTCAGCCTTGTGCCCGCCAACTGGCGTCCCCTTGCAGGCATTTTGGCCTTCCTGGAGGACAAATGCCTGTCTATCCTTTTACTATCAATAAAGATTTTGTTTTGATACAGCACTGAGTAGCAAATTCATTTGCTACTGAACCTGCCCCTGGTTACTTTGGGGAAGGAGAGAGGTTAATCAGATCCAGGAGGAGAAGAGCTGATCCATCTCAGCTTAGAGCTCCAATTTTCTCCTCATCAGTTTCCTTACATGGGAAGCTGCTAGCCAATTTATATTGGCCTTTCCACATTTTATAGCAGTCCATGTGAGTCCATGTCTTTCTATCTCAGACTATTCTAACTTTTATTTGTTTGATTTGTTTTCTGTTCTAGATTTTGGTTAATAGCTATATTGACTTGCTTCTGGGACCTGGATTAGCCCACTGGATGCTTTCAGCATGCCATACCACATCCCCTCCCTGGAATAGGGATTCAGCTCCACACCCATTCTCAGAAGGAAGTAGATGAGATTGTTGCCTCTGCCCCTAATGGACTTTGAGCCTCATTGATTTGGGGGAAATGAAAATGTTGATGAATGAATACCAAGTTCTGACTGGGTCCCCTATTATAATGTATTAGGATTTAGGATGAAAATGTTGGGTTAAGATTTGGGTAACTGTTGCTGTAAAGGATACTTATAGTATGTATCTGTATTATCTAATTGATCACAATGTTCCTTTCAGAACATGTAATTATTTGAGTTATCTTTGGATGAGTTCCAGGGCAGAAAATCTGTACTGTAGTATTCTGTTATGTATAGAAACTTTAATTCGCTTTCAGGACTTGTATGTGAGGTGGCTACTTGACAATTGGAGCCCTATTTACTCCTTCCTGGATGATTCCTGCAATAAAGCAAAAGGAGAGGTTAAGAGATAAGTGACCAGAAAAACTGGTGGATTTTCCCCCAAAACATTTGAAAGAATGGGAACCCCTAGTGCCACTAATTTCTGTTCACTTTGCCCCAGGCACTTCTGCCCCCCAACCCATCCGTTCAAATTAGTAGCCCTCCTAGCATTCCTTTTTTGTCTTTACTGCCTGCTTGGTTTATTATTTAAACCCCAGCTGGACTGTGATTGCTAGATCTGCTTTAAATTTGAACCCCCTTATTCTGTTGGAATTAATCTGGCAGACTCAGTTTCTGGAGCCATATTCTGATTGCATGTTTTTGAGAACAACTAAAATTACCCTTGGAAATCTCCAAGGTACAGGCACCTGTCTTGTGACTGCCTCCATGAGTCTTTCTGATCCATTCGTCCAGTTCTGTAACTCCAGTTTCTTAATTAGTATTTTAGCATTTTTGAAGGACAGCTGCAGTTTGGAATCAAGCCTCTGAAGGTTCATGGTTTGCCTGCCTTGATGGTCTGACTAAGTTTGCATACTTCCACACTCTGCTCAGCAATCTAGATCCTTTCTGTAGCAGTGCCTGCCTGTTCTTCTGGGCGGGGACAGGTGGAGCAATTTTGGGCTTCCTCCTTGCCCCCTTGGGAAGCTCCTCTTCCTAGAGGAGCTAGTGCAGCTGCCTTGGGCACTGCTGCTCCCTCTATAAGGGATGCTGAGTTGAGTGTGCAAACAACTGTAGATTTTTTTTTAAATTTTTTTATTAATTTTATAATTATAACATTTTTTGACAATACATATGCATAGGTAATTTTTTTTTTTAACAACGTTATCCCTTGTACTTCCTTCTGTTCCGAATTTTCCCCTCATTCCCTCCACCCCTCCCCTATATGGCAGGCATTCCCATATATATTAAATATGTTATAATGTATCCTAGATACAATATATATGTGCATAACCGAATTTTTTTAAACAACTGCAGATCTAACCCATGTTGACTGGTCCATCTCAAATTGCATTCCCTGGTTGAGATGGTGCTCCAGAACTGCAGATGACCTGACATGCTTACAACAGGGAGGCCTCTGTGCCTCCCTAAACAAGGAATGTTGTTAACATCAGTGATTAAGGCTAGGTAAGAACTGAGCCAAAGTATACTCTCTTATCTAGTTCAAAAACAAAAAAACAATTTGGGAGGAGAAGAACCTTAGGGTTTCTGGCCCTACCAGAAACAATTGCTACTTACATTCACTCTGAGGCAATAAGAGCCCAAACAATGTCTAACTAGAGGCTCAGACTGGGATCCATAATTGTCTAATTAATGAGAGCCAGAGTGATTTGGATTTAAATGCATGGTCCTTAAGAAAGAAATCTAGTCCATAAATCCCAAGATACTTGGAGAAATTCAGCAAATAATTTTTTTTTTTAAAAGATTAAATTTCTTTTTTTGTTCAGAGCACTTGTAGGTAATGGTATGACATTTTATATGGACAGAGGGAAAGGGAAAGATAAAAAGGAAATAAGAAAGAAAAAAAGAAACAAGGAAACAAAGGAAGGAAGGAAAGAAGAAAAGAAGGAAAGAAGAAAGGAAGGAAAGAAAGTAAAGAAAGAAAAGAGAAAGAAAAAAAAGTGAAAAAGCTGTGCTGCACAACTGACCACTCCCAGCTGGGTCCCTAGTAGAGCAGCTCTACTCATAGAGCTTGCTGTTTGTCTTTCATTAGACAGGGGTGAAGGGAAATATAGAGGCAGAATGTATAGTGACAAAAATAATAGCTATCATTTCAATTACCAGGCATTGTCTTAATCACTTTACAAATATTTTCTCAATTGATTCTTACAATGACCCTGGGAGGCAAATGCTATTATTGGGTACATTTTACAGATAAAGAAATTGAGAGACAGTCATATATCTGAGCTGGATTTGAACTCAGGACATCTTGATTCCAGGCCTGGAATCCTATTTACCATATTACTCAGGGCAAAAGAAAGAGATCATAGTGAATGACCTAATTTATTTTTCCTAGAAAATGTGAGATGAGGTTCTCAACTGAATAATGGGAGGTTTGAGAAGGGATGAAAAGGTTTGAAAGATTCAGTGCAGAAAGTGGGATAGTGAATTGATGAGGGATGTATAATAGGACTGTCAAGCAGCAGTAAAGATCTGGTTGATATTTAGTAATATAAATTTGTAGTAGACCCAGATAGAAATGGTTGCATGACTTTTTCCCATCTTCAACACATGTGTAGGAGAGAAGGTAGAGAGAAGGAGATAGTGGGAAATGGACAAAAGACTGGCCCCCCTCATCCCTGGGTCAAGAGGCCTTAGGATTATAGGAAAATGTTGCTTAAACTAAATTAAGGGAAGTGTTATGTTCAGACTGGGCCCCATCCCCCGGTTCATGAGACCCTAGCTTTCCGAGAAGTATGTGTCTAACAAAGTCAGGACAACATTGCAAAACATGCCAACAGTGTGCTCACTCTCATCCAGACACTTCCCCATTGTAAACGAGAAACTGTGTAACCGCAAGGCTGTACCTGGATGTGGCAAATGGGCTTAAAAGTGTACCTCACTAAAGGTTTGGGGCTGATCTCTACTAGCCTGTCTAGTGGGGTCAGTTGCTGGCTGGCTAATAAATGATGCTTTAAATTGAATAATTTGGTCAGAGCTGTCTATCTCGTGTCTGTCCATTTCAGTGGGAGCGATCCAAGGGTAAAATTTGGCAGAGTACAAATTGGCAATATGGTTAGGGAATAAGGAACTCAAGAGAAGAATACAGTATAGATTCACCAAGAGGTTAATATGGGGAAAAGAGAGAGTACCAATTGCAAGAGTGATGGCTTGGGAGAGAATTGAGGGGTTAAGGGAGTAGAGATCATGGTAAGGTGAGGAATGAGTTTTGGTAAAGGAAGGCAGGTATAGAGATGGAAAATTAATAGATTTTGGTGAGATACGGAATTTCAGAATTCTTGAACATAGAAATGTTATATTTGTGTACAAAAGTTGACACATTGATTTGTCTGCATCCTAAAACGTTGATATGTTATCTCATTTTTGTAGTTTTCTTTAATAAAAATATCCATAATTTCTATCTTTGTTCTTTGATAAACCAATTCTTTAGGATTAAATTATTTCTTTAAATTATCTCTTTAATTTAATTAATCACTATGCTAAACTAGCTGCCTCAGGTGCCTTTTATTAAATATAATTTTATTTCCGTGTGGTTAAGAAAGAATCTATTTCAATGATCAATTCTAATGAACGTGGTTCTCTTCAACAATGAGATGATTCAAACCAGTTCCAAATGTTTAGTGATGAAGAGTCATCTACATCCAGAGAGAGGACTGGTTCACAACAGCATTTTCACCATTTTTTTTTGTGTGTGTGTGCTTGCATTTTATTTTGCTTCTCTTTTTTTTTCTGGTTTGATTTGATTTTTCTTATGTGGCAAGTTAATTGTATACATGTGTATGTATATATTGGATTTAACATATATTTCTACATGTTTAACATATATTGGACTACTTGCTGTGGGGGGGAGGGGAGAAGATTGGAACACAAAGTTTTTGCAAGGGCTAATGTTGAAGAATTGTCCACACATATGTTTTGAAAAACAAAAAGCTTTATAAAAAAAAAAAAAAAAAAAAAAAAAAAAAAAGGATGTATTCAATATAATTCCTTTTCTGCATTTGGTTGTGAGGTTTTATTCCTCTCAGAATTTCTCAGGTCATTATCCCTATTCTGACTTCACTTTCTTCCCTGTCCAACCTTAATCTAATAATTAGCAATTTCAACACTACATTGTCTTCCGCTTTTTAATCTCTTGTCCTTTTTTCCCCTATTGCTACTCTTCTCTTGGCAAATTTCAGTCTTAGATTACTCCCAATATCCTCCTTTTTCTCTCTTACTTGCAAGCTATTGAGCAAAGTTGAGGTTCTCCACAATTCTTGCTAACTGGGCATATTACAGATTCATATTATCCAACTAGATAATCCAATTAGATCCTCATTCTAGCAAAGCAATCCTTTTATCCTTCCTTAATTGATTTCCTTTTTCACATCCCACAGAAAGTATTCTAAATCCTCTCTTTACTCTTCAAGTCTCCCACACTCTCTCTGTATCCTTTCTTTGGCAAAGGAACTGGTCTTTTACTTTCATGAAAGAAATCAAGGCTATTTGATGTCACTTTGTGTAATGTTCTGGTTAGCTTTCTGGAGGTTGGGATCAGCCTTGGTTTCAGCAGAATAATCACCACAAGAATAGTCAGGAATAAAGTCCAAAATCTTTATTATCTCCTTTATGGTCTGTCTCCCTCGCCTGGGGCCTGGCTAGCTTTCTGGAGGGCCTTCAGACAGGCCTTGGTCTCAGTGGAGAAATGAAGGAGGACAGGCCAGCCACCACGATGGTGGGAGATAGCATGTCTCTCTCTCCCAGTCCTTGCTGGCTCTTATATATTCTATTATAAGTACATCATCATAGGTGTCAATCTTGTAGAATAAATGTCAACTTGTAGAAATATACTAAGTACTAAGTATATGTAAACTAGAGAATCCTTATTTTAATTCCACTGAGTTAACACCTTGTTGTAAGATTAAATCAGTCATACTGAACTAGAGAACTATTAATCACCATGCTAAATTAGATAACCATTCTTATCAGTTCCATTGAGTTAACATTTTTCAAGTATGCTTCTCCAGAGTTCTGCCCTTTACAACTTTCTCTTTTCCCTATTTCTTCAGCTTGAAACCTTTTGACTTAATTATCCACTTTCTTTCTCTTTCCTCCAGACTTTTTTCTTTCCAAACACCTCCTCCTTTATCTTAATGTGCTCTGTATCTCTCTCATCTTTTCTATCAGATTTCTTCTTCAATCATTTTTCTTTCTATAATCTTCAATTTCTTTAGGCCAACTGGGTTGTACCCTGCTTCATTCAAATGTTCCCTATCCTTAAGAAACCCCCCCAAAAACAAAACAAAACAAAAAACCCCAAAAAACCCAACCAAACCTTTCACTTGACTCTACCGTTCCCTCAAGCTATCATCCTTTATCTTTGTTCTCTTCCTCAGTCAAATTCTTTTAAAAAGTAGTTTACACTCATTACTTCTATTTCCTTCTCTTTTACTTTTTTTTTTTTTTTTGGCCAATTTATCTTTCAATCATTCAACTGCAATACTTCTCTTCAAAGTTACTGATGATCTCTTAATTATGGAATCTAATGATCTTTTATAAATTCTTTTTTCTTAATTTAATTTTTTCATGATATAAGTATCATTATTTGTTTTTTACTTAAATAAATTTTAATAAAATATAAAATTAGATAAATTTTAATAAGCAAATTTATTAAATAAGTAAAAATTTACTTAATATATTTCCCTAGTTATATTTAAGACAATATTTTTTACATTTAAAAAAAAAAAAAACTTTTGAGTTCCAGATTCTCTCTTTTATCTCCACCCCCAGCCCTCATTAAGAAACCATGTGAAATTATATAAAACATTTCCATAAAAGTCAGGTTGTAAAAGAAAGCATAGATCTCCCATTCTAATAAAAAAGAAACCCTTAAGAAAAATAAAGTTTAAAAAACAGAGAGAATATGCTTTAATCTATGTTCAGGCACAATCAGTCCTTTTTTGGGGGTATGAATAGGATTTTTCATCATAAGTCCTTCAGAGTAGTTGTGGATCTTTGTACTACTGAGAACAGCAAAGTTGAACTTTGAACAAAGAAGTTGAACAAAGTTGAACTTTGAACAAAGAGAACTGCTGGTCATCCCAGAACATTTCTATTACATTTTATACAGGACATTTTTATTTTGCTTGAGTTATGGAGAACTTTGCAGGTTTTTTTTTTTTTTTTTTTTTTTCTGAGAGCATCCTGCTCATCATTTCCCATAGAATAATAACTTTCTATGACAAGCACAAACCACAATTTATTAAACCATTCCCCAATTAATGGGATTTTTTATTATTTCTAAAATCTTTCTTGATCTTCATTTGTATTTGACATTGTTGACTGCCTTCTCCTGAACATTCTCTATTTTTTGTTTTCTTATTACATTATGCTTTATTGGTTAATCTCTTAACTGTCTGACTTGTTCCTCAGTCTCCTTTGCTTTCTCCATAATTCACATCACTCCCCATAATTCTGAGTGTTACTCAAGGTTCTGTTTTGGATCTTCTCTTTTACTTCTTTTATCTCTGTGCTCTCTCTGTTGGCAACTTCCTCCATTTGTATGAATCTATCATCTTTGTGCAGTTGACTCTGAGATTTATATATCCAACTTTGCTCTCTCCCCTGAACTTCATTTCTGCATTTCTAGTTTCCTGTTACATATTTCAAACCGGATGCCTTAAAGACAACTGAACATGTCCAATACTGAACTTATTATCTTTCTTCCATGTCCTCCTCTTTTCCAGACTTCCTTTTTCTACTTAATGCAATATCCTTTCAGTGTCTCAGATTTTTAAGCTTGACATTTCCTGGAACCCTCACTTTCAGCTCACATCACATGTCTAATCAGTTGTCAAATCTCACCATTTATTCCTTTACTACACCTCTTGCATCCTTGCACCATTTTGGTTTGGGCCCTTATCACTTTTTACATAGATTTTTGCCATAACTTCCTAATTAGCCTCAAGTTTCTCAGCATCATTCCATCCTACATATTATTGTCAAAGTACTTTTCCTTAAGTGCCTATGTGACTCTCTATTAGGTATAAGATAGAATATAAACTCATCTATTCACAGGCTGACCCCAACCTATCTTTCCAATGTTATTATGCATTATTATTCTCCCTTCTGCATTCTGAGACTCAGCCAAATTAACTTTTTCTCTGTTTCTCCTACACAACACTTTGTTCCCTTCTCCATCTCTTATGCCTAGGATTTATGTCTGCCTCTTGTAAATTGCATCTCAGGGAACCTCAGCATGAAACTCTTCCTGATCTCCCCAATTATATGAACAATCTCGTATACATTTGCAATTATTAACTTTGTATTTCTGCCACATGTACTTTATATCTACTTGTCTAACCAATTAGGATGCAAACTTCTTGGGAATAGGAATTACTTCTCTCTATTTTCTTACTTTCTTTCTTTTTTTGTGCTTGTATATCCAGCACCTACCACACTGCCTGGAACACACTATACCTTTAATAAATAAATACTACTTTTCAAATCTTCATGTACTATGTCTTACATATAATTTAAACATTTAGGCATTGAAAGTACTCTGTCAAATGATACTTTGTATTTTGTTTGTCAACATAGCTATTATTGATTTACATTTGTTTTCAACAGAACTGTGAGACAATTACCAAGGATCCTGGGATAATCACCCTTGTTATTTTAACAAGTCAATGTTGATTATAATATATCTAAGTTTTGCAAAGATTTGTAAAGTTTCTAACTCTGCAGAGAAATGTAATCCTGGCTTCTGGGCATTTGACTGAATGGTGCAGTAATGGGGACCAGAGACTTAAGCAAATATTATACCAGAATTCACAAGCTGATTATGTTTTTGGAGCTTAGATTTCTGGGACTGTTTTTGAAGGTTTCTGTGAAAATAAAGAGGCAGGTAGACCATATGGATAGAGCACCAGGCTTGAAGTCAGGAAAATTCATTTTCCTGAGATCAAATTTAGTCTCAGATAATTAATAGTTGTATGACACTTGGTAAATCACTTAGCCCTGTTTGCTTCAGTTCCTCATCTCTAAAATGAGCTGGAGAAGGAGATGGCAAACCAATCTAGTACCTCCATCAATAAAACCCCAGATGGAGTCACAAAAGATGGATGCTACTAAAAAAATGACTGAACAACACACTAGGCAAATCACTTAATATTATTTGCCTCTGTCCCTTATCTCTAAGATGAGTTGGAGAAGGATATGCCAAGTCATTACAGCATCTTTGCCAAGAAAACACAAATTGAAGAGTTGGATATTGTTGGAACAATAACAATGACAAATTGGAAACTAGAATGAGCAACCGTTCTGGTTCCTCAGGTCTCATGAAAGGAAGCACAAGCAAGTCTGAGTAGGTTCTGGTTTTCCTAACCTTTTCTCTGTTATGTGAGCAGCTTCAATTACATATAATGGAGGCAAAAGCAAGAAATTTGCATTATGGATATGAAGTCATGTAAACCATATTTCTACATTTGTCATATTAAAAAAGCAAGAAAAATAAAGAAAGTTAAAAATGCTTTAATTTGCATTCAGAGTTCATCATTTCTATTTTTAGAGATATTTTTCATTATGAGTTCTTTAAAATTGTTGTGGATCATTGTTTTGATTGGAGTGGATAAGATTTGATTACAGTTGATCATCATTACAATATTTCTATTATTGTGTATAATATTCTCTTATTTCTGATCAGTTTACTTTTGATTAGTTAATATAAACCTTCATAGATTTTTCTGAAACCATCCCTCTCATTTTTTAAAGCACTAAACTATTAAGTCATAATCATATAAGATAACTTGTTCAGTAATTCCCATTTGATGGCCACCCTCTCAATTTCCATTTCTTTGCCATTACAAAAAGAGCTGCTATAAATATCTTATGGACAAATAAATCTTTTTCCGTTGATGTCTTTGGAATACAGATTTAGTAGTAGTATTGTTGGGTGAAGATATGCATAGCTTATTAGTTCTTTGGGCAAAGTTCCCAATTTGGGCCAATTCACAGCTCTACTAACAATGCATCAATCCACTTATTTCTCCATATCCTCTCCATCATCTTTCATCCGAATCCTTTTCTTTTCTGTCATCACAGATAATCTGATAGGTATGAGGTAGTGCTTCAAAGTTGTCTTAATTTCTGTTTCTGTAATTATTAGTGATTTAGAACATTTTTTCATATTGCTATTGATAGCTTTGATTTCTTCCTCTAAAAACTGCCTATTCATATTCTTTGACCATTTATCAATTGAGAAATGGCTCCTATTTTTATACATTATCTCACTTTCTTACATACTTGAGAAATGAGACCTTTATCAGATAAACTTTATAAATCTTCCCCTTCCTCGTTTTCTGCTTTTGTCCTAGTTTTGGCAAATTGGTTTTGTTTGTACAAAATCTTTTTTATTTAATATTATCAATATTATCAAATTTTTACTCCTGTCATGCTTTTTATCTCTTGTTTGGTCACAAATTCTTCGCTTACTCATAGATCTGCTAGGAAAAATTTTCCCTGATCCTCTAATTTGCTTGTAATATTACCCTAAGTCTAAATAATATACTCATATTGAGCTTATCTAATTTTATGTTGTCAGATGTTGGTGTGTAGAACAGTATCAACCACAAAAAAGAATCAGAGATTCTCAGAGTAAGAAAAAGCAAAAGGTGATTTATTACAATTGTAACGCCTCAGTTTCCCTGAATTATAATATCTTAGTTTCCTTGAGCTAATATGCTATATCCTTCCCCCACCTCCCTTCCTGGTCATTAGGACTGAATTAGGGCTGTGGAGCTCTGGCCACTCTGGCATTCCAAAGAGTCCAGATGGTTTATCTCAAATACCTAGATGGCACACTCTATCTTTCCTGGCTCAGACTTCCTCTTTCCTGCTTAACCACCTTCTTGACTCCCAACTTATCAAATTTATGGTCCTTCCTGAAATTATGACTTACTAAATGTTTCTCCCCCCTTGCCTTTGTTCCCTGATAGTTGGAGACTTATAAAAGTCTCTGGAATTACTTGTTGGTTGCTGGATGCTTTGACGCAAGAGTCCAATCCAGCTGACTGGCTATGGTTAGTATGGCTTTGCTAGTCTAAATTCTCCACTATTAAAATATTAACAATCCTAATTTCTGTCTTGCTTCAGTTTCTCGAGCATTACACAATCTTGTGAGAAAGGTATTTCCCATATGACAAGTTGTTTGTCAATAAAAGGGAGTGCAAAGCATAAATTACAAAACACCAGATTAAATAGAACAGAAGTTTCCCACCTTGACCTTTTCTCCCATTGTTTTGGGCTTATACTCTAAACGCAGAAATCTATCTCAGAAACAAAAGAATACAAATCAATAATAATAATAATATACTCTTAATTTAAATTTCCCTAGAGAACTGCTATACAAGCAGATATCCTAGGATAAGAGAATTCAAAGCCATTGTCAAAGTCACATATAGGTCAGGATGATAGGAGATGGCCCCTGCTGCTATGGAAGACGTTGACCTTTTTAAGCCAAAGTCTTTAAAAGAGCTCAGTTTGACTGAAGCAACCAAATGAGGCAAAAAAAAAAAAAAAAAAAATGGCCTTTTTAGCAAGGCAAAAAAAAAGTCTATCTGGAAGGAAAGAACATAGAGGGTTTGTGGCCAAAATTGCAGTTTACTGTTACTATGAAGCAATCTGAATGCAAACAAAGATCAAGTGGGGCTTGGCCAGGGACCTTTTGGTGGCCAATCAATGAAAGACAGAGTGATTTGTGTTTAAGGCTTGGTCCTTAAGAAAGAAATCTAGCCTATAAACCCCAAGATACTTTGAGAAGTTTCAGCAATCAAAATTTATTTTCTTTTGGGCAGAGCAGGAAGGGTAGAAGAAAGAAAGAAAGAAAGAAAGAAAGAAAGAAAGAAAGAAAGAAAGAAAGAAAGAAAGAAAGAAAGAAAGAAAGAAAGAAAGAAAGAAAGAAAGAAAGAAAGAAAGAAAGAAAGAAAGAAAGAAAGAAGGAAGGAAGGAAGGAAAGGAGGGAGAGAGGGAGGGAGGAAGGGAGGAGGGAGGGAGGGAGGGAGGGAGAGAGGAAGGAAGGAAGGGAGGGAGAGAGGAAGGAAGGAAGGAGGAAAAGAGGGAGGGAGGGAGAGAAGGAGAGAGGAAGGGAGGGAGGGAGGGAAAGAGGGAAGGAGGGAAGGAAGGAAGGAAGGAAGGAAGGAAGGAAGGAAGGAAGGAAGGAAGGAAGGAAGGCAGTTATGTAACCTGTTTTGTTATGTTATGTTATGTAACCTGGTTTCACCAAAAGTACATCAATATTCCTATTTTTCCACATCATCTCAAACACCTATTATTTCTTTTTACAATCATCTTTGCCAGTATCATAAGTGAGAGGTAGAAAGAATCTCAGAGTTCTTTTGATTGGCTTTTCTGTTATTGTTAGTGATTTGGATTATTATTAATCATTTCATGTGTAAGAAACCAAATATCTTACCAAGAACTCCACTGACTAACTGATGAATGCAGAAAAGATGTATTTTACATTCTTGCAACAATGGGTGCCTAGGTTTGTAGACAACTTTTGAAACTCCAAAGGCAGTATCTTATTTCCTATGCTGAAGCACAAGTCCCTTCCCTGACTCCTTAACAATTGGATGTTACAGAAGTTACAGGACATGAATCTCCACCTCTCATTCTATAGTCAGTCCCTGCCCCAAAGGAGTTTACATTCTAGAAGGGAGGAGGTAACAGAGGAGGGTGAGGGGTAAAGAATAAAAGATTGTTTTCAAATCTCAGGCCATCACCCAGTCCTTGCCCACAAAGAGTTTACTATTTTTTAGAGGAAGATAATATCCACTCTTGATTATTCTTTGATGTCCTTGTGGCTTTCAGTTTTCTAGTTTATTTCTTCAATTTAATTTTCATAATTGTGGAAACCAAATAAATGCCCATCCATTTCTCACACTTGGAATTGACAATTTGGGTTAGACACTATTTATGAGATTCTGGCACATTAATTAATTAATTGTTTGTCTCAGTTTCCTTATCTATAAAATAGCTGGTGAAGGAAATGACAAACCATTTTAGTATCTTTGTCAAGAAAACCCCAGATGGAGTTAGGAAGTATCAAACGTATTTGAAATGATTGTTGGGGTCCCCAGGCTGTCACAGATTTCTGTGAATTTGCAGTCCCAGATCTCCAAGCAATTTCCAGAAGGCTTTTTTAGTTTTTAAGCATAAATGAATCTTGTACTTTGAAAAAAAGACCTTTTCTACATTATAATCATGTTGTTTTATGTCATTTATTTTAATATGATTGTGCTGCTTGTTTTCCTGTTGTTTAACTATCCTTGAATCCCTGGAATAAGTCTAGTTTCACCCAGAAACTACCATTACCAGTCACACCTAATTCCCAGGCCTTCAGAAAACTCTCTGGCCACTGTCTCGCATAGTGTGGTTCTTTACCAATCTAACTTCAATCAGATGTCTTCTGACAAATCTGGCCACAGCCTCACCAAGGGATGGTTCTCACATTTAACAGAGCACCTGAGGACAGCTGCATGCAAGTTCAAATTCTTTATCCCACATGTTCACATCCTGCTCTAGCTGACTTTGTGCTCACTCCTAGTGAACACCTGATGAACTCTTAGTAAACTCCAACTACTTCCTGGTCCCCATAGCTTATATAGGGTCTATGAGGTCACATGAACAGCCAATTAGAGAAGGAGACTCCTCCCATTGATGATGTAATCTCAACACGACCAGAGCTTCTGCTCATGAGGTGGTCAGCTTTGTTCACAGAAAGCCACATCCGGGCATCTAAGGCTTCAAGACCTTTGTACTTCCTTATTGCATTGTACAAACTTCCTCTCCAGACCCAATTTCTTGACTGAATTAGTGTGGTTTATTTGACACAGATTTTACTTAAATTTTTATTTATTTATTTATTTATTACATTTTTAAATATACAAAACATATACATGGGTAATTTTTCAGCATTGACCCTTGCAAAACTTTCTGTTCCAAATTTTCCCCTCCTTTCCCCCATCCCCTCCCCTAGATGGCAGGTAGTCCAATACATGTTAAATATGTTAAAATATATGTTAAATCCAATATATGTATACATATGTATACAGTTATCTTGCTGCACAAGAAAAATCTGGTCAAGAAGGGAAAAAAAATGCAAGCAAACAACAGAAAGAGTGAGAATGCCATGTTGTGTTCCACACTCAGCTCCCACAGGTCTCTCTCTGGGTGTAGATGTTCATGACTGAACAATTGGAACTGATTTGAATCATCTTATTGTTGAAGAGAGTCATGTCCACCAGAATCGATCATTGTATAATCTTGTTGAAGTGTATAATGATCTCCTGGTCCTGCTCATTTCACTCAGCATCAATTCATGTAAGTCTTTCCAGGCCTTTCTATATTCATCCTGCTGATCATTTCATACAGAACAATAATATTCCATAACATTCATATACACAATTTATTCAGCCATTCTCCAACTGATGGGCATCCGCTCAATTTCCAGTTTCTTGCTATACACAAAGTGCTGCCACAAACATTTTTGCACATGTGAATCCCTTTACCTCCTTTAATATCTCTTTGGGATATAAGCCCAGTAGTAGCACTGCTGCATCAAAGGGTATGCACAGTTTGATAACTTTTTGAGCATAGTTCCAAACTGCTCTCCAGAATGTTTGGATCCATTCAAAACTCCATCAACAATGCATAAAGTCTCAGTTTTCCCACATCCCCTTCCAAAATTCATTATTATCTTTTCCTGCCATTTTAGCTAATCTGAGAGGTGTGTAGTGGTATCTTAGAGTTGTTTTAATTTGCATTTCTCTGATCAACAGTGATTTAGAGTACCTTTTCATATAACTACAAATAGTTTCAATTTCTTCATCTGAAAATTACCTGTTCATATCCTTTTGCCATTTATCAATTGAAGAATGGCTAAAAGTTGGAGTTTCTTTCTTTCTTTCTTTTTTCTGAGTCAATTGGAGTTAAGTGACTTGCCCAGGGTCACACAACTAAGGAGTGTTAAGTGTCTGAAGGGTTTGAACTCAGGTCTTCCAGACTTCAGGGCTGGTGCTCTATCCACTGCACCACCTAGCTGTTCCCTTTCTCTCAATTTTTGAGAATAATTTATATAAAATAAGAATAAATAATTCTTATTTTATAAGAATTTTAAAATTCTTATAAAATAAGTTCATAAATATAAATATATTCTTCAGAAGTTTAATAGGATTCATTAGGATCAAGAGTTTTTTTGATTATTGCTTTTCAGGTAATTATCTTTCCTTTCCCTAGAATGGATTAGCTTATATTTCTGGTTGGTCTTCTGTTAGTTTGGCTATTTAAAAATTTTGCATGTGTGTGTGTGTGTGTGTGTGTGTGTGTGTTTAGTTTCATTAGCATGTAATAGTCTGTAGTTAGTTCTTGTCATTCTTTTTTTATTTCTTCTGGTTTTGTTATGATTTTACCTTGTTTTTATTTTGTTAATTTGACTTTCTCCCCTTTTATTTTAATTAGATTGGCTAAAGGTTTAAACATTTTATTATTTTTTCAAAGAATCAGGTTTTAGTTTGATTGATTCTTTCTTTAATTTATTTCTAGTTTATTTCCCTCTACTTTTTAATATCACTTCTTGTACTTATTTAATTTATTAATTTGGATGCTTTCTGATATTTAAATATTCTTAGTTCATTACTAATTTTTTTCTGTTTTGTTAATATATATTTGTAGGGATATGATTTGCTACACCCAGGACTGCTTTAACTGCATCCTTGAAATTTTGGTATATTGTTTTTATCAATCTAATTTTATTTCATATAATTATTAATTATTTCTATGCTTTTTTGTTCTTTAGTCCACTCATTATTTAGTATTTCATTGTTAAGATTCCACTTGGGTGCTCCTTGAACCAGTTACTATTTTTATTGTGTCTCAAAAGAATGTTTACTATTTCTGCTTTTTTACATTTATTTGCGATATTCCTGGGCTTTAGTATGTAAACATTTTTTGTAAAAGTTTCATGTGGTATCAAGATATATATGTTTTTTCTTTATTTAAAATTATGTATATATTTTTCAATGAGCAAAAATCTGCTTTTTCTCCTCCCTATACTTAACCTTCTCTCCCTCCTCCCTGAGAATGAAAAAAAGAAAGAAAAAAATCTGTATAATAAGCACATATAGTCAAGGAAGTAAAATATCCTTATTTATTGTGTAATATATGTACATATTAAATGTAAATTACAACATATAATATAGTACACACACATAGGCATGTATTTTATTTTCTATTTTTGAGTACTTTCTCTGCTTTATCAGGAAATGGTTAGTAGGCTTCATAATTCATCTTCTGTTGATCATTACACCAATTAGAGTTTTTAATTCTTTCAAAGATGTTTTTTTAAAACATATTGTTATTGCTGTATAAATTGTTTTCTTGGTTCTAGTCACTTAACTTTGTATCAATTCATACAAATCTTTTCAAGCCAAACCATCCCTTTCATCATTTCTTATAGCACAATAATATTTCATCACAGTTATACACCATAACTCATTCATCCATTCCCCAATATGTAGATAATACCAAATAATCTCACTCTGCCACCTCAAAGAGTGTTAAAAATATTTTTCAACATCCTTAGGATTTTTTTAAAGTTCTCTCTTAATTTACCCTTCCCCTACTTCCTCTTTCTCCCCTTTCTCTCTGATTATCTCTTATGATATTCAAAACAATCCTGTTAGATAAAAGCTAGGACACATATGTAGGAGAGAAGATATTATTGTAAACATGTAATCATGTTGCTAAGATGGACTATTTTCTTTTTAAAAATTTTTAAAATTAATTTTATAATTATAACTTTTTTTGACAGTACATATGCATAGGTAATTTTTTACAACATTATCCCTTGTACTCCCTTCTGTTCCAAATTTTCCCCTCCCCTAGATGGCAGGCATTCCCATACATATTAAATATGTTATAGTATATCTTAGATACAATATATATGTGCAGAATTGAATTTTGTTGTTGTTGTTCTTGTTGCAAATGAAGAATTGGATCCGGAAGGTAAAAATAACCTGGGGAGAAAAACAAAAAATGCTAACAGTTTACACTCATTTCCCAATGTTTTTCTCTGGGTGTAGCTGATTCTATCCATCATTGATCAATTGGAATTGGATTAGCTCTTCTCTGTGTTGAAAATATCCACTTCCATCAGAATACATCCTCATACAGTATCATTGTTGAAGTGTATAATGATCTCCTGGTTCTGCTCATTTCACTCAGCATCAGTTGATGTAAGGATGGACTATTTTCTTAATTGAATTTTTATCTTTTGAGCCTTCTTATCTGGGTTACTCTCTACAGATTTTCTGCTGGCCTTGGATGCTATCTCTTACTCATTGGTTATTATGTAGAATTTTTTTCTCCTATAGAGATAGTTTGTATTAGCTCTTTTAGCTCATAGCCCTAGAGACTAATCCAAGCTCTTTTATGATTCAGATAATTTTTACCCAACTAATCCCATAGATATTTTATTTAAAGTTTTTCACTTAATAGTATTTTATTTTATCCAATTACATGTAAAGATAGTTTTCAATAGTCACTGTTGTAAAATTTTGAGTTCTAATTTCCCCCCACTCCCTTCCTTCCCTCCACCTGCCCCAGACAGTAAGCAATCTGATATAGGTTATATATGTACAATCATTTTAAACATAATTCCATATTAGTCATGTCACAAAAGAAAAATCAAAACAAAGAGAGCAAACCATGAGAAAGAAAAAACAAACAAAAAGGTGCAAATAGTATACTTCGGTCTGCATTCAGTCTCCAAAGTTTTTTCTTACCATGCAGATGGCATTTTCCATCCCAAGTCTAATGGAATTGTCTTTGATTATTGTATTGTTGAAAAGAGCTAAATCCATTATCGTTTAATCCCATAGATGTTAGTTGGTCCTTTGAACCTATTTGATTCCGTCTGAGCTAATACTCCCTGAAATCAGACTGCTTTTCAACTTGGATTGGAAAAATTCTTTCAACATGTTTCTGCTACCATCATACCCATTGTAGATTCATGAAAATCAACTCAGGAGCAAGACCTAGAGAAATCTGAATGTAGGTAGTGCTTATTGACTTATTTCCTATCAATAACAAAATTGTGTGCCTTCCTCTACTCTTTCTCTTCCCTTTTCCATGTTGCTCTCAGGAAGAAAGGTCAATCTCGGCTTGTCATACTTATTGCATTATTATAGAATGTAGCTATTTATCAATAGTTCATTTATTAATCAAGGCCTTGCTGAAACAACTTCAGTTTCGAGGCATGCTTAAATTTAGTATCTGTGCAAAACTATAGGATGATACTTTAATGATATTTCTTAATGAGATGACCAAAAGATTTTAGTCTGGAATAAAGACATTAAATTTAATGGCATAGTAAAACAAATGACAATTAAAATTTTATCAATGTAAATAGGTGTCAATCACATTTCCATAGTAAACTGCTTCCCAATGTCCATATTGTGATTCTAATCCATATCCTCTTTCTTTTGCCTCTTTTCCAGGGACTTAGAGAATTTATCAGTAATATTACTAGTTCCCAAATAGCCTGGCCATCTGTTTCCCCAACAAAAGAAGAACAGATTAATTTTGCTGGTGGTAGGTATTATGAAACATGACTACTTCCCTGCTATTTACCATCATGTTCATGTCTTCCCCATCCTTAAATCCCTCACTTGATCTTATCATCCCCAGTATGTATCATCTTAAATTTAATACCTTTTGTATGTGTGTGTGTGTGAGTGTGTATAAACTTGAGAAAGCAAGCCACAATATGTACCTTTACATTTCCTTCCATTCTCTTAGAATGTAGGGATTCCTCTACAAACTGGTTTCTGACTTTATTATTCAATTTAATTTGCTCTCTCCAAAGTCACCAATGACCTCTTAATTGCCAAATCAAATAGATTTTCTCCTTCTTATTTTTCTTGACTTTTTTGCAAACTTTGACCATATCAATCATCTTCTTCTGGATACTTCTCCTTAAGATAATGTTCTCACCTGGTCTTCTTTACAGTGTGAAAATTCCTTCTCAGTTTTCTTTGCTGGATTTTTTGCTTTTCTAAGCCCTGTTCAATATCTGACATTTTTATTAATTTTTTTTGTTGACTGAAATGAAGGAAGGAAGGAAAAAGCATTTATTAAGTACTTACTATGTGCAAAGGACTGCACTAAGTTCAAGGTAATGAGGGAAAGGAAAGGGGGAACCCCATTTCTCGGCACAAAGATAATAAGATTAATCCCATGAGGCACAGTGTCCCCTGTAAAATGAATTTACAGGCCCGAAAACCTAGATTGATAAATAAAAGGTTTATTGTAGGAATTTGGAAGTAAAGTTAAGTTAGAAAGACGCCAGGGCCAAAGGTGGTCGCTGGGTGGGCAGGAACCCTTACATGGCTGTAAGGATACCATGTGTTTGCTGGGAGGGCTCCTGCAAAGAGAGAGTTCCAGCTTGTTTCTTTTATACCCAAAAGATTGTGGGCAGTTCCAAGTTCTGGCAGGCTTTTGAGTTAGCTCAGATCAGGTGAGGGCTGGGGGAAGCTGAGCTGAGGGTGGGGGCTGGACCCAGATATTCAAAGGGTGCCTTTGACCAGGATTTGTGAATCAAGGCCAGCCATGGGTTGGGCAATTAGAAAGGAATCTTAAAGGGACGTCAACCCCCATCAAAGGGATACAAATAGAGAAGCAAGATTCAAGAAAATTACATACTAGTGAGGAAGACAACACATATAAGAGAGTTTAGCTGCAAGTCAGAGCATATACATTAGTGGATTTTTCCATTAAATTATCTTTTTATATTATTAAATGCAATTTTTCAACATTGTACATTTTCTTTTCAGTGGTGTTTTTTTTTTTTGTTTTTTTTTTTTTTGCTTACCCATATCCTAGTTTCAGTATTGACAGAAAGAAAAAAAAAAAAGAAGTAATTTTGATGAAGAGGGAAAGGGGTAGTGATATATTGGAATCAATTCATATCTGCTTGGGAGAACCAGTTGGTTCATTATCAGGTGAGCATTTACACCTCAGAAATTGAGAAATACTATAAGTTGGGGCTTGCCTTACTGTTTTGTTGATTATATAAACTTAAAGAAATAATAGAGAATATATTGATAGTGTAGAGATGTAAAGAGCTGGAACTCTGGAGAATTATACTTGAAACAAGATATTAACTCAGTGGAATTGATGAGATAATGGTTCTTTAGTTCACACATATTCAGTATACTGTAATGATGTAATTATAATAGAGTATTTAAACTAGGGGCAAAATCAGACTCAGGGAGAGACTGATTGAGACTGTCAGACTGCTAGACTGCTAGAGGAGACTGGGTCAGACTATGACAGACACAGACTATGTAAGAAATAATAAAGACTTTGGATTTTATTCTTGTCCATTCTTGTGGTGTCTATCCTTCTGAGACCAAGGCCCTTCCAGAGGACCTCCAGAAAGCTAGCCTGTTCGTTACATAGATTAATCTTAAAAGTGTGTTGTGGATCCATTCTCTACTCTCCTCCCCCACTGTTAAATATCTACTAGCCCAGCCCTAAAAAGGGAGAGTGATTTAAAACAACTAAAGTGGTTGCATAAGGAAATAACTCACCAACCAATTTAGATTTAAAATATTTGTTTTGAAGAAGGAGCAGAAAAAGACAAATAACTAAGGATGAACACAAAAGATTAGCACAATTTTGTAAAAATAGGTTTAGGTATAAGTACATCATGTCACAAAATGATCTGAGGTATGTCCATGCTAAAAAAGAACAAAAAAGCAATTCTTTAATCAAGATAGGGGGAAAAGGAAGATCAAAGAAGGAAGAGAACCATCACTTAGAACAGATGAAATGATACTGGAAAATGGAGATGAACCCATTCAATTTTTATTTTCTTTCTTTCTTTTTTTTTTTTCTAACAAGGAAAATTATGTTGAGGCTGAAAATGAGAGAAAAATAGTTGATAGGAATTAGCAGACAAGTAAAGAAATAATAAGAGTAATTGGATTCAATAAGCAGTACTGATTAACCAGTGACCACTAAAGATTAGTGTGACAGGAAGTCAGGAAAGAACTCTGAAATATGATTGTAAGAATATTTTTAGAGAGTTAAAAAAAAAAAACTGTAGAGAACAAGAAAGATGTTATAGGATGGGAATAAATCAGTTTCCCAATTTTTAGAAAAAAAAAAAAAAAGATAGAATCTGCAAAATATATATGAATGACCTTGATACCAATTCCTGGTAAAAATCTAGAACCACTGCATTAAAGGGATTGTTTGTTTGCACTTAGAAAGAGAAGCAATACTTGTTAAGGACTAGCATGGCCAAACAAATTGATCTTGTTTTCTTTCTTGACAGAATAATAAGACTGGAAGATCAGGAGAATATAACAAGGTTTAGAATCTCATTATTCGGGGCAGCTAGCTGGTGCAGTAGAGAGAGCACCAACCCTGAATTCAGGAGGACCCGAGTTCAAATCTGATCTCAGACACTTAACACTTCCTAGCTGTGTGACCCTGGGCAAGTCACTTAATCCCAGCCTCAGGGGAAAAATAATCTCATTATTCTGGGTGTATACAGCCTTTGGGGGGTATCTTATGTATCACTCTTTGGCCCATGTATCCATTCAGAGTCTTCCTTGGAGATATTCAGAATATATTTGTGTCTAAATTCATACAGAAAAGATACAAGATCTTTAGTCCCCATTTAAGAACTCAGACTAAATCTATCTATATCTATATCTACATATATTTAATATAGGACTGGCTTTATTTACTTGTATTGTCTCAAAAAATATATAAAATAAAAAGAATTCTTACCCAATCCCACAAACAATTAAGGAAATACTTCTTTCTTCTAGTGCATGTGTTCTTTTTCTCTTTATTTCTTTCTATTTTTCAGATTAGAGTTAAGTGACCTGTCCAGGATTGAACAGCTAATAAGTATCTGAGGAGTGCATGTGTTCTTAATTTGGGGTTTGTGAAATTAAAAAAAAAAAAGTTATGGTTTAAAAATAATCAATTTTTGGTAATCCTATATATTTTATTTTATGCATTTTAAAATATTCTGAGAAGGGATTGGTAGGCTTTACTAAACTGTCAAAAAAGGTTTATGTCATACAAAGAGGTTAAGAACTCCTTTTCTGGTGACTTAAAACTTCCTGAAGGTCCTATATGGTTCTTTAGAAATACAAGTGGTTAAGGCTCCCTATAAGAAAAGCACATTTGGACTTCCTAGAGAGTCAGCCCCTTCCCAGTAGATCCTCACAGTGATTTTAGACAAATCCCTTAATTTAAGTTTCTGTTTTGTTCTGTTCTGTTCTGAGTTTCTGGAAAATGAAAGGATTGGACTAAATTTCTGATTTTAAATCCTATGTCATCCAACATTTAATCATTATATCATTAATCATAAACTTGAAGGGACCTCAGATGTTATCTACTTTTCAATTTCTCAATTTACAAATAAGGAAACTAAGGTCTATGGAGGTTAATTAATTTAATCTTATAAGTCTTATATAGATAATCTTATAGTATCTTCTTATAAGGTCATATAAGAGGTAAGTAATAGAGGTGGAATTTGAACACAGATTTTTCCATTGTATTATGTTGCCTTCTTTTAACCAGTAGAGCCCCAAAATAATTTTTTTGTTGCTATTTAAAATCTCTGGTAGTCAATTAGTTAATTACGTTGAAAATAATCAATTATTCTTTGTACTTTATTTTCCAGATCTTTCTACAGTATAGTTACAAAAGTTTTTTGAAGTTGGATTTTTTCTTCTATGAATTATTTAACTTGGTCATTGATATTAAATGTTTATCTTTTTTTTTTTCAAAAAGAATGGTTAGATTTCCTGAGAAACTGATTCTGTGAAATAGTACAAAAAGGCTTAGGAGATACAATTAAATGGCAACAGTGAGGAATTAATTAAAACTGAAATTTCTATTAAATCACAATAGAAATGAAAAAAAAATGACTGAAGCTTAAAATTCCCTCTCAAGGAAAGGGAATTTCAACATTATTGGCATCCCAGAATAGTTCAAGAAAATTCTATGATCATTACATGTTAGAAAATTATGTAAGAAAATTTCCTAGAAATGTCAGCTTTTAACTTCTTTAGTCATTGATGTTTTTGCATTTAAAAAAGAGACTAACCTTGATGTTTGATGAGAGATAATTGTCTCCTCTTTGATTATTTGAAATATTTTTCCTTTAAGACTGTTAAATTGAGATTTGATGTTAATGTGCTTAGATGAGTTGAATTTCAAACTTCCACCTTGTTTTTCTATGAATTCTGTTTCAGAATATACTTGGTTTTGCTAGTTCTTAGAAATGACCTCTCCTGGATCTCTTTTCTGCATCCAATAATTCCATCTGTTTCACAGTCTTTCTGGCCAAATTGTTTTCTTAGCATTTTCCATCCATCAATGTTTGCTTTCTGCCATCAATTCTGTTAACTCTGTTTTAGTCACATTGTAGATTTAAAACTAGAAGAGACTTTTAAGGACATCATGCCCACTTTGTAACTTTATAGATTGTGAAGTAGAGGCACATAAAGGGGAAATAACTTGCTCATACTGAAAATAAGCATCCAGGGGAGCATTTGGACACAGGTCTTCCTGATTCCATTCTAGTGCCCTACTTACTCCATGATGCTGCATGTAGTCAAATTTCTTTTGAAGATAGATATAGGCTTGTGATTTCATTAATATAGTTCATTAGAACTCTGGATGAGAAATCTAATTCTATCAGTGCAAGTCAGTACTTTCTCTGCAACACAGACTCTTAAAGATAGCTCAGAGCATTTAGAAGTTGATTTAATTACTCAGAATCACACAGTCAGTATATGCCAAAGAACGGACTTAAACACAGGTCTTCTTGGTTCTACTATGAACTCTTTAACTCCTTATTATATCATATTGTTTCCCAATCTACTGGATTTTATCATTATATCCATTTGAGATTTTTTTTTAGTTGTACTTATTTCTTCCTGTTATTTTTTATTTCATTTTTTATATTAAATGTTTTTATTTTTCCAGTTGTATGTAAAACAATTTTTTACATTTTTTTAGAACTTTGAATTCCAGATTCTCTACCTTCCTCCCCACTCTATTCCTTTTAAGAAAGCACATATGAAGTTATGCAAAACACTTCCATAAAAGTCATGTTGTAAAAGAAAAATATTTTCCCTGCCCCTCCCCCCCCAAAAAAAACCTCTTAAGAAAAAATAAGTTAAAAAAAAGAGTATGCTTCAATCTGTATTCAGACACAATCAGATCTCATATTTTTCATCATAAGTCCTTCAGGGTATTTGTAGATCACTGTGTTGCTGAGAATAACAGTCATTCACAACTGATCATCCCATAACATTGCTATTACTTTGTACATAGTACATTTCACTTTACTTGAGCTAATGGAGGACTTTCCAGGTTTTTCTGAGACCATCCTGGTCATGATTTCCCATAGAACAATAATATCGCATCAAAATCACATACCACAATTTATTCAGTCATTCCCCAATTGATGGGCCTCTCAGTTTCCAATTCTTTGCCTTGAGAAGAGATCTGATAAAAATATTTTTGTACATATAGATCCTTTTCCTTTAAAAAAAAATCTCTATTAGGATTCATGCCTAGTTGTGATGCTATTAGGTCAAAGGATATGCATGATTTTATAGCCTTTTGGGCATAGTGCATCTTTTGATCATTTATCAATTGGGGAATGACAATTTAAAAAAATTTTTTTAATTATAAATTTTTTTGACAGTATATATGCATGAGTAATTTTTTTATAACACTATCCCTTGTATTCATTTTTCCAAATTATCCCCTCCCTCCCTCTACTTCCTCCCCTAGATGACAGGCAATCCCATACATTTTACATGTGTTACAGTATAACCTAGATACAATATATGTGTGTAAATCTCATTTTCTTGTTGTACATTAAGTATTAGATTCCAAAGGTGTAAGTAACCTGGGTAGATAGGCAGTAGTGCTAATATTTTACATTCAATTCCCAGTGTTCCTTCTCTGGGTGTAGTTGTTTCTGTCCATCATTGATCAACTGGAAGTGAGTTGGATCTTCTTTATATTGAAGATATCCACTTCCATCAGAATACATCTTCATACAACATTGAAGTATACAGTGATCTTCTGGTTCTATTCATTTCACTCAGCATCAGTTGATGTAAGTCTCTCCAAGCCTCTCTGAATTCATCCTGCTTGTCATTTCTTACAGAGCAATAATATTCCACAACCTTCATATACTATAATTTACCCAACCATTCTCCAATTGATGGACATCCATTCATCTTCCAGTTTCTAGCTACAACAAAAAGAGCTGCCACAAACATTTTGGCACATACAGGTCCCTTTCCCCTCCTCAGTATTTCTTTGGGATATAAGCCCAATAGCAGCAATGCTGGATCAAAGGGTATGCACAGTTTGATAACTTTTTGGGCATAGTTCCAAATTGCTCTCCAGAATGGCTGGATTCTTTCACAACTCCACCAACAATGTCTTAGTCCCAGTTTTTCCACATCCCCTCCAACATTCATCATTATTTGTTCCTGTCATCTTAGCCAATCTGACAGGTGTATAGTGGTATCTCAGAGTTGTCTTAATTTGCATTTGTCTGATCAGTAGTGATTTGGAACACTCATATGAGTGGATATAGTTTCAATTTCATTATCTGAGAATTGTCTGTTCATATCCTTTGATCATTTATCAATTGGAGAATGGTTTGATTTCTTATAAATTAGGATCAATTATCTATATATTTTGGAAATGAGACCTTTATCAGAACCTTTAACTATAAAAATATTTTCCCAATTTGTTACTTCCCTTCTAATCTTGTTTGCATTAGTATTGTTTGTACAGAAACTTTTTAATTTGATGTAATCAAAATTTTCCTTTTTGTGATCAATAATGATTTCTAGTTCTCCTCTGGTCATAAATTCCTTCCTCTTCCACAGGTCTAAGAGGTAGACTATTCTCTATTCCTCTAATCTATTTATGATCTCATTCTTTATGCCTAAATCATGGACCCATTTTGATCTTATCTTGGTATATGGTGTTAAGTGTGGATCCATATCTAATTTCTGCCATACTAATTTCCAGTTTTCCCAACAGTTTTTTTTTTTCAAATAATGCATTTTTATCCCTAATGTTGGTATCTTTGGGTTTGGGGAATGACATTTTTTATAAATTTTTAAAATAAATTTTCTGTGTATTTTTATTATTTTGGAGGTAACTATGAAGAATTAACCTCCTTTATGATTTTTAAAAATTAAATCTTTATAAATTATAAATTCTCTATACATTAGAGAAGTGAGCCCTTTATCAGAAAAACTTACTTCAAAATTCTTTTTCCAATTACTATTGCTAACTGTATCCCCATTTATTCGATTCTCTCTCTCCTTTCACTTTGTCCTTCTTCAAAAGTATTTTGCTTCTGACTATCCCTTCCCCCAGTAGTTCCTTGTTAAGTTCTTCTGTTCTCTAAATCATAATCCTTCTCTTGGGGGCAGGTCTCTTGTGGAGCTTCTGGAGGCAGCCTTGGCTTTAGTTCCAGTTCAATAATCCCAAAATGCAGCTAGAAGTTAAAGTCCTTTACTGTCTCTTTCCAAATCTTCTCTCCAGCTCCCTCTGAATCCAAAACCTCCAGCCATCAACAAGGTAGACATGGGAATGAATCAGACTCTGCCTCCAAGAGTATGGGATTGAGGGCTTCCCAGAAATCAATCCTAGTTGTGAATCTCCTGGAAGCCCATGAGCAGGCTTTTCCTTTAGACTTGTGAATCTGCTGGACTTGTGAATCCACTGAATCCTCCCTCTGAATCTCCTTGAAGTTCTCCTGGGAAGTCCTCTCCTTGACCCAATCCAGACTGACTGACCCCACTCAATGTTGGCTCCTTATATCCTCCCAGAGAATGGGCTTGTGGGTACTCCATGGGCTTGTGGGAGCTCCTTACATAACCAATGAGCAAACTCCTATAAAGGTGGAAACTCCTGTATAGGTGGAAACTCCTGCAAAGGTGGAAGCTCCTTTAAAGGTATAAACTCCTTTAAAAGGTGCGAACCAAGTACATTACCTTGTAATCCTAACAGTTCCTCCTTTTTGTTATTTCTTCCCTGATAGAATATAAGCTCTTTAAAGACAAGAAGTCTTTCATTTTTACATTTGTATCTCCGGGTCTAGCACAGTATCTGGCACCTAATAGATATTTAATAAATACTTGTTGGGTGAATGATTTGATTTCTTTAATTCTTCAATTGTGTTTTATATTCTTATATTTTATTTCAGGATTTCTTTTGCTCTTTCTTGTACTATTTCAATATTATCTTGATTTTTCAAGACAAAGAAAGGTATACTTTTAGTGTTATTTCTCCTTTTTCTTTTATTCCATTTTTTATATATATTTATACATACATATATATGTACCTATACATTTATACACCCATGCATATATACATGTGTTGCCATTAATCCAGCGAGGCACCTCGTATTGTAAACATTTTCAAAGCATTTTTAGCCAAGTTTTTCCATGGGAGTTTTAGGAGCCAGTTCGTACAATGCTAACCCATCCACAGGAAATTCCATAAGCCTTCTTTGTCTCAAGTATTCTGGATCATCTCTTAAACCCCATGTCTTATGAAAGCAAGACTTTCTGTGCTTTCCCAGGTCGTTGTCATCTTCAATCTACAAACATTATGTGTTTTTGAGACCAAAAATTAAGTTAGCTGCCACTTTGAAAATGCCAGTGTTTTGTTTTAAAGGGAGAAAGAGGATTGGGGGGGGAGGGGGCTACTTTGTTGAATAAAAAAATTTAGCAGAACAGAAGCATGAAGGTGTGAAACAATCATTTGAAATATTACAAAGAAAAAAACCGTGAAAAATACCAGTCTTTGGTCTAGATTAGATTTTGCTTATGATTTCTAAAATAATGATTCTTAAAGTCTGGGGTTTTGTGGGATGTGACTGAAGAGTGTATGTTTGACAAGTAATCTAAGGAGATGGGAAGGATTTGAATATAGGCCTGGTATCAAGCTGAATGTCTATTGATTAAAGAACAAACTAACAAAGTTTGTAGAGACTCTTCATCAGGTTGTCCTCAGGGCTATCTATTCTTCAGCCTCAACAATGCTCAAAGACTATCTACTAAGTAAGAGTGGGATTATGCTCTGTGTCAACACTCAGAACAATGTCATTACAAATCCCTAAAGTTTGCCTGTTTTTTCCCAATTAGGTTGTAATCTCCATGAAGGCAGGGACTTTATTTTGCCTCTTATACTTTTTGTATCTCTCTTTCTTTACACAATTACTTGCATATAGTAGGTTCCTAATAAATATTGATTGATTGACTAATAAGAACTGACTTTTTTTTATAAAGCTATGCTGATTTTTCATTATTATTGCTTCCCTAAATAAATGCTCACAAACAGCCCTTTTAATGTTGTGTTCTAAAATTTTTCCAGGAATTGACATTGAGATTGTTGTGGGCATAGCCCCTTTAAGATTCCTTGTCTGATCTACCTTTGGGACAAGATATTCCTAGTGGAAAAGATTGGTATCTGAGCCATTTTGGGCTGTACCCAGCCCCCAGTTAGTTTGGGTTTTCAGACCCCTTTTGATACAAGATCTGGTCAAACTAGTTTGGGCTTGTACCCAGCCCCCCCACTGGATCTGAGCTGGCTTGGATAAAGACCACCAAAAAATCTGGCCTTCAAGGAATTAACCTGAGCTCCGCTCATATGGCTTCTTCAAGCAGATAAAAACAGCAAAGCTAGAATCATCTTTGGTCAGAGATTTGAAAGATGCCAGCCAAGATGTTTGCATCAGAGATTCTCTGTCCCCGCTGCTTTCCGCGTATATCTTCCTCTATCTAATGCCTTTTACTAATCTGGCAATAAACATCTTTTACCCATCTAGGTTTTCGGGCCTGTAAATTCATTTACAGGGGAGGGAATCTCGCCGTCACTAGACCTGATTTAACTTTGTATCCTTGTGCTGAATCCTAAGAGGGTTGCAGGGGAGCTCCATGTGACTCCCTGTACCCCGAATCCCGCCACTAGACCTCAGTTAATCCTATTGAGATATGTATCTCATCATCAGGTATTTACCTCATCATTTACCTCATGATTTGGTTCATGTTACCTCATCATTTTGAGGTTCCCTGATACCTCATCAAGATCACTGCTTTGTAGTGTATAGATTCTTCTCTCTTTTTCTGAAAACTGGGACATCATTTGTTCTTCTCTAGTCTTGATGTTTCAGTTTTGCTCATTTTTCTGTATATTCTTATTATCTTGGAATTAGCTATGAAGAATGAATCTCCTTTATGACCATTTCAGTTTGTCATCATCCTAGAAGTGTCATGAGAACAATTGGCTGATTAGAAATTCATATGATGTATTGGAAACTATTGACATGGAGAAAAGCTGGGAGGCTATGGCAGTAATTCAGGTGAGAGGAGATCAAGGCTTGAATTATGATAGTGGCAGTGGGAATAGGAAGAGATGGATATGAGATGGATACGGTGGTAAAGTTGGGGTCAAACATACATAGAGAAACCCATGAGAAAATTCCAAGAGAAGTATGGCACAATAATGGTAGTGTAAGTGGACACCTAAAGAGGTCTGTGCATCCACCTGGCTTTGAGAGAGAACTGGCTGCACCAAGGAACTGACAAGCAAGCAAGAGAAGGGACAGGGGTTCTATAAGAGAGAGGAAATTTGGAAGAAGGTGGGAGAAGAGATAGAGGTGCCCAGTTTCACTGGATCTTAGAGGAAGGTCAATAGACAATGTCCTCTTCATGAAGCCAAAGAGGAAGAATAGAATAAAGGCCATCAGGGAACCATGTATATTGGAATTCATTCTTCTCTGAGTAGTATGGATCTTTTTTTCAGATCCAGAGAAAATCAAATCCTACCAGAAAGGAATGTTACTTGGTGCTCCATGGAATGGAAAACATAACTTTCTTCACTTGACAAAAAAGGAAAAAAAATTGCATTTTAGGTAATTTTTTTTAACCATCTAAATAAGACTGATTGTATAACTAAGATCTCTCCTGATTTTCCCAGTTCTTTGTATACCCTTGACCCCCAAATGACTTCTTATTTATTTATCTCATATATATTCAGTATTTACTTCTCTGGACAAATATTATATCCCCTTAAAAGGAGATAAACTCTCTGAGGGCTGGGATTCCAAAACCATAGTGCCAAGTGCCAAGCACATAGGTATTTAACAAATCCTTGATGAATTGAATTCAGTTGAATTGGAAATTACTGCAAAATTCTTCTTCCTATCTTTGAAAACAACCTGGGAAATTAGGTAATGAAAATATTATTATCCCTGTGAGAATTATGAAAATTTTGAGCCTTTGAAAAATTAGGTGATAATGAACATGGCACAATGGAAGAAAACAGTGGCTTTTTAGTCTGGAGATCTGGAATCCAATCCTACCTGTGAAGTTTGCTACTTGGATCTTCTTGGTCATGCCTTAAAATCTCCTGGAAACTCAGTTTCTCATCTGTGAAATGAGAGGGTTAGACTGAATAGCCTCCAAAGCCCTTTAAAGTTCCAAATCTATGATTCTGTGATTTTTATGCAGTCACAGAGCCAGTGAAGTGTTGGAATCAGGAATAAGGACAAGTAATGGCTATTCTTCTTTCCATTATACACCATTACATCACTATATTCATCAAAATGAACTTAGGCTCTTCTATTTGTCCCAGCCTACCTCCATATTTGTGAATATTGGACCCCCAAGATAGGGCATTCTTTCCCTAGATGAGATCAAGTTGGTTTCATCAGCATCCATTAGTTCAGTTATTACCTCTATGCAAATTACTTCTAGATCTCCCTCTCCTTCTCCTTCTCCCCCTCTCCTTCTCTCTCTCCCCTTTCTCTCTTCCTCTTCCTTTCACTCCCTCTCTCCTCCCTCTCTCCCTCCTTCCCTCCCTCCTCTTTTCCTCCTCCTCCTCCTCTTCTCTGTATCTCGGTCTCTGTCTGTCTTTGTCTCTCCTCTCTCTGCCTCTCTCTCTCTGTCTGTCTTTCTCTCTGTGTTTCCTTCTGTCTCTGTCTCTCTGTCCCTGTCTCTATTTCTCTCATCTCCTGGAAATGTTCACTAGAAACATCTTTGTGCATTTTAGGGAATTTCACCTTGTAATCCTAACATAACCCATTTCAACAAAAAATTTAGAAAATTTATTTATTATGAATGTTATCTATATAAGACTAGGTAGTAGGTTCTAGAAATGAAAAGATGAAAAATGATATAAACTCTGCCTTCAGGAAGTTAATTGTCTACTTAGAAGAACTGTGCCTTTTTATGCTTGTTATATGATTGAGCAATAAGTCAGACTCAAGGGTTATATACTCTTGTCTCAGGAGTCACGCTTCCCTGTAGACCAGGAATTTACATGTCTGATTTCCAAATGGCGACCTTTAATACTCTGTAGAAGTATACCTCTTTTTTGAATCTGTATTTCTTAGCACATGTCCTAGGTACAAGCTGTTCTGAACTTAGAGAAACTCTTAATGGTAATAGCAGTTAGTACTTTTCAGAGTCCTTGTACTTGCATATTTACTGATGTTCTCATATAATTCTTCCCAGCAACCCTGAGGGTTAGATGAGGGGCAGATGCAATTATCCTCACTTTATGGTAAAGGAAAGAAATGTAAGCATTTACCCAATATTAATTTCAAGATTTTTTTTTAGATCTGAAGTCTCAAGAATCTTTTTCAGAAATCTCTCCACTGTAACACATCTCCTAATGCTTCTTCTTGTTCTTCTTGTTCTTCTTGTTCTTGTTCTTGTTCTTGTTCTTGTTCTTGTTCTTGTTCTTGTTCTTGTTCTTCTTCTTGTTCTTCTTCTTGTTCTTGTTCTTCTTCTTCTTCTTCTTCTTGTTCTTGTTCTTCTTCTTCTTCTTCTTCCTCTTCTTCTTCTTCTTCTTCCTCTTCTTCTTCTTCTTCTTCTTCTTCTTCTTCTTCTTCTTCTTCTTCTTCTTCTTCTTCTTCTTCTTCTTCTTCTTCTTCTTCCTCTTCTTCTTCTTCTTCTTCCTCTTCTTCTTCTTCTTCTTCCTCTTCTTCTTCTTTCTTCCTCCTGCTCTTGTTCCTCTTTCTCCACCTTCTTTGATCTTCATTTCTGAGTCATAGAATCTTTTGCTACAAAGGATCTGCTCAGATATTACTTCCCACATGAAACCTTTGCTGATTTCTAGAGTTGATGGAATTACTACTCTCTCATGGAATTATTTTGTATATTTTGCATTTAGTAAACTAAATACTTCCTTTTTCAGATTGGCTGGAAGTGCAGTGGGCACTCATAGATCCCATCCTATTGTTGATCAGCACAGAATTTTTGACCTGCTCTGCTTTTGATCTGGGCCATTTTATCCCTTCTTAAATGGTCTGGTACTCTTCTGCTAATGAGGGTTCTCTGTATTGGTGTAAAACTTAGAGGGAAGCTTTCATCTACTTTAGCTTCACTGTATCTTACAACTCTTGAACTAAATCTTTTGTTTAGGTTAAATACCATCAGTTTCTTCATCCCATCTTTATATGGCATGGTGTCTAGTCCTATCACCATTCTGTTTGCTGTTCTCTCAACTCTATCAATCTACCAATAAACATTTATTAAGAACTAATAATTTGCTAGGCACTTCTTCAAAGGTGGTATCCAGAACTGACACAGTACTCCAATTGTGGTATCAGCAGAGGAACCAACTTTGCTTCTTTCTACTGTGTTTCTATTAACAAAATTAAGATTTTCTGAAATTTTTTTTGTTTTCCATTTGACAATGTTGGTAAATATTTCCCTTTGGGCATACAGCTTATAAGATTTAGAGCTAGAAGGGAACTCAGAGAGTTTGTAACCCAACATCCCTATTTTATCAATATATGAATGCACAATGTACAAAGGCCTAGAGAAGTGAAGGCACCAGTCCAAACTCACACAAGTAGACAGGAAACTAGGATTCAAATCTGAATCACCTGATTCCAAGTTGTTTTTCACATATACACCTGTTGACTAGCCAAAATGTTTCCATACTGTGCTTTTGCATCTGATATTTTATATTTATTGTATTGTTCTTATTAAATTTAGACCATCATTCTGACCTAATGAAATTTTTTTTGGTTTGGTCATCTAAGGTGTTAAACAGACAAAAAATGTTTATTGAATGCCATCCATGTGCCAGGCACAGTACTATTTGGGAAGGGGGAAATAGGCATTAATTAATGTGTCAGATGTATGCTAAGCAATTTGCAAATACTATCTTATTTCACAACAACCCTGGAAGGAACTGTAACTAAATTCTAGGAATACAAAGAACAAGAATGAAACCTTCTTGACCTCGAGAAATTTACATTTTAATGTGGGATACAGCAGGTACCTCTATATAAAATATATATAAAATGATTTCAATATAATTTTGGGGAGAAGAGTACTAGAAGCTGTGTGTGTGTGTGTGTGTGTGTGTGTGTGTGTGTGTGTGTGTGTGTGTTTGAGAGAGCAAAAGCAGGAAATCAGGAGAGATTTCTCATAGAAAGTTACATAAATTTTGGAAAAAAACCCCAAGGTCCCCTTGTTTTTTAAAAACGTTTTTATTGTTTATTTTTCCTGATTATACATGTATATCCATTTTTGAAAAATACACATTTCTTTATGCATCATGTTGGGAGAGAAAAAAATCAGAACAAAAGGGGAATACCAGGAGAAAAAAAAAACAGAAGAAAATGAAAAAAAGTAAGCAAAGGATGTGTTGATTTATATTCAGTTTCCAAAGTTTTCTCTCTAGAAGATGTCATTTTCTATCCAAAGTTTATTGGGATTGCCTTGGATCACTGAACCAAGTTTTTCATAGTTGATCATCGCACAATCTTGTTGTGTTACTGTGTACAATGCTTGTTTTGCTCAGCATTAGTTCATGTAAATCTTTTCAGTCCTTTTTAAATCATCTTGTTCATCAATTTTATAGAACAATAGCTGGATTCTTTGAGACAATAGTCTCGTTCAGCCCTGGGACCAAACCATGAATCCGTTTGTCCTAGTATATTTCTTCATTTAATAAACTATTAAACTGTTCTCTAATCTCTATCCTGCTCAGTTTCCCTGGCATTACATTTTGGAGCTCCCCAGTGAGATGTTAGAAAATGAGCAGGATTAGAGATAAGAGACTTTTCAGTCTCTGCCTTGGGCCTCAGGGGGTGGTTGTGGATCTGAATTCTTAGCCTGGAGAGGGTGGGGCCCTCCTGGATTTTTTTTTCCAGAGCTTCTGGGAAAGAGAGCAGTTTCTAGCCACAACAGCCTGATAGTAGACATTCCCATTTCAGCCACAGGAGAGTAAGTCTGTCTGGGTACCTTTTGGGGTACCATCTGGTTAAATTTTAAGACATGTTCTGTTCTGTTCTGTATGCTAGCATCTGGATTCCCAGAATTATGAAATGCTGATGGGCATAAATTCTGGGAGTAGGGTCTTCTGGACACAGGGGACCCTACCTGGGTGTCTAAGACACATCTGTGTGCCAGTTGGCACAACTCTGGGCATTTCAGAGTATAAATCTGGGTGTCATTTTTTTAAAAAACACCATCTGGCTAAAAAAAAAAAAAAAAAGCTCTTTTTGGATTATGGGAGGGAAGACTGGAGTAGACAGCTTCCCTCAGGGCTATTCTTTCCAGATAGCCCCTGGTCTGTGTTAAATTTTTTTGACTGTGCAGTCTATATATGTTCTGTGTTTTGTGTTGTATATGGTATGTTTGTCTTGTTAATTTAAGAGCTCTGTTAAGTTTAAGAACTGTTAGGTTCTTACTAAGTGCTAATGAGATAATGAGATGATAGGTTCTTACTAAGTGCTAAGTCGGTACTTGACAATTCTCTAGTTCTGGCCTTTAAGGGCAGTTTTACCCCTTTGAACTTCTGGGGAGGAGCTTACATGATTAAAAGGAGCAAGTTCATTGGTAGAAGTAATCTTCCCACAAGCCCTTGCATTATCCCATGCCCATTCTCTGGGAGGATAAAAGAGGGCGGCACTCTGGAGGAGGAGTCTCTACTCTAGGTCAGAGTTGGTGGCTCTCTACAGGAAGAATCTGGCTGAGAGATTGAGTTGAGACAGCAGATCTCCTCCCAGAGAGGATCAGCAGTTTCTGGAGACAACAGAACATCACATATTGGCGCCCAACGTAGGGCAAGGACTTTTGCTTATCCTGACAAGGACTGATTCTGAGCCCTGCAGAGGAGCTAGCCTGGACCTTCACAAAGAACAATGATCAAATTTGGGAATTGGTTATTTCAATGTTGCAACTGTACTTAGTATAATTCTGAACTCCAGCTGGAGAAGACATTTGATTAGGAATTTTAGGATGATTCTAAATTTGGGAAATAATTTTACTATTGCCTCTGCATGCTATTTGTTCTGAGTATTTTGGGCAATTTTAAAATTGTGAAAAATAATTTTACTGTTGCCTATGCAAGCTAGATTTAGTTATTTTTAAATATAAGATCTTAAAAGAACAATAGCCTGTAAAAGTGAAGTTCTGTTAACTTGCCTAAAAGGGGTCACATGCCTCTACTTAAGTAAAGTATGTAGCAAAAAGGATCTGACTTCTGAAGGCTTCAACTTTGGCCAAGTTGGAGCTTAGAAGTCCATTGGGAATAATGGCCACATGGGGCCAGAGGGAGAGAAAGAAACTATGCTGTTTCATTATTTGAAATATGATAGGAAAAGCAGTTTTATATTATTAGGAATTAAAGCTGTATTTTGGTTCAGAGTTTGTAACCTATATTATAACATTGTAAGTTATGCTTTAAATTCAGCTCTGCTGGATACATGGGTTTTATGGAAAGTCCTCTCCTCCTTCCCTCCACACTGATTTCTGATCCTTTAAAGGTTGGATGGGGTAGGGATTTTTTTGTCTTCAAAGGTGAAGATTTAAACTCACCTCTCACTGATCTCTGCTACTTCAGGTATGGAGCATCTAGTTCACCTGGAGTGAAGTTTAATTCGATTTCCCTCCCCCTTGCTTCTTTGGAGAGCGGCCAAGTGGAATCCTCTCCTTCCTCCTCCCTCTAAACTGATTTTTTTTTTTAAATCAATGTAGCCACCTGGTTCTTGGCTAAAAGAAGCAAACTGATTTGTGTAAATATAAGGTTATGGAAAATATCTGTTTAGGATTTATCCTAAACTTTGGTTAATGGGATTTGTTATTGGAGGTAAAATTTCTTGGGTTTGTAATTAATATATCCCTACATTTTTTTCCTCCTGTAACTGATTTCTATAATCAGAGCAATGGTCAATAAGAAATTGTTAATGCAATTTGATTATATCATATCTTGCTGTTTCCAATCTAGTTATCTATAATCATTATATCCTAAATACTTGAGCAAATAAGTATTTAGTCTGGTCATCTATTGGTTACTAGATATTGCGTTTGGATATTCAAGTTTTTTTTTTAGTATTATAACTAATGAGAGGCCATATCTTATAGCAGTCCTTGTGGACAAGTCTTTCTATCTCAGACTATTCTAAGTTTTCTTTGTTAGATTTTTGTTTCTAGATTTGGTCAAATTATAGATATATTGATTTGCTTCTGGGACCTTGATCTGAGCTTTGATTTTCAGCACACTACACCACACCCATCCCCCTCCCTGGACTGAGCATCTCTGCCCATCTTCAGCAGGAAACACTTTTTGGGAAAACCATCAACCCTACTCCTGATGTAATTTGGACTAATATAGGGGAGTGGGAAAGAGGTTGAATTGTTAACATTTTAACTGTATTACTGTGTTTACGACTTGGAATGGAAATTGTTAACTATTGCTGTTATGTTTGAGGGATTTTTAAATTTGTTATGTATATGTATAGGAATTTTGATTCACTCTTGGGATTTATATGTGGAGTGATTATTTGATAATTCCTTTCTGTAAGAAAAAAAGGGAGGAAGACATAGGAAATTAGGGAAACTGGTGTATTTTCTTAGGCACTGCCCCACCCTCTATGTTACTAATTTAGATTTAATTGGAAGTCCTTTAAACAGTCCTTTTCATTTTTCATTTCTTGCTTAAATTTACTGGACTATGATTTGCTGGTTATGCTTTAACTTTGAAATCCCTTATTCTGTTGGAATTGCCCTGGCAGACTCAGTTTTTTGGGATTATTTTTTAGAAACAACCAGAAATTGGACACCTGTCTTGGGACTGGCAGTCTCTCTGATCTGTTTCTCCACTCTTGTTACTCCAGGTCCTTAATTAGAACTTCTGCATTCTTAAAAGGACCTTGCAGTTTTGTATCAGGCCTTTAAAAGTTTGGGGTTTGCCTGCCTTGGTCTAACTGCATAATATGGTCAGAAATCTGATCTTTTCTGCAGTCCTGTCTGTTCCTCTGGACAAGGGCAGGTGGAACTCCAATCCTCACTCTTCTCCCCTGGATTGGGTTGCCCCTCTGAATGGGCAGCACAACTATCTTGAGCCCTGCTGCTCTGTAAGCAGAGGCTGACTCAAAAGCACAAACTCACAGTGAACTGTTCATGTGCTCTCCAACTGCAGAGGACCTGACATGATTGCAATAAGGAGCTTTGTGTATTGCTGATTAACTCTGGGGTTATCAGGGAGAGACTTGTCATTGTCGTAAGTCCTTGCATTGTTTTAGTTTTATTTTGGTTTTTATTTGGTTTATTTACTTTACATAGGGTTGGTCAAAATTATGGTGCTAAGACCTTCTAGAGGAAGGTAATGCAATTATTTGAATAGAGAGAGTGTGGAATGTTGTGCCACAGTTCTCTTTTAATGTCCTGATCCAGTTTCCCTAATTGTCCTACTCAGTTACTCTGCCTCAGGTTATAACCATTCTCTTTTAATGTTTGATGGGATAAAGGTATTTATCCATTTTAGACACCATTAGAATATCAGGAGCCTCTCCAGTGCCTCCCTCCATTATGCCTGCCTCCATTATGTCATCCTCATTCTAGGTTCCTCCCCCCATTAGGTCATTCTCATCCAGGTATCTCCCCCATTATGTCATTGTTCTTGTTATCCTATAAAAGAATCTTATATTGGGCACTCAATGCTGGATTCTTTGAGACAATAGTCTCATTCAGCCCTGGGACCAAACCATGGATCCTCTCCATTTAATAGACTATTAAATTGTTCTCTTAAAAAATTATGGAACAATAATATTTCATTACTTTCATATTCAATAGCTTATTCAGCCATTCCTCAATTGATGGATATCTACTCATTTCCAATTCTTTTTTACCACAAAAAGAGCTGCTACAAACATTTTTGCACATGTGGGTTTTTTTCCACCTTTATGATTTCCTTGGATATAGACCCAGTAATGGCACTGCTGCGTCAAAAGGCATGCACACTGTTATAACTCTTTGGGCATAATTCCAAATTGCTCTCCAGAATGGTTAGATCATTTCACAACCCCATCAATAATACCTTAGTATCCTAACTTTTTCCACATCCCCTCCAACATTTTTCATTATCTTTTTCCTGTCATGTTAACTAATCTGAGAGGTATGAGGTAGTACTGCATTTTTAAAAATTAGTATTTCTCTAATCAGTGATGATTTAGAGAACTTTTTCATATGACTATAGGTGGAGAGAGAGTAGAGAATGGGACCAATCCCAGGGTTACTACATTAAAAGAGGGGTGGGCCTGACTGGGTCTAAAGATACCCCCATTGAGGAACTCAGTAACTGTCTTGGAAAATTTTGTCTGACAAGTTGATGTTCTAGTTATCTGTTATCAAGTTCCCAGATCAGGTAAAGCTGTTCAAGGGCACATCTTCTTGGAAGAAGCTGAACACTGCTCACACTCTGTCCTGTTAGATCAGTGAGATTTTGGCTATTGGTGGGGAGAGAAAAGGAAAGTATATAAGCAAGGGTGAGGAGAAGTGGCAGGAGAGAGGTACTTAAGATAAGATCAAGGCAACATTAAGAAAGGATACCACAGACATATCTCTTGGCTTTTGGAAACTTTAATGGACACGTTCAACTCCAAAGATATGGAAGAAGAAGCAAGATGGCAGATGAACAAAGAGGAGGCAAGTGAAAACATCTCATAAAGAAAATGTGTGCGAGAAGTGGGAAAGAGAGAGAGAGAGAGAGAGAGAGAGAGAGAGAGAGAGAGAGAGAGAGAGAGAGAGAAACAGAGATAGACAGAGAAAGACACACACATAAAGAGACAGAGACAGAGAAATACACACACAGAGACGGGGAGAGAGAGAGAGAGAGGAAAAAAGAGAGACAGAGACAGAGAGACACACACACATAGAAACAAAGAAAGATAGAGAAAGAGAAAGAGAGAGAGGAAAGAGAAACAGAGAGACAAAGAAAGACAGAGAGATAGAGATAGAGAAAGACAGAGAGACAGAGAGAGAAAGAAAGAGAGAGAGGAAGAGGGAGGGAGGAAGAGAAGGAGAGCTTCTAGGTTGGCTTGACTTTTGGTAACTTTAATGGCAAGTTCAGCTCTAAAGATATGGAAGAAGCAAGATGGCAGATGAGCAGAGAGGAGGCAAGTGAGAATATCTCATAAAGAAACTTTGTGTATGTGTGGAAGAGAGAAAGGGGAGGAGAGAAAGTGAAAGGGAGAGAGACAGAGACAGAAGCGGAGAGAGGGAAGAAGGAAGGGGGAGAAACTTCTCGGTTTGCCTAGCTTTTTCCTGTACCCTTGTTCCACAAGTAATGATTTATTGGTGGTGAGGAGTAGTTGGAGGAGCCAAGCCTTTCAAGGATCCAGGCTCTTGAATCTTTAACTTAAGAAGTGAGACTGTAGGATACAATCAATGTACATCATCAGCAGAAAATTGTCTTATATTTTTATGTGCTTTTTTTTTCCCTTGATGAAGTAATCCTGGGAGAGGGTTGGGAGAGAAGATGGGCAGAGATGAGCAAAATGGACTTGTGATAGGGGGTTGGAGGATTTAAGAATAACAGAAGAGAAGGGTAAAGATCAGTGAACACTTGAAATTAAGAAATATGAGGCTTTTTTTTTTTTTTTTTTTAAGAAGGCAATGACCCTCTGAGAAGTCTTGTCTTCCAGGAAATGATGATGTTAATCCCCAGGGGATAATTGGTCAGATATTATCCAGTAAAAGTCAAAAGAGATAAGTAATATGCTTTGTGACTCTTCAGTGAGTGAGATACTAATTACTCCCTCTATGAAAATAATTGCAATCAAGAGGGCAGTGATCTTTCTGAGGTATATATTCAAGATTAAAAAAAAAAAGATTCTCCTAAGAATTTTCAAAACTGATGACTATTGACCATTTTGGGTGTCAAAAGAATATTAGAAACAGCAAAATCTGAGACAAGGTACTTAAGATCTTAGGGAGACAATGTTTTTTTATCACATCTACAAATTGTAGGCAAGGACTTGAGAACTGAAAAATAGTTTTGGGAAATGAACAGTTTGCTACAAAAATTGAGTCTAAGATTTGGATTTGGATTTATGGGCCATGGTTTAGAATATTAGAATAATGAGTTACTGGTTAGAAATGATCTGGTTAGAAAATTGATACTAGAAATTGATACTGGTTATAAAAAGTTTGAAAAAATATTTTCCTAGAGTCTTACAAATCTAATCCAAGGGGATTAAAGTGAAAAAGAAGGAGGAAAAAGAAAACAAATCTCTGTCTCTGCACAACACACACACACACACACACACACACACACACACACACATAATATACATCAAATTTGACAATGCAGAGAATATTCACAGTGTAGGAAGACCTGCAATGGAAGTTCCCATAAATTCACAAAAAAACCCAAAATGTTATATAATGTCATTTGCAAATATGTGTGCTAATTATGGGTAATGTGTAAGATGCAATAGCTATCTAATCTGAGGATCAAATTTACATGGTTGTCACTGGTAGAATGTTGATATGTGCTTAACAACTGACTTTCCAAACAACAAAAAAAGAACTTTTAATAAAAAAAAATTAAAATTTTTTTGCATTACTTTCTTAAGTTTAGACAAACAGCAAAACAATAAATCAAATCCTAACTTATAGCATTTGCTGATTTCTGAAGTATAAATTCTCATGGTGAAAATTTAACAATCAGCTCTTGTAAGCCAGTTCAAGTTGGCTCCATGACTTCTGGATATTTATCACTAAGATTTGGCAAGATAGAACCCATGACTGGAATATGGCTTTGGAAATGAATCTTATTCAAAAGAAATAAGATAGAAAATCCTGGAGGAAGGTGAGGGGACTTAAGGGAAAAAGAGAAGTGTGAGAATGGAATCATATATTTAAAAGATATAGTAATGAGAAGAATCTGAAGGCAGCACAGTAGAGAGCATTTGGCTAAAGATTACTGGAAGGAAAAACAAACATGATGTCATTGGAGTACATTACAAATCACCTTTGCAGAACAGAAAATAGATATTTGGGAACCTGATTGTATATCTGCCACAAAGATATGGCAATTATCTGAACATATCCTTGAGTTCTTTCTCTTTCTCTCTTAAAAGAAGAATAGTTAATTTTTTGGCTTGCCTTAATGATCATACCATTTTTCAAAAAGCAAAAAAGTAAAAGAACCAATGAAGACAACTTATGTTCTTGAGCTAATTATAACCAACCCAAAAGACAACAAAACCTTTTTAAAGCTCTATGTGGATGGGGGTGGAGATTTAAAAAAAAAAGAGAGAATTAGATTGCAGTTTTGTGCCAGATACTGGTACTGAAGATACAAAAACTAAAGAAGAGAGCATATTCAAGAGGAAAAGGTGATCAAAAATAGCAGATTCTTTGGAAAGATCAAGCGAGTTGGGTTGCAGAGAGAAGGTCATTAGATTTGACAATTAAGAGGTCATTGGAAAGGCAATTTCAGTTGAATGATGAGTTGTAAGTCATATTGAAGAATTTTTAGAAGACAGTGAAAGGAAAAGAAGTAGATACAATATAGTATAGCAAGTGGACACAGTTCAGATAGCTTTCTTGAGGATTTTTTTTTTCTGAAAAGAAGAGGATATCTATGGGATAATGGACAATATTAAATAAGTTTTTTTTTAAAGGATGGTGGAAACATAGATCTGTTTATAGGCAGGAGGGAAAGAGTCAGTAGATAAAGAGACATTGAAGATAGAGAGAGTGGGGATATCATAGGGGCAATTTCTTAGAAAAGAGAGAAGGGAATGGGATTCAGAATGCATGCAAAAGTGTGACCTTGGCAAAAAGAAGGGCTACTTTTTTAGGTGTAATAAGTGGGAAGGAAAAGATTGAAGAGGAAGAAAGCTGAATGCTATGAAATGATGATAACAATGGGAGGTCTCAGAGAATATTCTTAATTTTTTTTTTCTGTGAAGGATGAAATCAGCTCCTCAGGGAAGATGGTTGGGGGAGGAGGTGATATGAGAGTTGAAGAGAAATGAATTTTGAAACAACCATTGTGGAGAATGGGTTAATAAATCAATTAGCAAGTGAGGGTCCAGTTGAGATTAGATAACATTATTTTGTAGTGGATCCAATCAACATAATTTCATGATTTTCTCCATTTCTGCTCTGCAAATGAAAAAGAGTTAAGGACACATATGGAAAGAATAAATTGGGTCTAGAGTTTGAGAAGGCATGATTAGCAAAAGGGAAAGAGGGTGAAAGTTTTAACAATAGAAGATAGTGTTGAGTTGAACTGGTTCTCTCATGGGTCAAGCTATGGAAAAGAGAGTATAGTCCAGGGCAGGGCTGATGGCCTGGAAAAAACTTAAAAGTGAAGGTCATGGAGAGGACAAAGGTTTAGGGTTGAAAGGCATAGGGAAAAGTGGAATAATAATAGATTATAATTTGATAAAAGCATTTCAGAATTCATGAATGTGGAGGTAGGATACTTATTTGTGATAGCAAGATTAGGGATAGGACCACCTTTGTGTACTGATGAGGTGGATTGGAGAAAAAGGTCATGGAAGTTGAATATATTGAGGAATTGGGAAGTTTGGGTATTTAAGAGAATATTATATGTTGAAGTCTAATTTGAAGACAGAAGTTAGAGTGGAGAGAGAAACTTTGAGTTAGGTACTGAACAACTTGAGGATAGAAGGCTAGTTGATATATAATGACCACTAAGATCTGAACTGGGTAAAGTCTTTGGAAATCATGAACATCATCAGAGGAGTAGATGGTAGAAAGAGAATTTGAAGTGTCAATGGGGAGCAAGGAGTACTACAATTCCCTATATTGGCCAATGAATTGAGAGATAAGTGAAAGTGCAATCTGCACTGGAATATGAGACAACACAATAAATACTTATTAGGTTCCTACTATTTGCCAGGCACTATGTTAAGTACTGAGAATACAAATATGAAAAGGAAAGTCTGATAAGAGAGGCAGAGGCAATTGTGGGTACTGATGAGCTGTGACTACAAAACCTAAAAAAATCTACATGAAAATGAGTTTTTTGATGATGGCTAGTGTGGTGTGGTGGCAGGAAGCACAATAATGGTAGAGAAGAACTCAAGGAGTATAGAAAAGTATGTTGACTAAAGCCGTGTCATTATAAGGAACCTAGATATTAATGAATATTTGGAGATGAAAGGAGTGTGAGAGGAAGAGACCAAAAAATGAAAGAAAGTTCAAGAGAGTACAATAGAAGGTGTGAGCATATCTGACGTAGAAAATTGGAAGGGGAATTGGGTTGAAATGGATAGGAGCAAGAGAGTAGGCATTTAAGAACAGAGAATGGGATATATATCCTTTGACTACTCTCCATTTTCCATCAGTGCTTCTGCTTTATTTGACTCCATGGAACATGATGTCTCTCCCAGAATAAGCTGATCACCTGAAATCTCATCACCATGTAGATTTACTCAGTTTTTTAGATATAGCATCTTCTCAAGTTCCTGAGTTGCTTCTTGTCTCTTATTGGATGACTGGAGGATGGAGCAAAAATTCATCTTACAGCTTTCCATTATAGAAGACTCAGAGTTTTTCAGGTAACACCATTTTTTTTTATCAATGGCTCTTCTTAGTTTTGACACCATTTTGTCCTTATACTGGTACTCTGGTACTATCTCCCCTTTTAGTTTCTTTTTGCATCTTATCTTCCTTATTAGACTGTAAACTCCTTGAAGAAAGGGACTGCTTTTCTTTTTCTTTTTTGTATCCCCACTGCTTAGCACAATGAAGTGGTGCAGTGGATGGAGTGTTGGGCCTGGAAGACTCATCATTGTGGATGTGAATTCTGTCTCAGACACTTATTGGTTGTGTTATCCTGGAAAAATCGCTTAACTCTATTTTCCTCAGTTCTGCATCTGTTAAGTCACACCACTATCTCTGCTAAGAAAATCCCAAATGGGGTCACAGAGAGTCTGGCAACTGAAAAAATAGCAACCCCAAAACAACGACAACAAATAAATGTTGATTGAACTGAATTGGCAGTCAAAGATGGAGAATTCCCTCTAGAACATTATTTATAAATGATTTTCCAACTTTTTATTGAGGACTTTTAGTGAGGGAAGACTTATTTTCTCCTGAATCAAGTCTTTCCACTTCTGGATAGCCCTAAGTTTTTAGGAAATTTCTCATTACATTAAATCTTCCACTTGGTACTAGCTGATCTGCACTTTGGGGATAAGCAGAACAATTCTAATCCTTCTTCCATGTGATAACCCTTCAGTTATTTAATGTTAGCTTTCATGACTCCTCTCATATTCCTTTTTTTTTCTAGGCTAAATGTGTCTATTTCTTCAACTAATTTTTGTACAACGTAAGTGGAACTTTTATTGTCTTGTGTATTTTTTCTGGATGCCTTCTAGCTAATCGATATCATAATTTTAAAAGTTACTCAGAATGAAATATACTATTGCTGCTGTAGTTTGATTATGACTGCATATGTGGAATTATTACCTTCCTAACGTTGGATGTCATGCCTTTTAATGCAACCTGAGATTTTATTAGATCTTTTGTCAACATATCACAATGTTGACTCATACTGAGTCTGATAAAACCACAGATAGTTTTCAGACAAAACTTCTATCTTAACATGTCTCCTCCTCCTCCTTCTCTTCTTCTTCTTCTTCTTCTTCTTCTTCTTCTTCTTCTTCTTCTTCTTCTTCTTCTTCTTCTTCTTCTTCTTCTTCTTCTTCTTCTTCTTCTTCTTCTTTTCTTCTTCTTCTTCTTTTCTTCTTCTTCTTCTTCTTTTCTTCTTCTTCTTCTTCTTCTTCTTCTTCTTTTTCTTCTTCTTCTTCTTCTTCTTCTTCTTCTTCTTCTTCTTCTTCTTCTTCTTCTTCTTCTCCTCCTCCTCCTTCTCCTCCTCCTCTTCCTCCTCCTCCTCCTTCTCCTCCTCCTCTTCCTCCTCCTTGTCCTCCTTGTCCTTCCTCTTCTTCTTCACCTCTTTCTTTTCCTTTTTCTCTTCCTTCTCTTTCTTCCATTCCTCTTATTCCTTCTTCTGCTTGTCTCCTTCTTCTCCTCCTCCTTTTCCTCCTTCTCTTCCTTCTTCTTCTTCATTTTCTTCTTCTCCTCCTCCTCATTTTAAAGTTTGCAAAACATTTTTCAAATATGATCTTAGTTGTTCCTAACAGTAACACTGGAGGCTGGAAATGTTATTATCCTTTTACAGATGAGAAAATTGAGGCAGGAAAAGCTTGCATAGGTCATAGAGATAGTAAGTATCTGAAGCCAGATTTAAAATCAGGTCTTCCTGACTCCATGTCTAGCAGTCTCTCTATTGCACCCCATCTGCCTTTAGTAGATAATATCAACTCATCTATAAGAATTTACATTTATCCTATTAAATTTCATCTCATTAGATTCAGCCCAACATTCTATCAAGGCAAAGTATTTGTGAGTCCTAATTTTGTCAACCAATATATAAGTAATTCTGAATTCCAATATTATTCCTTTTAGATTTGTGTCATGTGCGAATTTTAATATTCTTACTTTGATTTATAATCTATTGTTTTCCATGAAAGAAAGTTTGTAACTAAGGCTTCTTTAGTGGTTCTATAATTTTATATATTCCACTGTGAAGCAAAGAATTAATTTTATCTTGCAATGGGAACACTATATTTTCTCAACTTCTTTAGTCAATTGGTCAATTGTGATTGATGTTGTGAGATCAGGAAGTGATGATCTAAGATTGGTTCATTTATAACTGTAATATTTTTAGGCAATGAAAGTAATGGCTTGTGACAAAAAGCATTAGATCATGAGACACTGTGAATACAAGTGCTACTCAGGTATACTCAAGAAACAGATTTATTAGGTAGGTGTGGCCCAGATTAGTGAGCATCATCCACTTACACTTGAATGGTTAGCCCCCAAGTTCAGATGTGTGATGGTGGCTTATATAGGGGAAGGGAATATGCTATTTTCACAGACAAGTAGATTTAAAAAAAATTATTAAAGGTTTTTATTTACAAAACATATGCATGGGTAATTTTTCAACATTGACCCTTACAAAACTTTCTGTTCCAATTTTTTCCCTTCCTCCCCCAACTCCCACCCCTACATGGCAGGTAGTCCAATACATGTCACATATATTAAAATATATGTTAAATCCAATATATGTATACATATTTATAGTTATTTTGCTGCACAAGAAAAAGTGGATCAAGAAGGAAAAAAAACCTGAGAAAGAAAACAAAAGGTAAAAAAACATGAACAGAAAAAGTGAAAATGCTGTGTTGTGTTCTGTACTCAATTCCCATAATCCTCTCTCTGGGTGTATATGGCTCTCTTAATCACTGAACAATTGGAACTGGTTTGAACCATTTCATTGAAGAAGAGAGCCACAACCATCAGAATTGATCATCATATAGTCTGGTTGCCATGTATGATGATCTTTATTTCACTTAGCATCAGGTCATGTAAGTCTCTTCAGGCCTCTCTGAAATCATCCTATTGGTAGTTTCTTACAGAACAATAATATTCCATACCATTCATATACCAGAATTTATTCAGCTATTCTCCAATTGATGGACATTCATTCAGCAGTTTCTAGCCATTACAAAAAAGACTGCCAAAAATATTTTTTCATATATCCCTCCTTTAAGATCTCTTTGGGATATAAACCAGTAGAAACACTACTGAATCAAAAGGGTATGCATAGTTTGATAATTTTTTGAGCATAGTTCCAAATCCCTCTCCAGAATGGTTGGATGCATTCACAATTCCACCAACAAAGTATCAGTGTCCCAGTTTTCTCTCATTCTCTCCAACATGCATCATTCAGATAAGTAGATTTAGCATGTGTGTTGGAATAGAAACTGAAAACTGGGTAAATTAAGAAAAGCATCTTCAAAGACATGGCACTTGAATTGGAGGAAGGACTTTAAGGAAGCAGAGGTAGACCATTTCAGATATGGGAGAGTATGTGTAAAGGCATCAAGATAGGAAGAAAAATGTAATTTATGTAGAAGAGCAATTGATAATAATAATAACTAATATTTATTGGATGATTTTAAGGTCTGTGAAACACTTATCTCATGTTTTTATTGCACCCCCCATTTTTTTTAAACAAATAAAGAAACTAAGAAAGATGGAGGTAAAGTGATTTGTGCAGGGTGGGTAATAAGTGCTTGAGGTCAAATTTGAATTCAGGTCTTCCTGACTCTAGATCCAGAACTTTATGATGCCAAATAATTGCCTTACACACACACACACACACACACACACACACACACAAACACATCTGATCTCATGGCTTGAGATAAAGCAAATATCTGGGTCAGAATTTTCTAGAAAATTTATACTCAAATGATATAGTACTCAGCTTTATGTAGTACAACCAGTGGACAAACCATATATGGATACTACCTAACAATGTAAATAGAGATTCATTCCTATGATGCAAGAAACTCACCCAGCATGAGGGAGAGGAAGATGTGTCAAGGAAGAAACATGTTCATTCTTGGGGTTCATGTGACAAGATTATATACCCTAAAATGGGCTTGGTTGATAAATTATTTATGGCAGATAAAAAGTGTCCCTTATTGATACCAGGCTAGGGTGAAGCTAGAAGAATGGCAATTTCTGTAATGGGACCACAAATTAATGGGAGATTTCAAGTCTTATGCTCCTGATCTTGAGTTAACAGTGGAAAAATGCAAACTTTATGTTTCATCTATATGCTTCTATGGACATTAAGTCCATTTAACCTAAGTGACTCTATGTTGGAGTCTCATCATTATAATCATAATATCAAGCCATAACTATGACATCAAACAATAACCATAACATCAAAAATATAAATTGTATAATCACCATCACATATATGTATGTGTATATTATGTTTGTTAATATATACATGGTTAATTTGTAATCACCTTAAAAAGGTAGGTTAGAGCTAAATTAGGAGGCAATTTAAATGCCAAATAGACTTTCTGTTAAAGATAATGGGAACTACTGAAGCAGACAAATGAGACAAAATTAAACCTGAATTTTGTCAATTTTAATATGGCAGCAGTGATTAGATTGGAAATGCAAGAAACTGAATGCAGAGATCTTATTCTCTATGGGAGGCAGGCTGAAGAAAGGATAAGAAAGACAAAGCCATTATTTCTCTGTCCTTCCATTGAACTTGTCCAGCCCCAGGCCACCTCAATATCTCATTGTCTGTATTTTCACTTGTAAGAGATCATGAAGAAACTACCAATATGCTGCCTTCTTCTACCTTTTCATCTTTCTTGTTCTTTTAGCAGGTGATTTCTTCCCTTCTCTCCAAAGTGAATTTTTTGCCCATGCTCTGTTATCTCACAGCCTTTTGCTGAGATCCTTTCTGCAACTCATTTTCTCCATTAAATTTTTGACTTTACTATTTACTGAGTACTTTTCTTCTACCTTAAGATATATACAAGTCCCCTCTATATTTTTTTGCTTAAAATGTTTAAAATCCAATTTTATTTTATTTTCAGTTTTAAATTCTCTCCCTCACATCATGTCTATCTCCTCCCCCCCTCCCAAGTGTGGAAGGCAAGAAATTCAAAACTCATTAGAAATAATATCATATAAAACAAACTTTTGCACTAGTCAAGTTCTAAAAAACCCAAGGAAAAAAATGCTCCAATCCATACTCTGGGCCCATCAGTTTTTTTTTTTTTGTTGTTGTTTTTGTTGTTTTTTTTTTTTTTTAATGCAGAGGTGGATCATGGTTTTCATTATGAGTACTTTGGAAGTATATCTTTTTTTTTTAAAATTAATAATAGTTTTTATTTACCAAATATTTGCATGGGTAATTTTACAATATTGACAATTGCCAAAACTTTTTTTTCCCAATTTTTCCCCTCCTCCCCCCCCCCCATGGCAGGTCGACCAATACCTGTTAAATATGTTAGCGTATAAATTAAATACAATATATGTATACATGACCAAATAGTTGTTTTGCTAAACAAAAAGAATCGGGCTTTGAAAATAGTGTACATTTAGCCTGTGAAGGAAATCCAAAATGCAAGTGGACAAAATTAGAAGGATTAGAAATTCTATGTAGTGATTCATAGCCATCTCCCAGAGTTTAGCTGGGTGTAGCTGGTTCAATTCATTACTGTCTATTGGAACTGATTTGGTTCATCTCATTGTTGGAGAGGGCCACGTCCATCAGAATTGATCATCATACAATATTGTATACAGTTGAAGTATATAATGATCTCCTGATCCTGCTCATTTCACTCAACATCAGTTCATGTAAGTCTCTCCAGGCCTTTCTGAAATCATCCTGTTGATCATTTCTTACAGAACAATAACATTCCATACTATTCATATGTCACAATTTATTCAGCCAATCTCCAATTGATGGGCATCCACATATTTTCCAGTCTCTGGCCACTAGAAAGAGGGCTGCCACAAACATTCTTGCATAAACAGGTCCCTTTCTCTTCTTTAAGATCTCTTTGGGATACAAACCCAGTAGCAACATTGCTGGGTCAATGGGTATGCATAGTTTGATAACTTTTTGACAAATTGCTCTCCAGAATGGCTGGATGTATTCACAGTTCTACCAATAATGTATCAGTGTACCTGTTTTTCCACATCCCCTTCAACATTCTGTATTACCTTTCCCTGTCATTCTAGCCAATCTGACAGGTGTGTAGTGGTATCTCAGAATTGTCTTAATTTGTATTTCTCTGATTAATAATGATTTGGAGCATCTTGTCATATGACTAGAAATAGTTTCAATTTCTTTTTCTGAGAATTGTCTGTTTATATCGTTTGACCATTTATCTATTGGAGATTGGCTTGATTTCTTTTATATTAGAGTCAATTCTCTATATAGTTTGAAAATGAGGCTTTTATCTGAACCTTTGACTGTAAAAATGTTTTCCCAGTTTATTGTTTCCCTTCTAATCTTATCTGCATTGATTTTGTTTGTACAAAAACTTTCCAATTTGATATAATCAAAGTTTTCTACTTTGTGATCAATAATGATCTCTAGTTCTTCTTTGGACATAAATTCATTCTTCTTCCACAGGTCTGAGAGGCAAACTATCCTATGGTCCTCTAATTTATTTATAATCTCATTTTTTATTTTTAGATCATGAACCCATTTTGACCTGATCTTGGTGTATGGTGTTAAGTGTGGATAAATGCCTAATTTCTGCCATATTAATTTCCAGTTTTCCCAGAAATTTTTGTCAAACATTGAGTTGTTATCCCAAAGGCTGGTGTCCTTGGGTTTGTCAAACACTAGGTTATTAGAGTTATTGATTATTTTGTCCTTTGGACCTAACCTATTCCACTGATCAACTAATCTATTTCTTAGCCAATACCAAATGATTTTGATAAACGCTGCTTTATAATATAATTTTAGATCTGGTACAGCTAGGCCACTTTCATTTGATTTTTTTTTTTTCATTAATTCCCTTGAAATTCTTGACCTTTTGTTTTTTCCAGATGAACTTTGTTGTTATTTTTCTAGGTCATTAAAATAGTTTTTTGGGAGTCTGATTGGTATAGCACTAAATAAATAGATTAGTTTAGGTAGTATTGTCATCTTTGTTATATTTTCTCGCCATATCCAAGAGCATTTAATATTTTTCCAATTGGTCAGATCAGACTTAATTTGTGTGGAAAGTGTTTTGTAGTTTTGCTCATATAGTTTCTGATTTTCCCTTGGCAGATAGATACCTAAATATTTTATACTATCAGTAATTACTTTAAATGGAATTTCTCTCTGTAGATCTTAACTGTTGGATTTTGTTAGTGACATATAAGAATGCTGACAATGTATGTGGATTTGTTTTGTACCCTGCAACTTTGCTAAAAGTGTGGATTATTTTTAATAGCTTTTAGTTGAATCTTTGAGGTTCTCTACATATACCATCATATCATCAGCAAAGAGTGATAATTTGGTTTCCTCATTACCTACTCTAATTCCTTTAATCTCTTTCTCCACTCTTATTGCCAAAGCTATCATTTCTAATACAATATTGAATAGTCATGGTGATAGTGGACAACCTTGTTTCACCCCTGATCTTAATGGGAATGGTTGCAATCGTTCCCCATTACATATGATGCTTATTGATGGTTTTAAATAAATGCTACTGATTATTTTAAGGAAAAGTCCCTTTATTCCTATGCTTTCAAGTGTTTTTAATAGAAATGGATGTTGGATTTTATCAAATGCTTTTTCTGCATCTATTAATTATATGATTTTTGTTAATTTGAGTATTAATATGGCCAATTATACTGATAGTTTTCCTAATATTGAACTAGCCCTGCATTCCTGGTGTAAATCCTACTTGATCATGATGTATTATCCTAGGGATGATTTTCTGTAGTCTTTTTGCTAATATCTTATTTAATATTTTAGCATCAATATTCATTAGGGAGATTGGTCTATAGTTTTCTTTCTTCATTTACAACCTGCCTAGTTTGGGTATCAGTACCATGTCTGGGTCATAAAAGGAATTTGGTAGGACTCCTTCATTCCCTATTTTTTCAAATAGTTTATATAACATTGGAGCTAATTGTTCTTTGAATGTTTGGTAGAATTCACCTATGAATCCATCTGGTCCTAGAGATTTTTTCTTATGGAGTTGATTAATAGCTTGCTCTATTTCTTTTTCTGAAATGGGACTATTTAAGCAATTTACTTCCTCCTCTGTTAATCTGGGAAGCCTATATTTTTGGAAGTAGTCATCCATTTCAATTAGGTTATCAAATTTATTGGCATAAAATTGGGCAAAGTAACTCCTTATTATTTCTCTAATTTCCTCCTCATGGGTGGATATTTCCCTGTTTTCATTTTTAAGACTAACAATTTGATTTTCCTCTTTCTTTTTTCTCATCAGATTTACCAGATTTATCTATTTTATTAGTTTTTTCATAAAAGGAACTCTTAGTTTTATTTATTAGTTCAAAAGTATTTTTACTTTCAATATTATTAATTTCTTCTTTTAATTTTAGAATTTCAAGTTTAGTATTTGATTTGAGGGTTTTAATTTGATCTTTTTCTAGTTTTTTAAGTTGCAAGCCCAATTCATTGATCTTCTCTTTCTCTATTTTTTTTAAGTAAGCCTCCATAGATATAAAATTTACCCTTTTTACCGCTTTAGCTGCATCCCACAAATTTTGGTATGATGTCTCATCATTGTCATTATTCTAAGTGAAATTATTAATTGTGTCTATAATTTGCTGTTTCACCCAATCATTCTTTAAGATGAGATTATTTAGTTTCCAATTACTTTTTGATATATTTACCCCTAACTTTTTGTCGAATGTAGTTTTTATTGCATCATGATCTGAAAAGAAAGCCTTTACTATTTCTGCCTTCCTGCATTTAATTTTGAAATCTTTATGTCCTAATATATGCTCAATTTTTGTATAGGTTCTATGAACTGCTGAGAAGAAAGTATACTCCTTTCTATCACCATTCAGTTTTCTCCAAAGATCTGTCATACCTAATTTTCCTAATAATCAATTTACCTTTTTAATTTCTTTCTTATTTGTTTTGTGGTTTGATTTATCTAATTCTGAGAATGCAAGGTTGAGATCTCCCACTATTAAAGTTTTGCTGTCTATTTCTTCTTGCAACTCTCTTAACTTTTCCTTTAGGAAGTTAGATGCTATACCACTTGGTGCATTTATGTTTAGTATTGATATGGCTTCATTGTCTATGCTACCCTTTAGCAAGATATAGTTTCCTTCCTTATCTCTTTTGATTAGATCAATTTTTGCTTTTGCTTGAGCTGAGATAAGAATGGCTACCCCTGCTTTTTTAACTTCACTTGAAGCATAATAGATTCTGCTCCAGCCTTTTAGCTTTACTCTGTTTCCTGTAAACAACATATTGTAGGGTTCTGACTTTTGATCCAGTCTGCTATCCATCTCTACTTAATGGGAGAGTTCATCCCATTCACATTTACAGTTAAAATTACTAATTCTGTATTTGTTGCCATCATAATATCCTCTGATTATGCTTTTTTCCCTTACCCCCAAACCCCTTCTCCAGTATTAAACTTATGAACCCCACTTGTGTCACACAGCCCTTCCTCTTTAATATCCCTCCTTCCTCCCTTTAAATCCCTTTCACTTTCTTATTCCCTTTCTCTTTTCCCTTTTCCTTTCCCTCTTTTTAATGAAGTGAGAAAGAATTTTCTGTAAAACTAATATGTTAATTATTTTCTCTTTGAGCCAATTCTGATGGGAGTAAGGTTCACACAATGTTCCTCCTCCTCTCTTACTTCCCTCAGATATGATAGGTTTTCTTTGCCTCTTTGTGGGATGTAGTTTCCCTCTTTTTATCTCCCTTTTTCCCTTTTCTTACACTATCCTCTTTCCATTTCTACTTCCCCCTCCTTTTTTTTAATATCCTTAAAATCAAATTATACATGTAGTCTTGATGTATATCCACAATAAAAATACAGTTCTCAAAAGTTCATTTTACTTTTTTCTGCTTCTCTTGAGTCCTATGACTGGAGATCAAATTTTTTATTTAGAGCTGGTTTTTCCCTTAGAAACATACGGAATTCATCTGTTTCATTAAATGTCCATCTTCTTTCATGGAAGAAAATGCTAAACTTAGCTGGGTAGATTATTCTTGGCTTCATTCCAAGTTCTTTTGCCTTTCGGAATATCAGATTCCAGGCCCTTGGATCCTTTAATGTAGAGGTAGCCAGATCTTCAGTGACTCTTACTGTGGCACCTTGGTATTTGAATAGTTTTTTTCCTGGCTGCTTGTAATATTTTTTCCTTATCCTGATAGTTCTGAAATTTGGCCACAATGTTCCGTGGAGGTTTTTTTTTTTATTTTTTATTTTTTAGGGTCTTTTTCAGAAGGTGTTCAATGAATTCTTTCAATGTTTATTTTACTTTCTGGTTCTATTATCTCTGGGCAATTCTCTTTGATGATTTCCTGTAAAATAGTTTCTGGGCTCTTTTTTTTCATCATAATTTTCGGGAAGTCCAATAATTCTCAGATTGTCTCTCCTAGATCTGTTTTCCAGGTCTGACATTTTGGCAAGTAGATAGCTGACATTTTTCTCCAGATTTTCATTTTTTTGGCTTTGCTTGACTGATTCTTGGTGTCTCAGTGAATCATTCATTTCTATTTGTTCAGTTCTGATTTTTAATGAGTTATTTTCTTCATTAACTTTTTTTTTTTTTTACTTCTTTTTGTATGTGTTCAATTGAGTTTTTAAATGAGTTGTTTTGCTCTATGGAATTTTTTTCCATTTCACTAAATTTGTTTTTTAATAAGTTATTTTCTTTTTCCAATTCACAAATCCTACTTTCTTGGGAATTCTTTATTTTTTTTAATTCACAGATCCTACTTTCCTGTGATTTCTTTACCTTTTCCAACTCTTTAATTCTGTTTCCCTGCACTTCCTGTGAATTCTTTACCTTTTTTTTCCAATTCACATTTCAGGAAGTTGTTTACCTTTTCTAATTCACATTTCAGGATATAGTTATTCTCTAGCATAGCTTCTCTTTCCTTTCCACATTTTTCTTCTAATTCTCCAGATTTTTAATAGTTTCTTCTAGGAGAGTGTTATTTGGGGTATTGTCTGGAAGCTGTATGCTATTAGCCTCCTCAGGTTTGGAAGTCAGCTCTTTTTCTGCATAGAAGCTTTCAATCATTTTCTTCATTTTTTGTTCATTTTTTAAAAAGCCTTCAGGGTCTTCCCTCAGGGCAAAGAGATTACCAGCTTCCTCTGCAGAGCAATGATGGGTTTATGGACAGTATTTGCCTTCTCAATGGGTTGCAAGGAATGGCTGAGTTGTGGGAGGGCTCTGGGAAGAGCTCCACATGGAAGTGAGTATGCCTGGGTATCACGGGCAGGCTGTATAAGTGCCCTTCGAGGAGCCCCACTTTGAGGATTAGTGACTGCCTTGTGGCTAGAGGTTAAGGAGCAAAGGTATCACTGGCCCCCCACAAATGCCCGCTTTGAGTATTCCTGATCCTCCTGTCCCTCACCACACCGGAAGTGTCCCTGCCTGGGAAGAGCATTTGGGCTGGGGAAATTCCACTGCCCCCCACCACAAGTCCCTCACTGCCAAATGCTGCAAAGAGCTGTGTTATGGTCTGCTTCCGGTCCTGGGTAGGAGCAGCCAAATCCTCTCAGGCTTTGGCATCCCTCAGCATACCCACTACCCCAGGCTCCAATTTCTCTGTTGATCCCCTACTCCGCCACCAAAGCAAAGCAGTCAGGCTACAGCAGAGAGCTCTATGTGAACCTTCCAACCGCAGAGGCCGCCCGCTCCCATTTCTCTCCCTGCTCTGCACTGGTCTGCTCCCGCCACCTCAGGTCAAAGCTTTTCTGGCAATATTCCAGGTTCTCTTCCGCTGGTAAGTTTTTGTATTTCCAATCTTCATGGGTTTTACCAGTCAAGCGCTGTTTTTGAGGCTGAATTAAATACTTGGTAGAAAGGGAATTAGAAAGCTTAGAAAGTTCCGTCTAGCTTCTCCACTATCTTGGCTCTGCCTGGAAGTATATCTTGGAAAAAAACCAAATCAAACCAAAAAACCCCCAACATTGTTCTTTTACTAGTTTTTCCAACTGTTATAACAATTCTTTTTCACTGTTAGTATCAAATCATGGATGTCAGGGAATTGGGCAGACTAGGAAGGGCCAGGACTAGGAGTAGGGCCAGGTTGATATAGCATGGTTGACAGTATGGCAAATATTCTAGAAACTGTGGGATGCTCAGATAAGAAGAGCCATGTGGGTTTCATGAATTGAAATGACAGAGCTGAAGTCAAGGGCTAGAGGCATTAGACCAAACCAGAATGCTAAATCAATAAGTTAGGACAGACCTTTTATTTCTCAGGAGTATCTGGTCCATTCCCTATTCCAAATAGAAGTTAGTATTTTTGAACCCCTATAAGTTCCTCTTTCTAACTTCTCTATTTCTGTATTTATTTAGTTTTTGATGATCAAAACCAGCCAGAAGCCCACTGGTTCTACTCCAGATATAGTGCTCTCTCTCTTTTGCCCCAACCTGACACTTCTGGTTCAAACCTTCATTAACTCAAACTCAAATTATTATAGCAACTTCCTAGATAATTTCTTGATGTACAGTTTGAGTCTGGTACAATCTATCCCCCAAATGAGTGATCTTTCTTAAACCATATTTTCTTTACTTGGAACATGACAAAAGCACTCTATTTACTTGTTCTGTTGCATCTAAATTAAATTAATTAGTCTACTTTTGAAGGCTTTGTTAGATGGCACAGAGAATAAACTGGTGAGATGGTGTGATCCTAGGCAAGTCACTATCTGACTCAGTTTCTTCAGCTGTAAACAGCACCTACCTCTTGGGATTGGTGAGAGAGTCAAATGAGATATTTGTAAAACATTTACTGTAGTGTCTGGTATACAGTAGGCATCTACACATGGCTTATTCCTTTCTTCCTTTCCCTTTCTATCCTTATTTTTCATCTGATATCTCATGAGTTCCCTAATTGGGCAGCTAGCTAGGTAGCAAAATGGATAGAGTGCTGAGCCGGAGTTAGGAAGACTTCTCTTCTTGAGTTCAAATCTAGCCTCAGTTGCTTATTTGCTGTATGACTCTGGCCAAGTCACTTAACTGTGTTTGTCTCATTTTCTTCATCTGTAAAATAAACTGGAGAAGGAAATGACCAAGAAAGTCCCAAAAGGAATCACTAAGAGTCAGACCAGCCTGAAAAATGACTCAACAAATCCTTAACTCCTTTCCCAGTGCAAGCCACATAATATATATTGAATACTTGCTTATTGAATGAATATTATTGGATGAATGAATCTGACAAGATAATTCAGTTTATCCCAACCAACTCATCAGCAGATTTTTATTAAAGGTCTAATACATGTCAGCTATTCTAGGCTCTAGAGATACAAATTCCCCAAAATGAAACAATCCTTTATTGCCATTGGCTGGCAAACCAAGGGAAATGGATCTCAGGAGTCCCATACCTTGTCAAAATCTTTTTTTTTTTTTTTTTTTTTTTTTTTTTTTTTTTTTTAATTTTTTATTTTATTTTATAATTATAACATTTTTTAACAGTACATATGCATGGGTAATTTTTTACCACATTATCCCTTGCACTTACTTCTATTCAGATTTTTTCCCTTCCTCCCCCAACCCCCTCCCCCAGATGGCAAGCAGTCTTATATATGTTAAATATATTACAGTATAATTTAGATACAATATATGTGTGTAGAACCGAATTTTTTTGTTGCACAGGAAGAATTGGATTCAGAAGGTATACCTTGTCAAAATCTTTACAGGAGGGATTCTTTTCATCAATGCAGATTGTAAACCATTAATTCTTCTCCAGGTATCTTATGTGATTCTTGTCCATCTTCTTCCATAGATGGCCCACAAAGTGTCTACCTGACATGTTGCAGAGCTTCCTATAGCTTCTTTTACATTTTATGGATACCTTCTGAATATTCCCAGATGCCATTTGTGATGTCTTGTTTATGCCTGTCCACTGTTATTGCTTCTACATTTTCTCAAAGATATCCCTTACTATATTGTTACTTGAACATAGATCATCAAGGGATTATGCCAAATCCCATTTATACCCCCCAGGTGCTTCTTAATCAGTTCCCTTTGGATCGCTCCTAACTTTGATTCTTTGGAAATTGTGTTGCAAGATTTGCTATCACCCAGCACCATCAGAATATGTTTTCCAAGAATGGATCTCTGCTCTAGGGAGGAGCTTGGAACCCTATTGGTGATAGTTTTCTTCTATAGTGGAATGTCTGACTGAACAATGAATGTGGAAAAGCTGCAATTTTGCTTTGGAGGTATGAATATGATGAATTTTCATTTGTAACTTGTGGAAAAGGACTGTGTGGTTAAATTTCCAATAATTAGGACTATGATACAATCTCTAATAACCACTTACTTCAGTGATCCCATCCCTATGAGGACTAATAAATCTTTATCCCCATATGACCTTTCCCTTGAGTTATGTTGTAACTTTATCTATTGTGAATTTCCACATTCATGAAAACTTTTTTCACCACTTTGTACCTCCTTGGTGGGGTGTAGGGTTGTTCAGACAAGATTAGAATTGCTGGCCTAAGGGCTGCCAAATCTTTTTCAGGGCTGCTTTCCACTTTGGTGTTCACCTGATCCACTTAACTCTCACCTGTGGTTCAAGAAGTTGTAGCATGTATAGTGACCACACTCTGGTAAACTGTTTTGGCCGACAGGCTAAACCAGATTGAGGGTAACCAAGAGGTCTCCAATGGTGAGTTAAAAGGGAGTCTATCCCAAGCATATAAAAACTTCCTCTAGTGGAATGGGTGGATGAGAACATTTTGTTCCAATGGTCAGAAAAGCAGCTGAAGCAGGCACTGTGGAGCACTTAGCATGTGGTTAGACATTGAAGACGCCAAGGTCATTCATTGCATCTCAAGCCCTCCCCAGTCATCTGGATTTTGTCCTGTCATTGGACTGCAGTGAAGAAAGAATGAGACTGATGATTTCATGCAACTCTGCCTCACTCAAATCCAATTTACTCTTGAATCAAAAAAAAAAAAAACTGTCCTGTATCATTTTACTGTTCCTACCTATCTCAAAGGTTTGTGGCAAGAGACAAGTGACAAAGTAGCAGGTGTGGATACATTAGAAGCTACAGTTACAACCCTGAATACAAGTAACCCAGACCATAGCAGCAGTAGAATTTGACAGCCTCCTGGGTGTTGAGCACTTTTTAAAGAACAGTACTACTTTCTTCCTGGTGTGAGGAAAAGGGCTAGAAAAGGTGCCTTAAAAATTATCTGCTTATCCAATCCTTGCCTCTGCAGAGATGATTCCACTCACTACCGGTACATTGAATGTGCAAATGCTTATAGACAAAATAAATTCAGTAGGACCAAAAGATGAACAACTTTGTTATAGATATGGAGGCTGATAAATGAAGGCTAGGTTACTGAAGGCAGTGCCAGATACCTGTTTTTCTGGAGTGGCTGCAGTGAAGGGGAGTGCATGAAGCTGGTGTAGTTTTTGCAAACAAAATGAATCTAGTCAACCAAGCTGTGTTCCTCCAGAAGGAGTGAATGACAGGTTTGTGACAATTCAGCTGCCACTTGCAGGAAAATGCCATCCACCATCATCAGTGTCTATGTTCTCACCATGATGAGTCCTGATAATATCAAAGAAAAAAATTTGTGATAATCTGGAGATCCTTATTATCCATATGCCCAAAGAGGATAAATTTATAATTCTGAGTGATTTTAAAGCAAGAGTAGACTCAGACTACCCAACGTGGCAGTGAATTCTTGGGAGGAATGGAGTCAGAAATAGCAACAGCAATGATTACTTACTACTGAAGACTTGTGCATGTCATGACCTTCTCATCATCAACACTCTCTTTCATTTACCTAAATGCAATAAAATGTGTGGATGCACCCTCGTAGTAAACAATGACATTTAATAGATTATATGATTATAAGGAGAAGAGACAGATAGGATGTGAGAGTGATGAAGGTAAGGTGTGATACAGAGTGTTGAACTGATCATAGACATCTTCTTGAAGTGAAAGATTCTTATGCAACAATTCACAGCTTTACCAATAGTGTTTTAATGTGCCTATTTTTTCCACAGCCCCTCTAAAACTCACCATTTTCATCTTATAATATCGTTGGAAATATGGTGAGTGTGAGGTAATTTCTATTTGCATTTCTCCTGTGAAAGATTTATTAGCAATTTTTATATGATTGTTGATCATTTGTATTTCTTCCTTTGAGTATCCCTTTGATAATATCCTTTTACCTATTTACTGGGCAATGGCACTTGCACTTAAGTATTTGGTCAATTCCATATATATTTGGAAAATTAGAACTTCATCAGAGAGATTTGTTATAAAGATTTCTTTCTGAGTCATCAGGTTTTATAGCATGGCATTGATTTTGTTTGGTCAAACTTTAAAAAATTTTACACAATCAAAATTTTACACAATGTTATCTTTTGTAGTTATCTTTAGCATTTGATTGTTAAAAAATTCTCTCAGTTGTGTTTATATGTTACCTCTTTTCATCCTCTTAATTTTAAAATTATGTGACTTTGAATATTCACTTGGAGTTTATTGTAGTACACAATGAGTCCAAACTGAATTTCTGTTAAGCTCCTTTTTAATTTTCCCAGCATTTCAGTACAGTGTCATTCAAGAAATAAAAGACTACATGAAGGATTTATGATTTCATCATAGCGGGGAACTGTTATGTAAATTTCCTCCATCAACACAATTCTATGATTCAATAGATAAGATTTAAGGAGTTGCCTGATGTCCAGATAAATTAATTGATTTACTCAAGGTCATCCAACTAGTAAGAATCTGAAGACCTGGATTCAACTTCTTCTTCTGTCTCTTACTATCTTTGTGATCTTTGGCAAAGCGCTAAATTTTTCAGAAACTCACTTTCCTCATTTATAAAATGAGTGCTGAACTAGATTCCCTCTCAGATTCCCTCTGGCTCTTAATCTACGATCTCAAAGCATCAAAGGTAGAGTGTAACTGTTTTCCTTAGTACAAGCCTAGGACTCTATCTATCATGTCCTTCACATGATGTATGCCTAATAAAAATTTGCTGAATCATTGAATTGAAGGACTTTGTGATATGTATTTTATCTATTCACATATCTTCTTTGCTTAGATCTTGGGTTGCTGCTGCAGTCTGCATTGGTGAGCTTGCTAGATGGATCAATTATGTATAGGCCAGATATTATTATATTGAGAAACAAGGAACTTTAGTTGGCACAAACATGGTTACCATTACATTTGTCTTCCATGATGAACATCTTGTATCTCATGACTCTGTCATGTTGGAGTTAAGTACAGCCTTATTTTTCTTATCCTAGACTTTGTTCTTGAATCATCCAGTCATATGTGACTTTTTTTGACCTCATTTGAGGTTTTCTTAACAAAAATACTAGAGTGGTTTGCCATTTTCTTCTCTATCTCATTTTACAGATGAGAAACCAAGGCAAGTAGGATTAAGTAACGTACCCAGGATTACACAGCTAATAAGTGTCTTAGAATGGATTTGAATTCAGATCCTCCTGACTCCGGGTTTCCTGTACCACTTACCTATTCCTGATTTTATACTTCATATTTCCATTGGGATAGAACCGATGACTAATTTCATAATTTTAGTAATACTATTAGATACATGAGCCCACTTCATAGAGACTAGCTATTCATTATATAGTCATTGTCTTTTAGTATAAGGATTTTGACTAGTTTTTTATTTCATTTGCTTTATTTTTGGCTTTCACCATAATTTTAAGCACTTTAAGAACAAGGACTATCTTCTACAACACTAACCCTTACATCATGCTGAGCTCATATAAAGTGATTCAATGATAGTGTCTGCAGTTTTTTTTTTTTTTTTTCTTTAGCATCAAATGCTTGCTAAATTGATTTCAGATTAATGGCTGTTCTGGGCTGAGCACGGCTAAATCTAGTATCCTAGTAATTTATATTCAATATTGTAACCAAAAAATAGGCCCATTTAATAGCTAACAAAAACATATTTACCTAGCCATGGTCAAGAGAAGGATATTCATCTAAGATAGGCATAGAGGATACTTTGAAGTGATTCCTTTGCAGAAAAATTCCATAGTCTGAGGTGCCTTTTATGCTCTACAAACTAATCATCAGAAATCTCTTGGAATTCTTCATGGAAGCTTCATACTCAGGAAGTGATATCAACAGTCTGAGTTTTTAATTCCTTGAACTAACCAAGTCTTGAGGTTGCTTTTATAACTTTTAAGGAAGAAACTAGTTTAACTTCTGTGCAGCTAATCTCTGTGGGAGATTAAGAAATTGCATTATCCAGCATGACTCTGAAGTATATTCTGGCTATTAGTTACAGCCTGTTAAAAATGATTCTTTGGTAATAAATAACTCTGACTCTCTTGGAACAGAGATTTAAAGAGAGATCTAAGTATAATATATGCATATATCTGCATTTATCTTGGGTATTTCTGCTAAAGTTGACCTCTCAATATAATATAGGTGTGGTTCTCTTTAGCAATCTTGGCAGTAGATGTGCTCCACAAAAATCAAATTGATTCTTGGTAATTTAGTAATATTCCTATTGTCTTATCTAATTATGAGTCATGCAATTTGCATTAATATATAACTTCAAGGAAGTTCTACAAATTTTTAACAATGTGTTAGTGGGTCTATCTTTCAGCAATTCTCCCAACACTTTAGCTTTAGTTGACATTTCCTGTCATTTTTGCCACTTTTCAGGCTGTAAAGTAAAACCTTTTCAGTGTGTTTTGATTTGCATCTTTCTTATGGTCATTTGAAGCATTTTTTTCTTGTAGTTGGGAATGTTTTGTACTTCTTTTTTATTTTTAAAATTAATTTTATAATTATAACTTTTTTTTTTTGATAGTACATATGCATGGGTAAATTTTTACAACATTATCCCTTGCACTCACTTCTATTTCGAATTTTCCCCTCCTTCCCTCCACAGCCCCCCCCCCCCCAATAGATGGCAGGGAGTCCCATACATGTTAAATGTGTTATAGTATATCCTAGATACAATATATGTGTGCAGAACCGAATTTCTTGTTGCACAGGAAGAATTGGATTCAGAAAATAACCTGGCAAGAAAAACAAAACTGCAAACAGTTTACACTCATTTCCCAGTGTTCTTTTCCCAGTTTGTTACTTCCATTTTAATCTTGTTTGCATTAGTTTTGTTTGTACAAAAGCTTTTTAATTTGATGTAATCAAAATTTTCTATTGTGTGATCAATAAGGATCTCTATTTCTCCTCTGGTCACAAATTCCTTCCTCCTCCACAAGTCTGAGAGGTAAACTATCCTATGTTCCTCTAATTTATTTATGATCTCATTCTTTATGCCTAAATCATGGACCCTTTTTGATCTTATCTTGGTATGTGGTGTTAAGTGTGGGTCCATGCCTAATTTCTACCATACTAATTTCCAGTTTTCCCAGCAGTTTTTGTCAAATAATGAAAGTTGGGATCTTTGGGTTTGTTAAACACTAGATTGCTATAGTTATTCACTATTTTGTCCTGTGAACCTATTCCACTGATCAATTAGTCTATTTCTTAGCCAATACCAAATGGTTTTGGTGACTGCTGCTTTATAATATCGTTTTAGATCAGGTACAGTTAGGCCACCTTCATTTGATTTTTTTTTCATTAATTCCCTTGAAATTCTCGACCTTTTGTTCTTCCATATGAATTTTGTTGTTATTTTTTGTAGGTCATTAAAATAGTTTCTTGGGAGTCTGATTGGTATAGCACTAAATAAATAGATTAGTTTAGGGAGTATTGTCATCTTGATTATATTTGCTGTACTTCTTTTGAGGATTATTTGTTTACATGATCAAAATTATCCCATTTATCTCTTATAGTTGCTTTTATCTCTTGTTTGAGAATCCATCTCTTACACATACCTATGAGAAATACACAATCTGTTTCTCTTCTAAACTTTTTATAGTATGATCTTTAATATTTAGGTCACATATCTATTTAGTATATATTGTAGAGTGTGATATGAAGTATTGGTCTAAGTCTGATTTTTTTCAAATTACTTTCTAGCTTAATTAGGAAGTTTTTCTCTAGGTAATTTATGTTTCTATTTTATCAAAAATGGGGTTATTGAGTTCTATTGTTTCTGAATCTCCCTTGTCTAATTTGTACTATTGACCTCTTTCTCTATTTTTTAACCAAATAATAGGTGGTTTTGATGACTGCTGCTTTATAATATGATCTGATGTCTGGAAATGCTATCCTCCTTCATCCTTTCTTCTTTTTACTATTTTTCTGGATATTCTGGATCTTTTGCTTTTCTAAATGGATTTTATTATTTTATCAAGCTTTGGAAAGTACCTTCTTGGTAATTTGGTTAGTATAGCATTAAAGGTTTAAATTAGTTTTAGTGGTGTCATTTTTGTTATATTGATGCAATCGACAGCCAGTCATTGCATTAGAGATATCATTTTGTCTTGACCACTGGGCAAAGATCATATGATTTTTTTTGGTTAATATGGATATATGTTTGTCAAATTGTCATTTTGAAGAAAGACCACTTAAAAGATCTGAAAAGAACCTTGCCAATCATCTGGTTCAACCAGTTCATTAAAATATTTTTATTAATATCTTTAGTTTTTACATCACCTTTATTTTTGAATATCTTTCTCCCTTGCTCTAACTAGTGCACCATCCCTTTTGATAAAGAACAAAAATGAAAGAAAAAAATGAAGTTCAACAAAAATAACCTGTTTGATATATGCAATGTTCTACAACTTTTGTTTTTCATTTCTGCAAAGAAGGGAAGGAAATGTATTTTTTTCATTCTTTTACTATTTCAAACTCGATCATAATCATTACACAGTGTTCAATTTTCTACTTTTTCCATCTATCCTGGCCCCCCATCTCCCATCATATCCCAAGCAATTTCTTTTATAGAGGAGGGACCAGAGATCTAGAAAGATGAAATGACTGTCCTTGGAACACTTAGTGGCAGTTAGGATCAGAAATCTAGGTCTAGTTTAGTGCTCTTTCAATTTTAGCATTATCATTATCATTAAGCATTTATTTAAGCAAATGAAAAATTCCACACTGGGGATAGAGAGAGATCTAAGGCACAATCCCTATTTCTATTTGCTTTCAATCTAATTGGCAGGATATACAGAATATCCATAAAAAGGACAAACATATTTGATATGTCAAATTTGTGATTTAGATAATAAGTTCTATAGAAATTCAAAGCAAAAGGAACTTTTCTAAGGACTGGGGGAGAATTCTTGGAGGTTTTGAACTTTGATCCTGAAGAAAGACTTTTAAATGGAGAGGAAAGAGAAAGACTCTTTACCCTCAAGGTAACCCACTTGCTATTTCCCACATTATCTTGTCAGGACACATCAAGAATGTTATGTTCACTTTCGAGTCAACTCTGCAGAAGAGCACTGATAAGCTTGGAGAGGTCCAGTTGCCTTCAGAGCAGTTTGAAGTATGGGTCCCTGATCTGGGGGCTATCAGTTCATTAGAGATCCATAATGGAGATTCTGGATTTCCAGATAGAAGAATGAAAGTACTGAGAGTGTTAAAATGTCAGCTGATAACTTTATAGGAGAAAAGAAGGTAAAGATCAGATACTATTGGGAAAGGCTAGAGAGTCAGTCCAGAGTAAATAGATTGGAGTAAAGCAAAGAGGGCCTTGTTGAGACTGTAATGGCACAAGTCAGCACTATTAAGTGGTTTCCTTCAGCAAAACTCTCAAAGGAACAGATTCTTACCATTAATTAGTATTAATATAAAGAATTGACATTGAAGGTTTACAAAGCAGTTTTACTTATGTAACTTGTGTCCCTTGGGCATGAAATGATTGACTAGCTTCAGTATTTTTTGTTCAGTCATTTTTTTTTCCCAGTTGTGTCCAACTCTTTGTAACTCCATTTAGAGTTTTCTTGGCAAAGATACTGGAGTGATTTACTATTTCCTTCTCTAGCTTATGAGGAAACTTGAGGCAAACAGAATTAAGTGACTTGCCCAAAGGCACATTGCTAGTAAATAACTGAGGCTGCATTTGAACTCAGGTCTTTCTGACTCTGAGTTTGGTGCTCTTATCCACTGTACTGCCTAGCCGTCCAGGGGTCTCTTTTGTAAGGATAATTTCTGTAGACCAGTGTGACTTTCAGTTTACCCTAGAAAAATCAAGATCTGATATTTTGTATGTATATAAAAAGACATTCAGCAAATATTTGTATTAACATACCTTGACCATAGAACAAGTTTCATTTATTTTTTCATTTAAAAAAATTATTAAAGTTTTTTTATTTACAAAACATATGCACGGGTAATTTTTCAACATTGACCCTTGCAAAACTTTCTGTTCCAAATTTTTCCCTCCTTCCCTCCATCCCCTCCTCTAGATGGCAGGTAGTTCAATACATGTCAAATATGTTAAAATATATGTATACATATTTATATAGTTAACTTGTTGCACAAGAAAAATCGGATCAAAAAGGGGAAAAAACCTGAGAAAGCAAACAAAATACAAGCAAACATCACCAGAAAGAGTGAAAATGCTATGTTGTGGTCCACACTCAGTTTTCACAGTCCTCTCTCTGGGTATATATGACTCTCTTCATCAATGAACGATTGGAACTGGTTTGAATCATCTCATTGTTGAAGAGAGTCACATCCATCAGAATTGATCATTGAATAGTCTTGTTGTTGCTGTGTATAATGATCTCCTGGTTCTGTTCATTTCACTTAGCATCAGTTTATGTAAGTCTCTCCAGACCTTTCTGAAATCATACTATTGGTCTACAGAACAATTTCTTACAGAACAGTAATATTCCATACCATTAATATACCCTAATTTATTTAGCCATTCTCCAATTAATGGACATCCACTCAATTTTGAGTGTCTTGCCACTACAAAAAGAGCTAGCACAAACATTTTTGCACATATGGCTCCCTTTCCCTCCTTTAAGATCTCTTTGGGGTATAAGCCCAGTAGAAGCACTGCTGGGTCAAAGGGTACGCACAGTTTGATAACTTTTTGAAAATAGTTCAAAATGAACAAGTTTCTTTTAGAAAATTTTTTTTTGTTTTCATCTTTTTATTATTATTATTAAAGCTTTTTACTTACAAAATATATGAATGGGTAATTTTTTAACATTGACCCTTGCAAAGCCTTCTGTTCCAAATTACCCCCTCCTTCTTCCCCATTCCCTCCCCTAGATGACAAACAATCCAATACATGTTAAATATGTTAAAATATGTTAAATCCAATATATGTATACATATTAATGCAGTTATCCTGCTGCATAAGAAAAATCAGATTAAGAAGGAAGAAAAAACAAATGGTAAAGAGAGCAAAATGCAAGCAAACAACAGAAAGAGTGAGAATGCTATGTTGTAATTCAATCGGTTCCCACAGTACTCTCTTTGGGTGTAGATGGCTTTCTTTATCACTGAACAATTGGAATTGGTTTGAATCTTGTTGTTGAGAAGAGCCAAGTCCATCAGAATTGATCGTCATATAGTCTTGTTACCATGTATGATGATCTCTTAGTTTTGCTCATTTCACTTAGCATCAGTCCATGTAAGTCTCTGCAGGCTTCTCTGAAATCATCCTGCTGGCCATTTCTACAGAACAATAATATTCCATAACGTTCATATACCATAATTTATTTAGCCATTCTCCAATTGATGGGCAGCCATTCAGTTTCCAGTTTCTAGACACTATAAAGAGGGCTGCCACAAACATTTTTGCACATACAGGTTTCTTTCCCTCCTTTAAGATCTCTTTGAGATATAAGCCCAGTAGTAATACTGCTGTGTCAAAGGTTATGTACAGTTTGATAACTTTTTGAATATAGTTCCAAAATGCTCTCCAGAATAGTTGGCTCTGTTCACAGTTCCACCAACAATGTATCAGTGTCCCAGTTTTTCCACATCCCCTCCAACGTTCATCATTATCTTTTTCTGTCATTTTAGTCAATCTAACAGGTGTATAGTGGTACCTCAGAGTTGTTTTAATTTGCATTTCTCTGATCAATAGTGATTTGGAACACCTTTTCAAATGACTACAACTACTTTCTTTTTATTTATTTATTTAATTTAATTAAAAAAATTTTTTTAATTTTATAATTATACAATTTTTGACAGTAAAAATGCATGAGTAATTTTTTTTATAATGTTATCCTTTGTATTAATTTTTCCAAATTTTCCCCTCCCTCCCTCTACTTTTTTTTTCATTTTTATTTTATTTTATAATTATAACATTTTTTTGACAGTACATATGCATGGGTAATTTTTTACAACATTATCCCTTCACTTACTTCTATTCAGATTTTTTCCCTTCCTCCCCCAACCCCCTCCCCCAGATGGCAAGCAGTCTTATATATGTTAAATATATTACAATATATTCTAGATACAATATATGTGTGTAGAACCGAATTTTTTGTTGCACAGGAAGAATTGGATTCAGAAGGTAAAAATAACAGTTTACATTCATTTCCCAGTGTTCCTTTTCTGGATGTAGCTGGTTCTGTCCATCATTAATCAATTGGAATTGGATTAGCTCTTCTCTATGTTGAAGAAATCCACTTCCATCAGCATACATCCTCGTACAGTATCATTGTTGAAGTGTATAATGATCTTCTGGTTCTGCTCATTTCACTCAGCATCAGTTGATGTAAGTCTCTCCAAGCCTCTCTGTATTTCTCCTGTTGGTCATTTCTTATAGAACAATAATATTCCATAACATTCATATACCATAGTTTACCCAACCATTCTCCAATTGATGGACATCCATTCATCTTCCAGCTTCTAGCCACTATGAAAAGGGCTGCCACAAACATTTTGGCACATACAGGTCCCTTTCCCTTCTTTAGTAGTTCCTTGGGGTATAAGCCCAGTAGTAGTATGGCTGGGTCAAAGGGTATGCACATTTTGATAACTTTTTGGGCATAATTCCAGATTGCTCTCCAGAATGGTTGGATTCTTTCACAACTCCACCAAAAATGCATCAGTGTCCAAGTTTTCCCATAGCCCCTCCAACATTCATCATTATTTGTTCCTGTCATCTTAGCCAATCTGACAGGTGTGTAATGATACCTCAGAGTTGTCTTAATTTGCATTTCTCTGATCAATAGTGATTTGGAACACTCTTTCATATGAGTGGAAATAGTTTTAATTTCATCATCTGAAAATTGTCTGTTCATATCCTTTGACCATTTATCAATTGGAGAATGGCTTGATTTCTTATAAATTAAAGTCAATTCTCTGTATATTTTGGAGATGAGGCCTTTATCAGAACCTTTAACTGTAAAAATTTTTTCCCAATTTGTTACTTCCCTTCTAATCTTGTTTGCATTAGTTTTGTTTGTGAAGAAACTTTTTAATTTGGTGTAATCAAAATGTTCTATTTTGTGATCAATAATGGTCTCTAGTTCTCCCTTGGACACAAACTCCTTCCTCCTCCACAAGTCTGAGAGGTAAACCATCCTATGTTCCTCCAATTTATTTATGATTTCGTTCTTTATGCCTAAATCTTGGACCCATTTTGATCTAATCTTAGTATGTGGTGTTAAATGTGGGTCCATGCCTAATTTCTGCCATACTAATTTCCAGTTTTCCCAGCACTTTTTGTCAAATAATGAATTCTTATCCCCAAATTTGGGATCTTTGGGTTTGTCAAAGATTAGATTGCTATTTTTATTCACTATCTTGCCCTGTGATCCTAACCTATGCCACTGATCAACTAGTCTATTTCTTAGCCAATACCAAATGGTTTTGGTGACTGTTGCTTTATAATATAGCTTTAAATCAGGTACACTTAGACCACCTTCCTCTGACTTTTTTTTCATTAGTTCCCTTGCAATTCTCGACCTTTTATTCTTCCATATGAATTTTGTTGTTATTTTTTCTAGGTCATTAAAATAGTTTCTTGGGAGTCTGATTGGTATAGCACTAAATAAATAGATTAGTTTGGGGAGTATTGTCATCTTTATTATATTCGCTCGGCCTATCCAAGAACACTGAATGTCTTTCCAATTATTTAAATCTGACTTTATTTTTGTGGCAAGTGTTTTGTAATTTTGCTCATATAATTCCTGACTCTCCTTTGGTAGATATATTCCCAAATATTTTATACTATCGACTGTTATTTTGAATGGAATTTCTCTTTGTATCTCTTGCTGTTGGATTGTGTTGGTAATGTATAAAAATCCTGAGGATTTATGTGGATTTATTTTGTATCCTGCGACTTTGCTAAAATTCTGAATTATTTCTAATAGCTTTTTAGCAGAGTCTTTGGGGTTCTCTAAGTATACCATCATGTCATCTGCGAAAAGTGACAATTTGATTTCTTCATTTCCTACTCTAATTCCTTGAATCTCTTTCTCGGCTCTTATTGCCAAGGCTAGAGTTTCTAGTACTATATTGAATAGTAATGGTGATAGTGGGCAACCTTGTTTCACTCCTGATCTTACAGGGAAAGGTTCTAGTTTATCACCATTACATATGATGTTTACTGAAGGTTTTAAATATATGCTCCTTATTATTTTAAGGAATAGTCCATTTATTCCTATACTCTCAAGCGTTTTTAGTAGGAATGGATGTTGGATTTTATCAAATGCCTTTTCTGCATCTATTGAGATGATCATATGGTTTTTATTAATTTGATTATTAATATGGTCAATTATACTAATAGTTTTCCTAATATTAAACCAGCCCTGCATTCCTGGTATAAATCCCACTTGGTCATAGTGTATTATCCTGGGGATGATTTTCTGAAGTCTATTTGCTAATATCTTATTTAAGATTTTAGCATCAATATTCATTAAGGAAATTGGTCTATAGTTTTCTTTCTCAGTTTTCGATCTACCTGGTTTAGGTATCAGTACCATGTCTGTGTCATAGAAGGAATTTGGTAGGACTCCTTCAATCCCTATTTTTTCAAATAGTTTACATAGCATTGGAGTTAGTTGTTCTTTAAATGTTTGGTAGAATTCACCTGTAAATCCATCTGGTCCTGGGGACTTTTTCTTAGGAAGTTGGTTAATAGCTTGGTCTATTTCTTTTTCTGAGATGGGACTATTTAGACTACTTACTTCTTCCTCTGTTAATCTGGGCAAGCTATATTTTTGAAGGTATTTTTCCATTTCATTTAAGTTATCGAATTTATCGGCATAAAGTTGAGCAAAGTAGCTCCTAACTATTGTTCTAATTTCCTCTTCATTAGTGGTGAGTTCACCCTTTTCATTTTCAAGACTATCAATTTGCTTTTTCTCTTTCCTTTTTTTAATCAGGTTTACTAAGGGTTTGTCTATTTTGTTGGTTTTTTCATAAAACCAACTCTTAGTTTTATTAATTAATTCAATAGTTTTTTTACTTTCAATTTTATTAATCTCACCTTTTATTTTTTGAATTTCAAGTTTTGTGTTTGTCTGGGGGTTTTTAATTTGTTCCTTTTCTAGCAATTTTAGTTGTAAGCCCAGTTCGTTGGCCCTCTCTTTCTCTATTTTATGCAAGTAGGCCTGTAGAGATATAAAACTTCCCCTTATTACTGCTTTGGCTGTATCCCACACATTTTGGTATGATGTCTCATTATTGTCATTTTCTTGGGTGAAGTTATTAATTATGTCTATGATTTGCTGTTTTACCCAATCATTCTTTAGCATAAGATTATTTAGTTTCCAATTATTTTTTGGTCTATTTTCCCCTGGCTTTTTATTAAATGTTATTTTGATTGCATTATGGTCTGAAAAGGATGCATTTACTATTTCTGCCTTGCTGCATTTGATTTTGAGGTTTTTATGCCCTAGTATATGATCAATTTTTGTATAGGCTCCATGAACTGCTGAGAAGAAAGTACATTCCTTTCTGTCTCCATTTAGCTTTCGCCAAAGATCTATCATATCAAACTTTTCTAGTATTCTATTTACCTCTTTGACTTCTTTCTTATTTATTTTGTGGTTTGATTTATCTAATTCTAAGAGTGCAAGGTTGAGATCTCCCGCTATTATAGTTTTGCTATCTATTTCCTCTTGCAGCTCTCTTAATTTCTCTTTTAAGAATTTAGATGCTGCACCACTTGGTGCATACATGTTTAATATTGATACTGCTTCACTATTGATGCTGCCCTTTAGCAGGATATAATGCCTCTTTTAATTAGATCAATTTTTGTTTTTGCTTGATCTGAGATGAGGATGGCTACTCCTGCTTTTTTGGTTTTGCCTGAAGCATAATAGATTCTGCTCCACCCTTTTACTTTTAGTTTGAATGTATCACCCTGTTTCAGGTGTGTTTCCTGTAAACAACATATAGTAGGATTCTGACTTTTAATCCAGTCTGCTAACTGCTTCCTCTTTATGAGGCAGTTTGCCCCATTCACATTTATGGTTAGAAGGACTAATTCTATATTGCTTGCCATCCTATTAACCCCTGCTTATGCTTTTCCCCTTTCCTTCCCTTTTACCTTCCTATCCAGTATTAAACTGGTGAACACCACTTGCTTTTCACAGCCCTCCCTTTTTAGGATCCCTCCCCCACCTTAAAGATCCTCCCCTTATTTTACCCCTTTTCCTCGAAATTACTGTATTCCCTTCCCCTTAGCTTACTCCTTCCCTTTCACTTTTCAATGAAGTGGAAGAAGTTTCACCATAAATCGAATATGTCTATTGATACACACTATGTTCATTTCCCTCCTTTCTTTCTCTCAGATATAATAGGTTACCTTTGCCTCTTCATGAGATGTAGTACCACCACTTTACACTTTTTTATGATATAATCTCCTTTCCACCTCTAGTTTCTAAGACAAATTGTACATATGTTCTTTACATATTTTTTTGACAGAAGTATAGTTCTCAAGATTTCTTTTTACCTTTTTAGAAATCTCTTGAGTTCTGTATTTGAAGATCAAACCTTTTATGTAGGTCTGGTTTTTTCATCAAAAATAGATGGAATTCATTTATTTCGTTAAATGTCAATCTTCTTCCCTGGAAAACGATGCTCATTCTTGCTGGGTAAGTTATTCTTGGCTGCATACCAAGTTCCTTAGCCTTTCGGAATATCATGTTCCAGGCCCTTCGTTCTTTTAATGTGGACGCTGCTAGATCCTGGGTTATCCTTATTGTGGATCCTCCATATCTGAATTGTTTTTTTCTAGCAGCTTCCAATATCTTTTCCTTTGTCTGATGGTTCTTGAACTTGGCCACTATATTTCTTGGCGTTTTGATTTTAGGGTCCCTTTCAGTAGGTGATCGACGAATTTTTTCAATGTCTATTTTACCCTCTGTTTCCAGAATGTCTGGGCAGTTCTCTTTGATAATTTCCTCGAAAATGGTGTCCAAGCTCTTTTTTTCCTCCCATTTTTCAGGGAGTCCAATTATTCTCAAATTGTCTCTCCTGGATCTGTTTTCCAGGTCTGTTATCTTTCTGGTAAGGTACTTGACTTTCTTTTCAATTGTTTCATTTCTCTGGTTTTGCTTGACTACCTCTTGGTTTCTCCTTGAGTCATTCATTTCTACTTGTTCCAGTCTAATTTTCAATGATGTATTTTCTTCACTCACTTTTTTATATCTCTTTGTAATTGTCCAATTGAGTTTTTATCTTCTATGGAATTTTTTTCCATTTTATCCATTTTATTTTTTAGAGAGCTGATTTCTTTTTCCAGCTCACTAATCCTGTTTTCCTTGGAGTTGTTTACCTTTTCCAGCTCACTAATCCTGTTTTCCTTGGAGTTGTTTACCTTTTCCAGCTCACTAATCTTGTTTCTCAATGATTTGATTTCTTTATCCACTCTGCCTTTGAATGCATGGGATGACTTCTCCAGGCTCTCTTGCCAAGCTTCCCTTTCCTTTTCCCATTTCTCTTCCAGCTCTCTTGTGAGAGCCTTTTTGATTTCCTCTATGAGGTTCTTTGGTATTGAGGAGCAGCTTATATCCCTCCCAGGGGATACATCTGGGGACAGTCTGTTCCTAGTCTCCTCAGCATTTGAAGTCTGCTCCCTCTCCACACAGAAGCTGTCAATGGTTAGAGCCCTTTTGAATTTTTTGTTCATTTTGTCAGAGTAGGAATCAAAGAAAACAAACTGACAAGAGAAACAATTGGTCTGTTTTGCGGGGGATGGGGCTGGATGGTATTAATGGGCTTCCTCTACAGAGTGGGGGTAGGGCAGCAGAGAGCCACTAACAGAACAGCAATGACTGTACTGAGTCTGTGCTCTGAGGCTCCGAGAAGGCACCGAGTCAGTCCAGGTGGGGGTTGGGGGTGGCCAGGCTCTGAGAGAAGCTGGCTTTCTGGGCTTTTAATCTTCACCTCCGGTGTTTACACCCTTTCTGCTGCTCCTGGCTTGCTGCCAAGATGGAGCATCCACACTGGGGCAAAAGCCCTTTCACAGAAATGGCAGAGATCACACCCCTCCCCCTCCGGTCTGAGCTGTGTGAGCTGCCTGTCTTGCTCTGGCTGCCTGCCCTCAGTCTGCGCCCAGTCTGATTGACCCTCCCCCCAGCAAACACAGACCTTTTCTGGCGACTTTCAAGGATGTCTTCTCTTGGTGATTATTTGTGGATTTCTTTCTGGGTCAAGCATTAAGTCAGAGGCTTGTCATGAAGTAAGTTCTGAGAGAAAACGAGGAGCTCAAGCAGCTGTCTGCCTCCACGCCGCCATCTTGGCCAGATGTCTTCTTTTAGAAAATTAAAAAAAATAGACAACACAACAAAAACCAGAATGACTATTTTTAACTTGAGCCCATCACTATTTGGGAAAACTCTATTCCTCTTTCCAGAAGGTAATTCCTGCTCTGAAGGGGCTTATCTTCCCTTTGGAACTACAGAATCCCAATAACAGGTAGCACCTGGTTTCTTGCTGGGCTGATCCTTTTTCCTTTTTGTGGCCATAAAGATGATGCATACTCTCTCCATGTCCTCTCTTATTTTCTCTTATGGAGAGTCTGAATTCCTTTAACTGAAACTTGTCTCTCCTGCACCTCAGTTTGGTGCCAGCTGCTCAAAGCACTTTCCTCCCTATCCTGTGATCATAAAACTAGTTAGTATCAGATGAAGAATTAGAAGCCAGAATTCTCCTGACCTCAAGTCTAGGATTTGATTATATGTTCTTCCTTCTTGTAATGATTATTTTGAAATCACCCACTATCCACTAGCCCATATTCTAGGTTGTTAGAGAGATACAAAGGTAAATAAGGCTTGATCTCTGCCCTAGGGAATATTTAATCTAGTATGGGAGAGTAAGGAGGTATAAATATAACTATTTTATGGCAGCATCTGATAAATGTGTTGGAGAAATGAGAGCTTTTTTCTTTTAACTGGATAGCCAGGGAAGGCTTTTTATTCAATCCCTCCCTATTGTGCCCTGTCAAGTCCCCAAATCAGGGAGGAAGGGAGGAAAGAAGGAAGGAAAGAAAAAAAAGAAGGAAAGAAGAAAGAAGAGGAGGAAGAGAGAGAGGAGCAGTACCTTTTCTCCCTTCTGTTCTTTTCTTTCCTTTTCTATCTTCCTTCTCTCCCTCCCTTTTTCCTCCCTCTATCCCTTTCTTTCCCTATTTTCCTCTCTCTCCTTCCTTCTCTCTCTCCCTCCCTCCAACTTTTCCCCCCTTCCTTCCTCCCTCTCTTTCTTCCTTCCTTTCTTGCTTTTCTTCTCTTCTACTTGTCCTCATTTCTTCCCTTCCTATACTCTGGATGCCAAACATGAAGACTTATAGACAGGAGTTCTGTCTTATATTAAAAGCCATAAATGTCAGCCTGGCATAGGTACCACTCATTCTGATCTCCAGTGATTATCTCTTCCCAGAGACAATATATTATGTCTTAAGTCTCTCCTAGCTCCTGCTTGTTTCCTCTCCCACCCCACTACAAGACTGTCCAAGGAGAGGAGACTGCAGTAAATAAAGCTGCAAGATAGCTTACAAGAGCAATGCCAGTATTTTTCCATCCAAGCCTCTTGAGGGGTATAAAACCCTTCTGAATCAGGGAAGAATTGGTCACAATTAGGTCCTTCCAGTTGACTCCACTTGAGCTATCTATCCATAGCCTTAGATATCACCACTCTGCCTTTCACTCTAATGATAGAAGACCTCCTTCTCATAAGTAAAGTAGATTATTATGAGGCTGCTGATATCCTTCAGAAAATCCTGAACTACTGTGAAATATTTTGTAATTATTTGCAATAAATTTATAACTGTGAGTGGGCCACATGTTTCCCTTTCTAATAACCCTTGAGCTCCCTGATGCATTTGAGCAGTACCAAATATTGCTTAATATAAGAACAAACTTTTCCACAGGAATTTTGATGATATTTGTTCTTTGTACTCGATTATCACCTGTTGAAGCTTTGTTCATATTTCCAGGGAGGATTTTTTTTTTTTGACAGGGGTCACAATGATAAAAACTAGAAATATCACCTTCCTTGTTTTGGATGGCTGGGAATTCCAGGGTGGAGCAGGAGTAGGGACAGGGGCAGAAAGAAATGCATTCTAATAGAGAAGAAGATGTTGAAAATTATATAAGAGATTAAAAAAGAAATATAAAAGCAAAATGAGATATACTTCATTATATTTAGCCATTTTTGGGGGGGGCATTATCCTTGCTCTTTTGCCTCACAATCAATCTCTATTTAATATTATGGCCAATATACAGGACAAAGTATGGGGTTGTGGATAGTTCCAGATAATTTTCTGTACAGGGACATACTATGTTTATTTTTGTCTTTGAACCCTTAGCCACAAAATTAAGTATCCTGGGAACATAATCACACCAAAATAAAAATTTTTCAGTCTTCTCAGCCTTTTTTCCCCTTTCTTCCTTTCCTGCATCATCAGTCTCCTAAAGCCTTTTCCATCAACTCTGGCCCTAATTGTTTCCTCTCTCTCTGAACTCTCACAGGTACCTTTTAATCTAGCTTATATCAGACTATAAAACACTCAATGTCCACAAGCCTCCAGTTTGCCTTCTTGTGGAGCTTTAGCAAAGGAGGGAAAAAGAGCAATAACAAAAACAACCAACTCCCCACCTCCCCCCAAAAACCTTTCACATTTTAATTGAGCATTTGTTCCTTCTAAAACTGCTCACTGTCTGTACCACTTATTTTGCTTGGCACTTAATCATCTTATCATCTTGTATTGTTTGAAATTTCTGTAAGATCAGCTAACTGTTATACATAAAATAATTTCTCCCTCTCAAATGTGTATTAGCATGCTGAACATGTACCGGGTGCTTGATAAATGTTGGAGAGAAAATGAGAAGGGAAGGGAATCAATATTTGTTAAATAATTATTAATATCCTGAAATGTTGAGAAAAATAAGGAAAGAAGAGGAAAGGAAAAGATGAAGAGATGTAGAAATAGGAGATATAAGAGAGAAGATGGGTCAATAAATTTCAGTTCCACTTAAAATAGTTATTCAATTCAAAATACATTGAGTATTTCTTCTGCACAAGGTGCTGAGCTAGGAATAGGAGATGTAAAGTCAAGCACTAATAGTAATTTCCTTTGTGAAACGTACATTTTACTGCAAAAAAAAACCAAAACAAAACAGTATATATCCATGATGAATAAAAACTGAAGCATGTAGGAAGTTATAGAAAGTAATTTCATGAGAGAGAGCATGATATTATAAAGCAGCAGTCACCAAAACCATTTGGTATTGGCTAAGAAATAGACTAGTTGATCAGTGGAATAGGTTCACAGGACAAAATAGTGAACAACTATAGCAATCTAGTGTTTGACAAACCCAAAGATCCCAACTTTTGGGAGAAGAATTCATTATTTGACAAAAACTGCTGGGAAAACTGGAAATTAGTATGGCAGAAATTAGGCATGGACCCACACTTAACACCACATACCAAGATAAGATCAAAAAGGGTCCATGATTTAGGCATAAAGAACGAGATCATAAATAAATTAGAGGAACATAGAATAGTTTACCTTTCAGACTTGTGGAGGAGGAAGGAATTTGTGACCAGAGGAGAAATAGAGATCCTTATTGATCACACAATAGAAAATTTTGATTACATCAAATTAAAAAGCTTTTGTACAAACAAAACTAATGCAAACAAGATTAGAATGGAAGTAACAAACTGGGAAAAGAACACTGGGAAATGAGTGTAAACTGTTTGCAGTTTTGTTTTTCTTGCCAGGTTATTTTCTGAATCCAATTCTTCCTGTGCAACAAGAAATTCGGTTCTGCACACATATATTGTATCTAGGATATACTATAACACATTTAACATGTATGGGACTCCCTGCCATCTATGGGGGGGGTGTGGAGGGAAGGAGGGGAAAATTCGAAATAGAAGTGAGTGCAAGGGATAATGTTGTAAAAATTTTTACCCATATAAATACATGAAATAGATATGTAAATCAAATATTTATTGATAATGAATCATAATTTAACGACCCCCACATTTAGTTACATGGTCCCAGATAAGGTCATGACCCACAATTTAAAAAACTGGGCTCTAAGCAATAGTACAGATGAGAGGAGATGAGACACACTGTATGAGTGAAGAGAAGGGGGCAAATTCACAATATATTGTGGAGACAGAATTGTCAAGATTTGACAATTGGTAACATTATGGAGATGAGGGAAAGAAGTCAAGGATGATTCCAGGGTTTTCCAGGCACCTGTGATGTCTACTAGCATGGCGCTTGTGCAAATGTTTGATGGTCAGCCAGTTGCTAATTAATTACTTCCAGCTAACAGTAGGAGCTCACCATCTCACTAGACAGTCTATTTTTTTTTATTGTTGTTGTTGGCTAGTCTTCTTTATATTAAATTAAAAAGCCATTTCCCTGTACTTTCTCTGTATCACAATTCCCTTTGTAGCACTATTGTCCTGATTTTACTTTTTTTGATCTACATATACTAAATCAAATTCCTTTATGATATGACAATTCTTCAAATGACTTAGTCATCTTTTCTTCAAAATGTTGGCTCAAGAAGAATCAAATATCTAGATTAGCTGACTGGGGAAAAATGTCCTAAACTATAGACAGAGATGAAGGAAAAAGAAGTGGAGAAGAAGAAAAAAATCAGAATGAGTGATGGAGGATAATGATGAAAATAGTATAATTCTTAAAAAAGACTATTGGACCTGGATCAGGAGAGCTGTGGCTTTGAATATTGTCTCCAGTGTTGAATTACTTTGTTAGTATTTGACACTTTAAGACTGATCCTTAATTATATAATATGGAAGGAGTATTAGATTTAAAGTAAAAGGACTTTAAATAAAAAGAAAACCTGACTGACTTTAGGGACATTTGTTAAACTCTTTGACCTCAGTTTTTATCAACTGTGAAATGAGGATTGGATTTAGTAGTGTGAATATTAAATAGAAATGGGTCCTCTAAACATAAAGATTCCTTGCAGATACACTTAGAAAACTACACAATAACATTATTTATGTCTTATTGTATTTTTATTTTATTAAGTTTTTTTAAAATTACATTTTAATCTAATTAGGAGTCTGTGATATTTGAAACTTCTGAATTAGATGATTTATTAGAATGTTATGATCCTTCTAGTTTTGAACATTGAATCAGAGCAAGTGGAGAAAAGTCTGAATAGTAGGGGATCAGTCACTCAAAAGTGAAGTGCAAGAAAGCTTTATTTAGTAGGGAAGTGAGTTCAAATCTTGCCATTTAGTTTCTCTGAACTTCACCTTCCTCACTTGTATTGTTCAGTTGTTTTTTGATCATGTTTGACTCTTTGTGACTGACCTATTTAGAGTTTTCTTGGCAAAGAAAATGGCAAAGAAAGGGGGTTGCCATTTTCTTCTTTAGCTCATTTTACAGATGAGGAAACTGAGGCAACAGGAATAAGTGACTTTTTCAGGGTAGTACAGTTACTAAGTATCTGAGGTCAGATTTGAATTCAGGAAGAATCATCTTCCTGACTTCAGGCCTACCACTCCATTCATTAGGTGTTCCATTTAGTATGGTAATAGATGTTAAAATAGTTTTAAGTTTTCCAAATCAGTGTTAAGTCTGAAAGACTGCTGGCAATTCCTTAGTCTGTGATAATTCTCTGGCTCTAGTAGAATTTATTGGTTGAATTCACAAAAAAATTTGAAGTCTATATTTGTGTAGATTTTTTGTCTATCAGTCCAGACAGTTTCTTTTTTGATTCAATCTTGGATCTTCATCCAGAGGTAAATAGGATATTTATGACAAAAAAACCACTTACATAGGAGTTTTCATGGATAAAGAAGATGCTACTGAGGACCAGGTGACAATGGTGTTGATGGCAAAAGATTGTGAGCTTCTGATGTATATAACACTTGCCAGTATGTTATATATTGTTAGGTTCTTGTTCTCTGAAGGGGCTGGGAGATTCTATTCTAGTACCTAATAACCCTCAGGGGCCATAATCTGGAGCCTGTTGGTCTCCCATATTAGGAACAGATTGTTCTATTCTTCTATCCTATCTAACTCTTACAGGAAAGCCATAGTCATTCAGGTTTGCCTCTTTCTGATACAGTTAAAGATTGGGCAGATCCAATAAAGGAGAGGTGGACAGAGGGTGAACAGGTGAACAGATGAGGTGGTCTAAGGGAATCATGACAAGAATAGGATGAAGAGTCCAGCTTACAAACCTTCATTTTATCATTGGACAATGTTTTGTTACTCAGGTCATTTTATGGGTTTTTTTCCTCAGGTAGGTTTCTATAATAATAGTTCATTGTGCCTTAGCAATGCATATGATGTAGAGGGGAAGACTATATTAGTCTCAGTCCTTTCATTTATTATCCTTATCATTGTTTTCTTTTTCTTCTCATCTTTGTAATGGGATTCATATAGAAACATGTTGAAGGCAATACCTTCCAGGGTTTTGAAAAAATGGAATGAAATGAAATATGTTAAGTGCTTTGCAAACCTTAAAGTGCTATATAAATGCTAATTACCAAAGAAATATTAGTCACATAGAGTGAGAAAGCTATATCCTGTCATTAGCAATCTGTAAGGGCCTAGCACACACATGAAGTTAACAAGCAGTGGTCAGTGAGGATGCTAATTGTTACTGACTGAGGAGTCTTCCACTACCTCTGAGAGAGCCATTGAGTACCTTATGCCCTGTGGATGCTCAAAATAAAATTGCCTTTCTACTAACTGTGAGTGATTTATGTGTTTTTCTCATTGAGAAGCCTTTGACTGTCTCAGCTCCTATGGCTAGTCTGAGGGTTATGGCAGAGTCTGGTTAGTGATATTCTGATGTCTAACTCATGAGAGGAGGAAGGAACATTGCAAGTTAGGGTGAGAGGTAGAGAGAGCAGAAGGGAAGGGAGAAGGAATGTTAAAATCATAAAGAATAAAAGGAGGATAGAGTGTTGCCTTCAGCCTATTTCTATACCAATACAATTACAAAGTTGAGAAGAATAAGATAAGTGATAATGGAAATAAATGAAAACGAAAAGACTGGGTCAAATATAGTCTTCCCCTATAAAACATATGTATTGCTGTGAATGAACAAAGATAAGGAATATTGGGCTTAAAAAAGGAGCTAAAAGCAAAAACAGTAACAAGGAAAGTTGAGAATTTGGGATTTTTGAGGGTTAAAATAGGCGAGAACAAGCAGAGGTGGATTTTCATCCTACCTCTGTCATCCTGCCAGCTATGTGGCAACTAATGACTAAGATCATAAACTTAAGTCTGTATGGGAAACACCTCATGACCTCAGCTTTCTCATTTATAAAATGAAAAGATTCACTTAGATCTTCTTCATAGTGGATTCTAACCATAAGATTCTGTGACTTATTTATTTTGTTAAGGGATTTGGGGCACAGGAAAAATAGCGAAGAAATCTAGAGCAAAAAAATAAACTGGAAAGAAGGGGTAAGAGGTCTTAAGCAGGATTAAAAGACTGGAAAGTTGGGGAGGAAAAGAGAAAAGGGAATCAAGAAGGAGGAAGAGGATAGAGGAAGCAGTAAACATTGGAGGAAACATCTTGAAAGGACAAGGTGGCTGAACAAGGTTATTGGGCTAAGGACTATGGGAATTAGAATGGGAATAGTTTTTATCTGTTTGTGAAAGATGAGAAAGAAGCCAGTGGAGAGCAACTTCATTAGTAAAGTCATCTGTGCCATTGGTGAAGTGCAGCCCACTGAATGGTGCATTATGCCTTATAGGGAGGTTCTCAGAGTTAATATTTCACACCCAGGACTACTTACTAACTCTACAGGAATCTATGAAGAGATTTAGCAGAAGTATGAAAGGCTAGGAGTGGGTAAGAGACCTCTTTTGGGATTTCTGAACTTTACATTTTTCTGCATCTTCTAAGGGCCTAGGACAACATTCTGTCTACTGAATGATTTTTTTTTTTTTTTTTGGAGGGCTTGGAAGACTGGGGAATATGAGGAAGGAGGGGTGGAGAAGGGATAAGAAGTGGGGAGGGGAAGGACTAAAGGGTTTAGGGCAGAAGGGAAGAATGATGAATGTGAGTCTATTAGAAAAGAGTGGGAAACAATCTGATTTGAAGCAGCAGTAACAAGGAAATGAAAAAGCTAATAGAATATGAATGAAGTAGTAATGGAGGGAAGAGAGAAGGATGAGAATGAAGAGGACTGGTCAGAGATGGAACAATGAGAAGTTGCGGCAATAGCAAGGATGAGGGAAAATAGGGAGAAAGAGGGGAAATAGAGAAAGACACAAAGACAGAAACATGGGATAGAGACACAAAGACAAGAGATGGAGAGAGACACACAGAAACAGAGAAAGAATGAGATAGAAAGACATAAGATAGGAAGGCAGAAATGAGGAGACAAGAGAGAGAAAGAGAAGAGAGAGACAGAGACAGACAGAAACAGAGAGACCGAGACAGAGAGACTGAGAGACAGAGACATCGACAGAGACAGAGACAGAGAGACTCTGGTCGAATCTCTTTAGAGACATTAAAAAACTTGCCCAAATCACACAGGTAGTGACAGAGTCGGGATGTGAAGCCAGATCCCCAGATTCCAAAGCCAGTGATCATTCTAGAGTGCGGCGCCTCCTCTGGTGATATCTTTCTAAGAAGAGACCCTATGGAGGGGAGAGGGCGTGTAGTGGGGTAGAACAGAAACACCGGGGACGAGAGCATCTCTAAGGAGTTTTAGTGGTGGTGGGATGTAAACCTGAGTTCACGGTCAGCATCTTCACCCACGTATTTTCCTTCCCAGCCGGAGTCAGGTTACGAGGAACAGGAGCGGTCTTTAAGTAGAAAAGAAGCCACGAAAGAGCAAAGGGGGAGGTGGTTGAAGGAACGAGGTCTCTTCTTTCTTTGTAGTGGCGGTGGCCAAAACTGATGGATCGGAGCCTCGGGGGTTACAAAAATTACTAGAAATAGATCCACTTTCTTCTCCCGCCTCCCACAGTTTCTGTTCAGCTGAGCCAGCAGCCTGGAGAATGGGTAACGTTCTGGCCAAGGTTACCTCTCTATTTGCCATACCCTCCGGACGCCTCTGATTGGGGGCGGGAAGGAGGGGGGTAAGATGGAGGGGCGGGGGACCTGGCAGAAGGGGCGGACACGGGGAAATGTCTCTCTGTCCCCATAAAGGGACTTTTGGGGGCTGCGCTCCTCACACCCGGAGTGGTGGTGAGAGGCGCACTGTCGTGATGCCCATGACATGCCAACTGAGCCCGGTGCTGGCTGGCAGCGCTCTGATGATCGGTTTCGGGTTGTTTAACCTGCTGTCCTCCAGCCCCTCAAACTATGGCAAACAGGCCGACAGCCTGTTGCCCTTGTCCACACGGTTGCCAGCCCGCGTAGCCTGGTTCCTCCAGGAACTCCCCTCTTTCCTGGTGCCCGCTGGGCTGATTGCCTGGCAGCCCCAACCCCATTTCGACTTGCCGGGGACCTTACTGCTTGGCCTCTTCTGCGGACACTACTTCCACAGGTACCCCACTCTAGCTTTTCCACCTCTTTCATTACCCTCCCGCAAGCAACCCTAGTATCTTGGGCTGCGTCTTCGAACCTGCGATTTTCCATGACAAATAGTCAAAAAGGGATGAAGGAGCTCAATGAGAGTTCCTCTTCAATTCCCAGAAACTTGCATGCATTCAGTAGATCTGTGGGGCTGAAGCATCCCGGGACGGAAAGGAGCAGCTCAGTCAGGCTGGCCAAAGGATTGGAGAAGCGGTAGAGAGGCTCAGAAATGTCTGGCCCCGCCCTCTCACACCTGGCTTCTCTGTAGGAGAGAGGTTCAGGAGCCCGGAGACTTCTTCCTAGAACTTTTCTCTCTTAGAAACTCAGCCCGAGGCAAATCTGGAAGGGAGGCTGTAAGTCTAGAGGTTGCGGCGGGAGGTTAGGGAGGGAGGAAGGGGAAAAACAGACATAGAGAGACAGATAGAAAAGGAGAGAAGGAGAAGGGAGAGGAAAAAAGGGGAGAAAGGGAGAGAACGAGGAATGGAAAGAAGAGGGGAACGGAATGAGGGCGAGAGAGAGGGATAGAGACAAAAAGACAGCGAGAAAGAGACACAAAGAGAGAGTTTGCATAGCTCTTTAATAGAAATAAAAACTGCCTGATGATGACTCAGAGCTAGCCGAACGCATTCCTAGCCTTCCTCACCCATCTTTTATAGAGTTTGGGTGGATCAGTGGATGGCTAGGGGAAAATTTTGGATCTGCTAGCCTAAGAGATTGTGAGCTGGAGTCTACCAAAAAGCACTCAGAATTGATGGGACATAAATCAAGAAAAGACATGCAGACCAGAGACCAAGATAGGATTTCAGTGCTGGAGAGGAATTGCTGGTTGTACTTTCCTTGGACTTCTTTATTAGCACCAATTCAGAGGGAAATAGTGAGAAGTTCTAATGCTTCCTCTCCCCGAGGACCCCCCTCCCCCAAGCGATCACTCTTTTTTTTTTTTCAAATTCCCTTGGGAAGGGGAGAGGAGGGAGAAGAAGTGGTTATTTGAAGAAAATAGGGAGAAGTTTTTCATACAAAAGGGAATACCTACAATTGATAAGCTCTAATTCTCTTTGGAAAGAATGTTTTTCTTTGGAAAGGAGCTCTGCTTCCCAGGTTTAGTTCAGTTCTCACAGTCAATAAAAGGAGGGGAGGGAATTAAAAGAATGGAGGCTTGGGGAATAAATGGAGAATGAGAGTAAAGATTGAAAGGGTCTTTAGAGTCCATCTGTTCTCTACTATCCCCTAGTGCTGGAAAAGAAGGAAAAGGGATATAAAGAGGTCAGATGACTCAGAGAATTCCAAAAAGGAATATTGATCAGCAGAGACAACACCCTAATTTGCTCAGTCACTGGCATCAAAAGACCAGGGAGGTTTAATTTAAATCTTAAAGGACCATACTATTTTAGAAAGGAGAGAAAGAATAAGGTCATTGGGGAAAATGGGAACAATGTGGGCTTGAACACCTGAGAACCAAAATGAGATCCTTTCTTTTACCATGATTTACTGTGATGGCCAAAAGTAGGGGTGTCACTGGGACAAAAACTGGGGGATGGGAAAGAGGTCAACAATAAAGAGGATCACATGACTGTGGATTCAGTGGGCAATTCAAATAAAGATATAGTACACTGGAAGAGGGAATTTGTCTCTTTAGCCTATAAAGGGTTGAACAGGAAGGTTAGTAACATTTGAACAAGATCCTGAGATAACAATATTTAGTGATATTGCCCCAGGATGATTGTTCTCTGTTGTATCACAAAAGACCAGAAGGTGAGGAAAGGATGGATGTGGGTGAAAATGCAATAGTACAAGGGTTATAGTATATCTAATTGAGAAGAAAGTATGTTCTCTTCTGGGACAGAGTTTACCTTGCACTAGTTGTGTGTGGATGTATGGGGCTTATCTGTGGACCTGAGGTTGGCTTGTGGAGAATCTTCTTAGCATTTTGCTTTGATGTGGAGGCAGGATGTTATATCTGCATAGGAGTAATTATCACCTTGAAATTACTCTTTCATCACCAGTATAGCTCTTTCAAGAACAAATTTAATTTGGCAAACTTTTATTCAACATCTATGTGTAGAGTACTGTACCCTTTCTGTAGTTTACTATCTAGGACTTCTAGGTGACTTTTTTTAATCAGTCAAGATAACATTCATACAATTTAAGGAAATGTTGATCTTTTAAAAATTTTATATAATGCGACCGTAACAAAATAACCAAGAACTGAATTTTCAAAAAGTTGGAAACATTTTAGGTAGGTTTTACTTTTTTATTTTAATTTGTAGACAAAGAGGGATTTAATAGGATCATCTCTTTCTTTTACAATGTATACTTCATGCTACCAGCTGCCAAATCATTTTTCTATTCCTCAGGTTCTATTTTATTCTTGCCCTACCCAGAAACCTTCCATGGCTCCCAATTGTTTCTAGCATAAAATATCCATTCTTTAGCCTGGCATTTAAGGACTTTCCCATCTGGCTCTACTATAAGTTTCCAGCCTTATTTCCTAGTATTCTCCTTCATGTATTCTACATTCTAGTCAAATTGGAAAATTAACTGTTCCTCCAATATGATATGCTGTCTCCTGCCTCTGAGGATTTGGACAGGTGGTTCCCCTTGCCTAGAATCCACTTCTTCCTCATTTCTGCCTTTTGGAATCTTTTTCTTCTTTTGAGGTTTAGCTTAGGTAATTCCTCTCCCCTCTCCCCCAGTCCACGGATTCCTTGGTTCTTCTAGCTAAATAGATTTTCCTTTTCTCAACATTTTCCTATAGCACTTGTTTTTTTCCCCTGACCCAGTTATTTACTACTTTATATCATCCTTGTGTATGTTATACTTACCCTCCCAATTCAGCTTGCATTTGCACTTGTAGGCTGAGTTCCTTGGAGGAACTATTGCTACCTCCATATTCAAAGGTGGGTCTACTAAATTAAAATGTCTTGAGGCTCTGTAGGTGTGTTCTTCAAGTCAGTTAGTAAACCTTATTAGCTCAAAGCTAAAAGGTTTATTAAAATGAAAAAGTAAGACTTGAAAATTACAAAACAGATTTTAAAAAAATGCACAAGCTACAAAATCTTCAGTAAACTTGGGATATACTTTCCCACAAATATACACAGTTTAAATGCATAATATAGGCTCAAACTTAGAGAATACACACATGTAGGGGACTTATGTGGCCAAAGCAACTCATAATTCAGATATTACAAATCCAAAATTATCTTTCATCTTCTTTGCTATCCTCATGTTGCTTCTACTGAATGTCTGGCTCTCTCAGTTTGGCTTCCTGGACTGCTTTTTTCCTGTAGCTCAGTTCTCAAATGCCAGGTTAATAATTCATAGTCAGTTCCCTTCTCTACAGCTAGGGGTAATGTTCCTTGAAGTTCCTTCTTGACCAGACTCTCTTTCTCTTCTTATCCCCAGTCAAAGATTGAATACTATTGGGAGAGTACTTGTGTTTAAGATGCTATGACTATTTTTGAGGGAGGAAGAGAAAAAAAATCATCCCTTCCCCCCATTATCATTCCCTGTCCTTCATTACTTGGTATAGGCAGAGGAGATACCAATACTCTATAAAACCACTTTCTTCCTTGAATGCCAATCAGCTTACTTTTAAAGGGCCATTTAGATGAGAGGCAGCTGAATCTTGTTCAACAGGGGGGCCACAATCTCACTCAACATGAAATTTCCTCTTGCGGGGAGAGTAAAGCTAGCAACTGGCACATATTGAGGCACACATTTCTCTGTAGATCAATAATTATAGACTCCTTAAACCTAATATTTGTATAATTCCTGTTTCATCGCTTATTGTGATACAGAGATTTATTCAACACTTCTAAATCAACATAATGTTGGTTGAATTCAAGTGAACATCAGAGTGGAAAAACCTTTTGTTTCCATTCTCATATCTTAAGCATTTAATAGGCCCCATCTGGAAATAAATCATTTTCTGTTACAGGCAACAAATCTAGGAGTGTAGAACTGTTATCCAGCTTTATCCTTACTTTGTGAAGTGAGATCTGTTTGCTCTCAAAGTCATTCTATATTTTTAACCTGTTTATTGTGTTCTCTGAAAATATACCATTTTACTTTTTTCCCTTATTGAAAGAGAGAGGGTCATTCAGCTTTTTAAAACCACCTTGGAATAACATATTTTTTATTGTTAGTATTTTATAGATTTTTATTTAGATAAGTTCTAATATAAAAATTCACTGGGAATATGACAGTGAGCAGAGTGATGGACTTGGAATGAGGAAGATTTTCGTTCAAATCATGCCTCAAAAACTTACTATGTGACCCCTTTCTATTCTCCTTTCCCCTGAAAGTTTTTTAACCTACTCATCTGAAAAATGTGGATAATAATAGCAACTACCTTCCAGGTTTGTTAAGAGGATCAAATAAAGTAACATATCTAAAATGCTTTGAAAGCCTTAAAGCTCTATACAAGTACTAGTTTTTGTTGCTGTTTATATTATTATAGCAAGACTGGTATTGCACAGATATTAATTGCTCTAAATGTCTTCTTCCCACGAGCCTATAATTATTGACCAACCATTGAGAGCCAAAGTGATTTGGGTTTAAAGGCATAGTCAATCCCAATGGATTAAAGCCTAATAATTTTTCAAAGCTATTTTTCAAAAATCATGTATGAAAACTATATGAGACAAAGGAGTTGATTGTCCTAGTTTAAAAATATAGAATAAATGAGTAGGGAAGAAAGTGAGAAAATTACACTTCATTTTATACTCAGAGTTCACTAGTTCTCTTTCTCTCTCTCTCTTTGAAATGGATGGCATTTTTTTTTCCATCATGAATCCTTTGGAATTGTCTTGGATCATTATATTGCTCAGAGTAACCAAATTTTTCATAGTTGATCATCATTATAACATTGCTGTTAATATGCACAATGATCTCCTGGTTCTTCTCACTTCACTTTGAACTGTATCGGTTCATATATTTCTTTTTTTCTTTTTCTTTATTAAGAATTCTTCAACAATTAGCTCTTGCAAAACCGTGTTTTCCAATTTTCCCTCCCTACCTCCTTTATATGGCAAGTAGTCCAATATATGTTAAATATGGTAGAAATATATGTTAAATCCAAATATATGCATACAAGAAAAAGCAAATCAAACCAGTAAAAAAAAAAAAGAGAGAGAAACAAAATAAAATGCAAGCAATACAACAAAAGAGTGAAAATGCTATGTTTTGAATTACACTCAGTTCCCACAGTCCTCTCTCCAGGTGTAGATGACTTTTTTTTTTTTTTATCACTAAACAATTTGAATGGGTTTGAATCATTTCATTGTTGAAGACAGTCATGTCCATTAGAATAGATCATTGTATAATCTTGTTGTTGCCATGTACAATGATCTCCTGGTTCTGCTCATTTCACTTAGTATTAGTTCATGTAAGTCTCTCCAGGTTTCTCTGAAATCATCCTGCTGATCATTTCTTACAAAACAATAATATTCCATAGCATTCATATACCATAATTTGTTCAGCCATTCTGCAATTGATAGACATCCATTCAGTTTCCAGTTTCTTGCCACTACAAAAAGGGCTGCCACAAACATTTTTGCACATGTGGATCTCTTTTCCTCCTTTAATATCTCTTTGGGATATAAGGCCAGTAGAAACATTGCTGGATCAAAAGGTATGCACAATTCTAAATTGCTCTGTTTACAGTTCCACCAACAATGCTTTAGTATCCCAGTTTTCCCACATCCCTCCAACATTCATCATTATCCTTTCCTGTCATCTTAGCCAATCTGAGAGGTGTGTAGTGGTATCTCAGAATTGTTTTAATTTGCATTTCTCTGATCAATAGTGATTTAGAGTAACTTTTCATATTATTAGAAATAGTTTCAATTTCTTTATCTGAAAATTGTTCACATCCTTTGACTATTTATCAGTTGGAAAATAGCTTGAATTCTTATAAATTTGAGTCAATTCTCTATATATTTTAGAAATTAGACCTTTATCAGAACTTTTGAATATAAAAAATGTTTTCCCAGTTTATTGCTTCCCTTCTAATCTTGTCTGCATTAGTTTTATTTGTACAAAACCTTTTTAACTTAATATAATCAAAATTATCTATTTTGTGACCAATGATGATCTCTAGTTCTTCTTTGATCACAAATTCCTTCCTCCTCCACAGATATGAGAGGTAAACCATCCCATAATATCATTCTTTATGTTTAGATCATGAACCCATTTCAACCTTATCTTGGGATATGGTGTTAGGTGTGGGTCAATGACTAATTTCTGCCATACTAGATTCCAATTTTCCCAGCAGTTCTTGTCAACTAGTGAATTCTTATCCCAAAAACTGGAGTCTTTGGGTTTGTCAAACACTAGTTTACTATAGTCATTGACTATTTTGTCCTGTGAACCTAACCTCTTCCACTGATCAACTACTCTGTTTCTTAGCCACTACTAAATAGTTTTCATGACCACTGTTTTATAATATAGTTTTAGATCTGGTATAGCTAGGCCACCTTCATTTGCAATTTTTTCATTAATTCCCTTGAAATTCTTGACCTTTTGTTCTTCCAGATGAATTTTGATGTTATTTTTTTTCTAGGTCAGTAAAATAGTTTCTTGGAAGTTTGATTGGTATAGCACTAAATAAATAGATTAGGCAGTATTGTCATCTTTGTTATATTTGTGTGACCTATCCAAGAACACTTGATATTTTTCCAATTGTTTAGATCTGACTTTGTGTGGAAAGTATTCTGTAGTATTGCTCATAGAGTTCCTGAATTCAATTCCCAACTATTTTATACTATCAACAGTTGTTTTAAATGGAATTTTTCTTTGTATCTCTTGCTGTTAGACTTTGTTAGTATATAAATACTATAAAATATAAGTATAAAAATACTACAAAAGTATAAAAATACCAATGTTTTATGTAGATTTATTTTGTATACTGCAACTTTGCTAAAGTTGTGGATTCTTTCTTTCTTTCTTTCTTTCTTTCTTTCTTTCTTTCTTTCTTTCTTTCTTTCTTTCTTTCTTTCTTTCTTTCTTTTTTTTTTCTGAGATAATTGGGGTGAAAATGACTTGCCCAGGCTCACACAGTTAGGAAATAACTGAGGCTGGATTTGAACTCAGGTCCTCCTGACTTCAGGGCCAGCTCTTATCCACTGTACTATCTAGCTGCCCCTTTGTGGATTATTTCTAATAGATTTTTAGTTGATTCTCTAGAATTCTCTAAGTATGCCATCATATCATCTGCAAAAAGTGATAGTTTGGTTTTCTCATTACTTACTCTAATTCTTTTAATCTCTTTTTCTTCTCTTATTGCCAAAGCTAGCATTTCTAAACAATATTGAATAGCAATGGTGATAGTGGACAACCTTGTTTCACCCCTGATCTTATTGGGAATGGTTCTAGTTTATTGCCATTGCATATGATGCTTGCTGGTAGTTTTAAATAGATGCTAATAATTATTTTAAGGAAAAGTCCATTTATTCCTATATTTTCTAGTGTTTTTAATAGGAATGTTTGTTGAATTTTATCAAATGCTTTTCCTGTATTTCTGTTTTTCTGTGAAACCAAATGTGTCTAATGTTCTCTTTTTGAGCCAAATCTGATGAGAGTGAGATTTACATAATGTTTATCCCCCTCCCTTCTTTACCTCTGTTAATTAGACCAAATTTTTCTTAGACTGATCTGAAATTAGAATGGCTAACCCTGCTTTTTTTTTTTTTTTTTAACTTTATCTGAAGCATAATAGATTCTGCTCCAGCCTTTTACTTTACTCTATATGCATCACTCTGCTTTAAATGTGTTCCTTGTAAACAACATATTGTAGGATTCTGGCTTTTAATCCAGTCTGCTATCCACTTCTGTTTTATGGGAGAATTCACCCCATTCATATTCATAGTTAAGATGACTAATTCTGTTTCCCGCCATCTTATTTATCCCAAATTATGCTTTTCTCTTTCCCCCTTTCCCTTCTTCCAGTATATTGCTTCTGACCACCACTTGCCTCAAACAGTCCTCCCCCTTTATAGCCCTCCCTTTTCTTATATCTTTCTCCTATTTCTCTTTTCCTTTTTATTGGCCTTCTCCTTTCCATTCCACTTTCCCCTCCCACTTTCTTATAAGTTTCTTTGTGAAACTAAATATGTTTAATATTCTCTCTTTGAGCCAAATCTGATGAGAGTAAGATGAACACAATGTTCATCCCCCTTCCTTCTTTCCCTCAAATATAATAGGTTTTCTTTGCTTCCTCGTGAGATGTAATTTCCCTCATTTTACCTCCACTTTCCTCCTTTTCCAGTACAATCCCCTTTCCACCTCTAGTTTCTTTTTTTATATTATAACAGTAAAATCAAATTATACATTCACTCTCTATGTATACCCATAACAGAGATACAATTCTCAAAAGTTCTTTTCTTTTTACTTTTTGATGCTTCTTTTTTTGGGGGGGGGGTCAATTTTTTTTTGTTTAACTCTGATCTTTCATCAGAAATAAATGGAATTCACCTGTTTTGTTGACTGTCCAACTTCTTCCCTGCAAGAATATGGTCAGTTGAGCAGGGTAGTTTATTCTTGGCTGCATTCCAAGTTCCTATGTCTTTTGAAATATCAGATTCCAGGCTCTTTGATCCTAGGTGGAAATTGCTAGGTCTTGGGTAATACTTATTGTGGCTCCTCAGTATTTGAATTGTCTCTTTCTGGCTGCTTGCAATATTTTTTTTTCTTTATCTGATAGTTCTGAAATTTAGCCATGATATTCCTTGGAGTTTTAATTTTGAGGTCTCTTTCAAGAGGTGTTTGGTGAATTCTTACCTTCTGATTTTAGACTATCAGGGCAGTTCTCTGATGATTTCCTGAAAAATAATGTCTTGATTCCTTTTTTCATCATGGTTTTCAGGAAATCCAATAATCCTTAGATTGTCTTTCCTAGATCTATTTTACAGATCAGTTGTTTTCCCAAGTAGCTATTTTACATTTTCTTCAATTTTTTTCTTTTCTTTCTTTCTTTCTTTTTTTTTTTTTTTGTTTTGCTTGACTGATTCTTGATATCTCATTGAGTCATTCATTTCCATTTGTTCAGTTCTTATTTTTAATGTATTATTTTCTTCATTTTTAAAGTTCTTTTTGTATTTGCCCAATTGAATTTTTTAAATGAATTGTTTTGTTCTATGGATTTTTTTTCCATTTCACAAATTCTGTTTTTCAGGGCATTGTTTTCTTTTTCTATTTCACAAATTCTGTTTTTCAGGGAGTTGTTTTTTCCATTTTGTCCAATCTATTTTTTAAGGAGTTATATGCCTTTTCCATTTCACTAAGTCTATTTTGTAATGAACTTTTTTTTTTCAGATAATTTCTATGTTTCCTTTTCCAAACCCTCTTGCAAAGTTCTCATTTCCTTTCCCTATTTTTCTCCTAGCTCTCTTTTAAGATCCTTTTTAATTTCTTCTAGGAGGCTCTAGGAGAGCCTTATGTAATGGGGACCAATTTATTTACCCTTAGGGGCTTCATCTGGGAAAGATCTGCTTTTAGTCTTCTCAGGGTTTTAAATCTGTTCTTCTCTTTTACCATTAAAACTATCTATGGTCAGTTTTTTCTTTTTTCTTTTTCTTTTTTTTTTTAAGTTGAGATCTGCTTTTAGGGCAAGAGAAATTGTTCTAAACTTCCTCTACAGCAGTGGGCTGCACTGAGTCAGTGCTGAATGACTTCTGAAACTGGGTGTGTGTGGCCAGATCTCATAAAATTCTGGTGTTTTGGGGTTCAATAGACACGTGGAGCCTGCACCCCCTTCCCACTCTGTGCTGCCTGTACTGGCTTCTGTGCTCAGTCTGCTTGCACTTGGCCTGCCTTCCTCCATGCCTGATTGAAATAAACCTTTTCTGGAGATCTTCAAAATTATCCTCTGCCATTAATTTGTTACACTCTCAATATTTGTGGGTTCTGCCAGTTTAGAACTAATTCAGAAGCTGAATTTGCTAGTTATTTGGAAATGAGGCCATGGGAAGAGGTCAGAAAAAATGTGTGTTCTCTCTGCCATCTTGGCTCCACCTCCCAGTTCATATATTTCTTGCCATGTTTTCTGAAGCTTCCCCCTTCAATTTCTTATAGCACAAGAGTACTTCATAGTCATTTGCTGCAACTTGTTCAGCCATTCCCCAACTGATGTGAATTTCTTCAATTTCCAATTTTTTGCCAGCACAAAAAGATCTGCTAATTTTTTTCTACATACAGGTCTTTTTCTTCTTTCTTTAATCTTTTGAGAGGTATTGTTGAATCAAGGGATATGTAAAGTTTTATAACTCTTTGGGAAAAGTTCCAAATTATCTTGCAGAATTATTGGACCAATTCATAACTTCTCCAATAGTTTATTCATTCACCTATTTCGTTATTGTCATCCCCTTCAGCATTAGATAGATGTGAAGTGGTAGCTCAGAGTTCCTTTAATCTACATTTCTCTCATCAATAGTGTTTTAGAGTTCTGTGTATCTTCTATGTTTTCTTTTGTTTCTTCTTTCTCTCTTTTTATCCTATTCCTCTTCAATTCTATTGGGCTTCTAAACACTGCCTCCCTCAACCTACCCTCCCTTTTATCACTCATTACTTTTTTTTTTTTCTCATTTCTTTCTCCCCCATTTCCTATTAGGCAAAATAATTGAAGTGTATATATAATCTGCTCTCTTTGAACCAATTCTAGTAAGAATAAGGTTCAAACATTGTCTACCACATCCTCACTTCCCCTTCTACTATAAAAATACTTTCTTTTGTGTCTTTTACTTGGGAACATTTTCCCAATTCTATCTCTCACTTTTCTCTTCTTCCCCCTCTCCCCCATATAGCTTTCTCTCTTCTTCCTCTCCCTCCTCCTCCTCCTCCTCCTCCTCCTCCTCCTCCTCCTCCTCCTCCTCCTCCTCTCCTCCTCCTCCTCCTCCTCCTCCTCCTCCTCCTCCTCCTCCTCCTCCTCCTCCTCCTCCTCCTCCTCCTCCTCCTTCTTCTTCTTCTTCTTCTTCTTCTTCTTCTTCTTCTTCTTCTTCTTCTTCTTCTTCTTCTTCTTCTTCTTCTTCTTCTTCTTCTTCTTCCTCCTCCTCCTCCTCCTTTTCTTCTTGTTCTTGTTCTTGTTCTTGTTCTTCTTCTTCTTCTTCTTCTTCCTCCTCCTCCTTCTCCTCCTCCTCCTCTCTTCTTCTTCTTCTTCTTCTTCTTCTTCTTCTTCTTCTTCTTCTTCTTCTTCTTCTTCTTCTTCTTCTTCTTCTTCTTCTTCTTCTTCTTCTTCTTCTTCTTCTTCTTCTTCTTCTTCTTCTTCTTCTTCTTCTTCTTCTTCTTCTTCTTCTTCCCCCATCCTTCTTCTCTTCATCCTCCTCCTCCTCCTCATTTTACTTTCTTCCTTTTTCTTCATCATCATTCCAATATAATCAAGTTCCACTCATGGTCTCTATGTAGACTCCTAACTGCAATACTAATGATAAAGTTCTTGAGAATTACATATATTATCTTCCTAATTAGAATATAAATAATTTAACTTTATTGAGTGCCTTATAATTACTCTTTCATATTTATCTTTTTATGCTTTTCTTGAATCTTGTGTTTTAATGTCAATTTTTCTATTCAGTTTTGGGTTTTTTAAAATCAGGAATGCTTGTGAGACCTCTATTTAATTAAATATCTACTCCCCAACAGCCCTCCCACCCCAAGATTATTCTTGGTTTTTGGGTAAAAATTCTTGGTTGTAATAATGGTTCCTGCTTTCCAGAGTATTATATTTCAATCCCGCTACTTCTTTAACTTGGAAGCTGATAAATCTTGCATGAATCCTGAGTGTACCTCCTTGATATTTGAATTTTTTTTCTGGCTGCTCATAATATTTTCTTCTTGACATAGGAGCTCTGGAATTTGACTATAATATTTCCAGAAATTTTATTTTGGGATTCTTTCAGGAGGTGATTAGTGAGGTCTTTCATTTTTTATTTTACCTTCTGGACTTAAGATATGGGACAATTTTCCTTGGTAATTTCTTGAAATGCAATATCTAGACTCTTTTTAAAAATTTAGCTTTTGTTTTTCCTCAGGTACAATGTAAAATATTTTTAACATTTGTTTTTAAAACTATGAGTTCTAGGTTCTTGCCTTTCCTCCTCCTTCCTCCTTGCCTTCTGTTGAGAAGGCAAACAATCCAATAGGAGACCACATATATTGAGTCATGCAAAACATTTCCATAATTGTCAAATTATAAAAGAAACCATAGATCCCTGACCCCCACAAAAACCCTCAAGAAAAATAAAGAAATAATCTTTAGTTATTTCTCTGTGCGTTGATAGCATTTTTTCATCAAAAGCCTTTCAGAGTTGTCTTATTTTTATATTGTTGACAATAGCTGATAATCTTATAATATTTGTACATGAGAACATTTCACATTACATCAGCTCATGGAAGTCTTTCCAGGTTTTTCTGCTATAGCCCTGTTCATCATTTCTTTCTTTCTTTCTTTCTTTCTTTTTTTTTTTTTTAATAATTTTTATTTACCAGTTATATGCATGGGTAATTTTACAATGTTGACAATTGCCAAACCTTTTGTTCTAATTTTTCCCCTCCTTTTCCCCACCCCAGATGGCAGATTGACCAATACATGTTAAATATGTTAAAGTATAAATTAAATACAATATATGTATACATGGCCAAATGGTTGTTTTGCTTTACAAAAAGAATCAGACTTTGAAATAGTATACAATTAGCCTGTGAAGGAAATAAAAATGCAGGTGGACAAAAATAGAGGGATTGGGAATTTTATATAGTGGTTCATAGTCATCTCCCGGAGTTCTTTTGCTGGGTGTAGCTGGTTCAGTTCATTACTGTTCTATTGGAACTGATTTGGTTCATCTCATTGTTGGAGAGGGCCACGTTCATCAGAATTGATCATCATACAATATTGTATACAGTTGAAGTATACAATCCTGCTCCTGATCCTGCTCATTTCACTCAGCATCAGTTCATGTAAGTCTCTCCAGGCCTTTCTGAAATCATCCAGTTGGTCATTTCTTACAGAACAATAATATTCCATACTATTCATATACCATGGGGGCAGCTAGATGGCGCAGTGGATAGAGCACCAGCCTTGAATTCAGGAGGACCAGAGTTCAAATCTGATCTCAGACACTTAACACTTCCTAGCTGTGTGACCCTGGGCAAGTCACTTAACCCCAGCCTCAAAAAACAAACAAACAAAAAAACAAAACAAAACAAACAAACATATACCACAATTTATTCAGCCATTCTTCAATTGATTGTCATCCACTTAGTTTCCAGTTTCTGGCCACTACAAAGAGGGCTGCCACAAACAGTTTTGCACATACAGGTCCCTTTCCCTTCTTTAAAATCTCTTTGAGATATAAGTTCAGTAGTAACACTGCTGGGTCAAAGGGTATGTACAGTTTGACAACTTTTTGAGCATAGTTCCAAATTGCTCTCCAGAATGGCTGGATGTATTCACAATTCCATCAACAATGTATCAGTGTCCCTGTTTTCCCACATCCACTCCAACATTGTGTATTATCTTTCCCTGTCATTCTAGCCAATCTGACAGATGTGTAATGGTATCTCAGAGTTGTCTTAATTTGCATTAATCTCTGATTAATAATGACTTGGAGCATCTTTTCATATGTCTAGAAATAGTTTCAATTTCTTCATCTGAGAATTGTCTGTTCATATCCTTTGACCATTCATCAATTAGAGAATGGATTGATTTCTTATAAATTAGAGTCAATTCTCTATATATTTTGGAAATGAGACCTTTATCGGAACTTTGGACTGTAAAAATGTTTTCCCAGTTTATTGTTTCCCTTCTAATCTTATCTACATTAGTTTTGTTTGTACAAAAACTTTTCAATTTGATAAAATCAAAGTTTTCTACTTTGTGATCAATAATGATCTCTAGTTATTCTTTGGACATAAATTCATTCCTCTTACACAGGTCTAAGAGGTAAACTATCGTGTGTTCCTCTAATTTATTTATAATCTCATTCTTTATGCCTAGCTCATGAACCCATTTTGACCGGATTTTGGTGTATGGTGTTAAGTGTGGGTCAATGCCTAGTTTTTGCCATATTAATTTCCAATTTTCCCAGCAATTTTTGTCAAATATTGAGTTCTTATCCTAAAAGCTGGCGTCCTTGGGTTTGTCAAACACTAGATTATTAAAGTTATTTGTTATTTTGTCCTTTGGATCTAACCTATTCCACTGATCAACTAATCTATTTCTTAGCCAATATCAAATGTTTTTGGTAAATGCTGCTTTATAATATAATTTTAGATCTGGTACAGCTAGGCCACCTTCATTTGATTTTTTTTCCATTAATTTCCTTGAAATTCTTGACCTTTTGTTTTTCCATATGAACTTTGTTGTTATTTTTTCTAGGTCATTAAAATAGTTTTTTGGGAGTCTGATTGGTATAGCACTAAATAAATAGATTAGTTTAGGTAGTATTGTCATCTTTATTATATTTGCTCGTCCTATACAAGAGCATTTAATATTTTTCCAATTGGTTAGATCAGACTTAATTTGTATGGAGAGTGCTTTGTAGTTCTGCTCATATAGTTTCTGATTTTCCCTTGGCAGATAGATTCCTAAATATTTTATACTATCGGTAGTTATTTTAAATGGAATTTCTCTTTGTAACTCTAACTGTTGGATTTTGTTAGTGACATATAAGAAGGCTGATGATTTATGTGGGTTTATTTTGTATCCTGCAACTTTGCTAAAGATGTGAATTATTTCTAATAGCTTTTTAGTTGAATATTTGGGGTTCTCTAAGTAGACCAACATATCATCAGCAAAGAGTGATAATTTGATTTCCTCATTACCTACTCTAATTCCTTTAATCTCTTTCTCCACTCTTATTGCCAAAGCTAGCATTTCTAATACAATATTGAATAGTAATGGTGACAGTGGGCAACCTTGTTTTGCTCCTGATACTACTGGGAATGGTTCCAGTTTATCCCCATTACATATGATGCTTACTGATGATTTTAAATAAATGCTACTGATTATTTTAAGGAAAAGTCCATTTATTCCTATACTCTTAAGTGTTTTTAATAGGAATAGATGTTGGATTTTATCAAATGCTTTTTCTGCATCTATTGAGATGATCATATGGTTTTTGTTAATTTGGTTATTAATATGGCTAATTATACTGATAGTTTTCCTATTATTGAACCAGCCCTGCATTCCTGGTATAAATCTTACTTGATCATGACGTATTTTCCTGGGGATAATTTTCTGTAGTCTTTTTGCTAATATCTTATTTAAGATTTTAGCATCAGTATTCATTAGGGCGATTGATCTATAGTTTTCTTTCTCCATTTTCAATCTACCTGGTTTGGGTATCAGTACCATGTCTGCATCATAAAAGGAATTTGGTAGGACTCATTCATTCCCTATTTTTTTCAAATAGTTTATATAGCATTGGGGTTAATTGTTCTTTGAATGTTTGGTAGAATTCACATGTAAATCCATCTGATCCTGGAGATTTTTTTTTAGGGAGTTGATTAATAGCTTGTTCTATTTCTTTTTTCTGAAATGGGACTATTTGAGCAATTTACTTCCTCCTCTGTTAATCTGGGAAGCCTATATTTTTGGAAGTAGTCATCCATTTCACTTAGGTTATTAAAATTCATTATTATTTCTTTAATTTCCTCTTCATTGGTGGAAATTTCCTCTTTTCATTTTTAAGACTAACAATTTGATTTTCCTCTTTTCTTTTTGTTATTTGGATTTACCAAAGGTTTATCTATTTTATTGGTTTTTCATAAAACCAAATCTTAGTTTTATTTATTAGTTCAATAGTGTTTTTACTTTCAATATTATTAATTTCTTTTTAATTTTAGAATTTCAAGTTTAGTGTTTGATTGTGGTTTTTTAAATTTGGTCTTTTTGTAGCTTTTTAGGTTGCAAGCCCAATTCATTGACCTTATCTTTTTCTATTTTATTTAAGTAACCCTATAAATATATAAAATTTCTGCTTATTACCACTTTAGCTGAATCCCACAAATTTTGGTATGATGTATCATGGTTGTCATTACCCTGAGTGGAATTATTAATTGTGTCTATAATTTGCTGTTTCACCCAATCATTCTTTAAGATGAGATTATTTAGTTTCCAATTACTTTTTGGTCTATTTTCTCCTGTCTTTTTATTGAATGTAATTTTTATTGCATCATGATCTGAAAAGAAAACATTTACTATGTCTGCCTTCCTGCATTTAATTTTGAAATCTTCATGTCAATTTTTGTATAGGTTCCATGAACTGCTGAGAAGAAATTATACTCCTTTCTGTCACCATTCAGTTTTCTCCAAAGATCTATCATACCTAATTTTCCTAATATTCTATTTACCACTTTAATTTCTTTCTTATTTGTTTTGTGGTTTGGTTTATCTAATTCTGAGAGTGCAAGGTTGAGATCTCCTACTATTATAGTTTTGTTGTCTATTTCTTCTTGTACCTCTCTTAACTTCTCCTTTAGGAAGTTAGATGCTATATCACTTGGTGCATATATATTTAGTATTGATATTGCTTCATTGTTTAAGCTACCCTTTAGCAAAACATAGTTTCCTTTCTTATCTCTTTTGATTAGATCAATTTTTGCATTTGCTTGATCTGAGATAAGGATGGCTACCCCTGCTTTTTTGGCTTCACTTGAAGCATAATAGATTCTGCTCCAACCTTTTACCTTTACTCTGTATGTATCTCCCTGCTTTAAATGTGTTTCCTATAAACAACATATTTTAGGGTTCTGACTTTTGATCCAGTCTGCTATCCATCTCCATTTAATGGGAGAGTTCATCCCATTCACATTTACAGTTAAAATGACTAATTCTGTATTTCCTGCCATCATATTATCCCCAGATTATGCTTTTTTCCCCTTGCCCCTCCTGAACCCCTTCCCCAGTATTAAACTTATGTGCCCCATTTGTGTCATGCAGCCCTCCCTCTTTAGTATCCCTCCCTCCTCCCTTTAAATCCATTTCCCTTCCTTGTACCTTTCCCTTATTACCTTATTACCCTTATTTCCCTCTTTTCCTTTTCCTTTTTCCTCTCCCCCTTTTTAATGAGGCGAGAGAGAATTCTCTGTAAAACAAATATGTTAATTATTTTCTCCTTGACCCAATTCTGATGAGAGTAAGATTCACATATTGTTCCTCCCCTTCTCTAATTTCCCTCATATATGACAGGTTTCTTTGCTTCTTTGTGGGATGTAGTGTCCCTCTTTTTATCTCCCCTTTTCCCTTTTTCTGACACTATCTCCTTTCCATTTCTACTTCCCTTTTTTTTTTTTTTTGTTATATCAGTAAAATGAAATTATACTTGCAATCTTAATATATATCTACAACAGAAATACATTTCTCAAAAGTTCCTTTTACCTTTTTCTGCTTCTCTTGAGTCCTATGACTGGAGATCAATTTTTTTATTTAGAGCTGGTTTTTCCCTTAGAAACAAATGGAATTCATCTGTTTCATTAAATATCCATCTTCTTCCATGGAAGAAAATGCTAAATTTAGCTGGGTATTTTATTCTTGGCTGCATTCCAAATTCTTTTGCCTTTTGGAATATCAGATTCCAGGTCCTTTGATCCTTTAATGTAGAAGCAACAGATCTTGAGTGACCCTTATTGTGGCACCCTGGTTTTTGAATTGTTTTTTCCTGGCTGCTTGTAATATTTTTTCCTTAATCTGATAGTTCTGAAATTTGGCCTCAATATTCTGTGGAGTTCTTTTTTTTTTTTTTTTTTAATTTTAATTAGGGTCTTTTTCAGAAGGTGTTCAATGAATTCTTTCAATGCCTATTTTACCTTCTGGTTCTATTACCTCTGGACAATTCTCTTTGATGATTTTTTTTTTAGGATTATGGATTTATTGTTAGAACAGAAGTCCCCCCTAAAATCAGAGGACCTTAAAATCATTACCATATTACATTAACTTCCAATTTGAATATGCTAAGTTCTAAGGTCTCTACCTCCAATATTCTGTGTTCTGAGGTCCCTTCTTTTTTTTAATTAATTAATTTATTTTTATTTTTAAACTTTTTTTTGACAGTACATATGCATGATTAATTTTTTACATTATCCCTTGCACTCCCTTCTGTGTCGAATTTTCCCCTCCTTCCCTCCACCTCCTCCCCTAGAAAGCAGGCATTCTCTTATATATTAAATATTTTATAGTATATCCTAGATACAATATATATGTGTGCACAACTGAATTTTTTTTTGTTGTTGCACAGAATTGAATTCAGAAGGTAAAAATAAACTGGAAAGTGAAACAAAAATGCACACAGTTTACACTCATTTCCCAATGTTCCTTCTCTGGGTGTAGCTGATTCTGTCCATTATTGATCAATTGAATCTGAATTAGATCTTCTCTTTCTTGAACATGTCCATTTCCATCAGAATACATCCTCATACAGTATCATTGTTGAAGTGTATAATGATCTCCTGGTTCTGCTCATTTCAGTCAGCATCAGTTCATGTAGGTCTCTCCAAGCCTCTCTGTATTCATCCTGCTGGTCATTTCTTACAGAAAAATAATATTCCATAACATTCATATACCACAATTTACCCAACCATTCTCCAATTGATGGGCATCCCCTCAGTTTCCAGTTTCTAGCCACTACAAAAAGGGCTGCCACAAACATTTTGGCACATACAAGTCCCTTTCCCTTCTTTAGTACTGCTTTGGGATATAAGCCCAGTAGTAGCACTGCTGGATCAAAGGGTATGCACGGTTTGATAACTTTTTGGGAATAATTCTAGATTGCTCTCCAGAATGGTTGGATTCTTTCACAACTCCACCAACAATGCATCAGTATCCCAGTTTTCCCACATCCTCTCCAACATTCATCATTATTTTTTCCTGTCATCTTAGTCAATCTGACAGGTGAGTAGTGGTATCTCAGAGTTGTCTTAATTTGCATTTCTCTGATCAATAGTGATTTGGAACACTCTTTCATATGAGTGGAAATAGTTTCAATTTGATCCTCTGAGAATTGTCTCTTCATATCCTTTGACCATTTATCAATTGGAGAATGGCTTGATTTCTTATAAATTAGATTCAGTTCTCTATATATTTTGGAGATGAGGCCTTTATCAGAACTTTTAACTGTAAAAATGTTTTCCAAGTTTGTTAATTCCCTTCTAATCTTGTTTGCATTAGTTTTGTTTGTACAAAAGCTTTTTAATTTGAGGTAATCAAAATTGTCTATTTTGTGATCAATAATGATCTCTAGTTCTTCTTTGGTCACAAATTCCTTCCTCCTCCACAAGTCTGAGAGGTAAACCATCCTATGTTCCTCTAATTTATTTATGATCTCATTTTTTGTGCCTAAATCATGGACCCTTTTTTATCTTATCTTAGCATGTGGTGCTAAATGTGGGTCCATGTTTAGTTTCTGCCATACTATGTTCCAGTTTCCCTAAGAATTTTTGTCAAATAATGAATTCTTTTCCCAAAAGTTGGGATCTTTGGGTTTGTCAAACCTAGATTGCTATAGTAGTTCCCTATTTTGTCCTGTGAACCTAACCTATTCCACTGATCAACTAGTCCATTTCTCAGCCAATATCAAATGGTTTTGGTGATTGCTGCTTTATAATATCGTTTTAGATCAGGTACAGCTGGGCCACCTTGATTTGATTTTTTTTTTTTCATTACTTCCCTTGAAATTCTTGATCTTCTGTTCTTCCATATGAATTTTGTTGTTACTTTTTCTAGGTCATTAAAATAGTTCCTTGGGAGTCTGATTGGTATAGCACTAAATAAATAGATTAGTTTGGGGAGTATTGTCATCTTTATTATATTTGCTCATCCTATCCAAGAGCACTTAATATTTTTCCAATTATTTAAATCTGATTTTGTTTTTGTGGCAAATGTTTTGTAATTTTGCTCATATAATTCCTGACTTTCCTTTAGTAGATAGATTCCCAGATATTTTATACTATCGACAGTTATTTTGAATGGAATTTCTCTTTGTAACTCTAACTGTTGGATTTTGTTGGTAATGTATAAAAATGCTGAGCATTTATGTGGATTTATTTTATATCCTGCAACTTTGCTAAAGTTATGAATTATTTCTAATAGGTTTTTGGCAGAATCTCTGGGGTTCTCTAAGTATACCATCATATCATCTGCAAATAGTGATAGTTTGGTTTCCTCATTACCTACTCTAATTTCTTTAATCTCTTTCTTGATTCTTATTGCTGAGGCTAGCGTTTCTAATACAATATTGAATAGTAATGATGTTAGTGGATAACCTTGTTTCACTCCTTATCTTACTGGAAAAGGTTCCAGTTTATTGCCATTCCATATGATATTTATTGATGGTTTTAAATATATGCTCCTGATTATTTTAAGGAATAGTCCATTTATTACGATAATCTCAAGTGTTTTTAGTAGGAATGGATGTAGTTTTTGCCAAATGCTTTTTCTGCATCTATTGAGATGATCATATGGTTTTTGTTAATTTGGTTATTGATATAGTCGATTAAGCTAATAGTTTTCCTAATATTGAACCAGCCCTGCATTCCTGGTGTAAATCCCACTTGGGTAAAGTGTATTATCCTGGGGATGATTTTCTGTTATCTTTTTGCTAATATTTTATTTAAGATTTTAGCATCAATATTCACTAGGGAGATTGGTCTATAATTTTCTTTCTTGTTTTCAACCTCCTGGTTTAGGTATCAGTACCATGTCTGTGTCATAAAAGGAATTTGGTAGGATTCCTTCAATCACTATTTTTTCAAATAGTTTATATAGCATTGGAATTAATTGTTCTTTAAATATTTGGTAGAATTCACATGTAAATCCATCTGGTCCTGGGGATTTTTTCTTGGGAAGTTGGTTAATAGCTTGTTCTATTCCTTTTTCTGAAATGGGACTATTTAGACTATTTACTTCTTCCTCTGTTAATCTAGGCAAGCTATATTTTTGAAGGTATTCTTCCATTTCATTTAAGTTATCGAATTTATTGGCATAAAGTTGAGCAATGTTGCTGCTAACTATTGTTCTAATTTCCTCTTCATTAGTGGTGAGTTCTCCCTTTTCATTCTTAAGACTAACAATTTGATTTTCCTCTTTCCTTTTTAAAATCTGATTTACAAAGGGTTTGTCAATTTTGTTGGGTTTTTTTTCATAGAAACAACTCTTAGTTATATTAATTAATTCAATAGTTTTTTTTTTACTTTCAATTTTATTAATCTCTCCTTTTATTTTCTATATTTTCAAAGGTTGGGACTAAAACTTTTATTTATTTTCTATCTCCTCATAGTGTAGGATAATATTTTCTACTGAGAGTATAAGCAGTCAACTGATTAAATCACCAAATAAAATGGTATGGAGGGAGAGGAGAAGAGAATCCTGGACAGAGGCTTGGGGGACATCCATAGTTAATGAATATTACCATAATGATAAGCTTGCAAAGGAGACTGAAAAGAAGTCATCAAGAAGGTATTCATCCCACTCAATCCTTTGCATCTATAAGAAGAATTGTCATTCACCTTCCTATCAATGGGGTGCCAATAATCCCAAAGGGGATTGTGCTGGTACAACTGGACTCTCCCTCTTAGATAGCCCTGTCTATCTCCCAGAAATCTAGACCCATTGTGTGATTGGTACTCTGTGCTGGGACAAAATGCCAGAGGCTGCCTCTGAAGGCTCCTTTCAGCTAAAAATGATACCTGGTTGTAGGTTGAGTTGGTGAGCTGAAAAGGAAATTGTGCCCAATTCTACCAATCAGGAGTTTATATCTGATCCAGACTTGTGTAGATTGTATTGGAACAACTTTGCTCCACATGTTGTCTTATGGACCATCTATCCTATTCTGCTGCAAATCCTGGTTCTTCTCAGTATCCAATGAGGTCCTTCCTTCCATGCTTCAACTCTATAACTTCCAGAAGTGTTTTTTGCCCTTTCATTTGGAGTTCTCCTTAACTCTTTTATATCCTGCATGCCCTTCTTTGCTTTTTGACTGATGGCAGTTACATGTGTCTGGGGGATGGGAGGGGAGGATCACAAGTTGACATGTCCTGCTAAACCAGTCCTGGATATGATGCTAATACAACACAAGAGTTGAAGGAGATGAGGTCCCTATCCAAAGGGAGGAAGGTCACAGTGTTGCCGGGGAAATAACATATATAGGACAGCTACAATAATAAACAATACAATAATGGAAACCAGAATTTAGTAATTAAACAAACAACCAGGAGACACAGTGTTAACAAAAACCTAGGGAGAATAGAGTATCAAGGACAAAGTGATTGACAGTGTCAAAAACTATAGAAAATTTAAAAAGGATAAGGACAGTGAAAAAGTCTTTAGATTTGGTCATTAAGAAGATACTGGTAATTGTGGAGAGAACAATTTCACTTGAAAGATTAGGTCAAAAGCCTGACTACAGAGTCAAGAAGACAATGAAAGGAAAGGAAATGGAGAAGGTCATCTCAAAGAATTTAGAAACAAAAGGTCTCTCAAAGACCCCTGAAGATGGCTTAGCAATCATATCTATTAATTTTTCCTAATGTCCTGGGATGTAGTTTGCTGAATTTGGTATCTGGAATTATTCAAAGTCATCTTGTTACTTTCTTACTATTTCCTGACTCATCTGGAATTTTAATTCCCCATTAGTCATTTTTGTTCTATCATTTCCAGGCCAAAGGTAAAATGGAAAGTAAAAGTTGAATAATTCTGTCTTCTCTCCATTAGAGTTAGAGGACTTGCAACAAAGGCATTTTATATTAGAAATCCTTAATCTTAGGGTGCCAGAAGCACAAGTGTGTTGTGAATATACTCCCTGTCCCCCAGAAACCTGGTTGTTAAACATTGACTAGAATCCTCCTAAATAAGACTTTTAGGTTAGATGAGATGATGATGATGAAAACAGAAAATAGATCTGCCCAATTCCTATTTCCTTTACAAAAGAAAATGACTTTAACTCTGGAAATGACATAACAGAGATGACATGGAGATAGACAAATAGCAAATAAATACATAGCTATTATTGTTAGATTATTTTAGTTGTGTTCTACTCTTCATGACCCCTTTTGGGGTTTTCTTTGGAAAGACACTGGAGTGGCTTGCCATTTCCTTCTCTAGATCATTTTACAGATGAGGAAATTGAGGCAAACAGTGTTAAGTGACTTACTTAGGGTCACACAGCTAATGAGTTTCTGAGAAAGTTAAATATTTCTGACTCCAAGCTCAATTCTCTGTTCCCCTGTGTCACATAACTGACCACACACTTAGCTGCCATTGATCAATTCAGATCACTCTGCATAGAATTACATTCTTGGAACCAAAAAGAACTGATTCAATTGATTATTGACCTATTGTTCATGACATTTGAACAATTCTGGAAAACAGGAGGGAAGAAGAAAACAGGAAAAAGACAAAAGTTCTGATTTTCAAAAATGTGAAGAGAACAGTTTACAAACTAAAGGTTAGCAGTTATGGGCCAGAACTCTGTACTTGAAACAAAGATTCTTACAAGGTATTAAATCACTGGAATTGATAAGACAATGGCTATCTAATTTAGCATGGTGATGAATAGTTCTCTAGTTAAGTGATTTAATCTTACAACAAATAATGGTTCCCTAGTGGTATAATGATTAGTTTATGCTCAGTATACTGCATATAAACTGGGACAAACTCAGCCAGAGACAGACTTGGAGGGGGACTAGAACAGACTGGGGGAAGACAGTGGCTGGAGGCTGGAGCACAAACCAATGGACTGAAAGAGACTTCAAGACAGAGACTGTCCTGTTGGTCCTCCTGCCTTCCCCACAGAAACTAAGCCACATTCTGGAGGACCTCCAGAAAGCTGGCCAAGCCCCAGGCAAAGAGACAATAAAGAATTTGGACTTTAACACCTGGCTATTCTCCTGGTAATTACTCAGTTGAAATGAAGGTTGATTCAAAGACCTCCAGAAAACCAATCAGAAACTACAGTTAGCAAATTTGACTTCATGGAAATTCTCTAAATTCGTGGAATTCATGTTTTTTTTTTTCATGAAATTCCTGGAAAAAGTCAAAAATCAATCATTAAAGAGATTATTAGATGAGGGATTTGCTAACTTTTTTTTTTAATTCATTTTTCCAAATTATCCCCTCCCTCCCTCCACTCCCTCCCCCCGGTGGCAGGTAATCCCATACATTTTACATGTGTTACAATATAACCTAGATACAATATATGTGTATAAATATCATTTTCTTGTTGCACATTAATTATTAGCTTCCGAAGGTATAAATAACCTGGGTAGATAGACAGTAGTGCTAACAATTTACATTCACTTCCCAGTGTTCCTTCTCTGGGTATAGTTATTTCTGTCCATCATTGATCAACTGGAAGTGAGTTGGATCTTCTTTATGTTGAAGATTTCCACTTCCATCAGAATACATCCTCATACAGTATTGTTGTTGAAGTGTATAGTGATCTTCTGGTTCTGCTCATTTCACTCAGCAACAGTTGATTTAAGTCTCTCCAAGCCTCTCTGTATTCCTCCTGCTGGTCATTTCTTACAGAGCAATAATATTCCATAACCTTCATATTCCACAATTTACCCAACCATTCTCCAATTGATGGACATCCATTCAACTTCCAGTTTCTAGCTACAACAAAAAGAGCTGCCACAAACATTTTGGCACATACAGGTCCCTTTCCACTTTTTAGTATTTCTTTGGGATATAATCCCAATAACAGCAATGCTGGGTCAAAGGGTATGCACAGTTTGACAACCTTTTGGGCAAAGTTCCAAATTGCTCTCCAGAATGGCCAGATTCTTTCACAACTCCACCAACAATGTATCAGTGTCCCAGTTTTCCCACATCTCCTCCAACATTCATCATTATTTGTTCCTGTCATTTTAGCCAATCTGACAGGTGAGTAGTGGTATCTCAGAGTTGTCTTAATTTGCATTTCTCTGATCAGTAGTGATTTGGAACACTCTTTCATATGAGTGGAAATAGTTTCAATTTCATCATCTGAGAATTGTCTGTTCATATCCCTTGACCATTTATCAATTGGAGAATGGTTTGGTTTCCTATAAATCAGGGTCAGTCCTCTATATATTTTGGAAATGAGACCTTTGTCAGAACCTTTCCTTTTAAAAATATTTTCCCAATTTATTACTTCCCTTCTAATCTTGTTTGCATTAGTATTGTTTGTACAGAAACTTTTTAGTTTGATGTAATCAAAATCTTCTATTTTGTGATAAATAATGATCTCTAATTCTCCTCTGGTCATAAATTCCTTCCTCCTCCACAGGTCTGAGAGGTAGACTATTCTCTGTTCCTCTAATCTATTTATGATCTCATTCTTTATGCCTAAATCATGGACCCATTTTGATCTTATCTTGGTATATGGTGTTAAGTGTGGGTCCATATCTAATTTCTGCCATACTAATTTCCAGTTTTCCCAACAGTTTCTTCTGAATAATGAATTTTTGTCAATAATGTTGGTATCTTTGGGTTTGTCAAAGATTAGATTGCTATAGATGTACCCTTTTTTGTCCTTTGTATCTAATCTGTTCCACTGATCTACCATTCTATTTCTTAGCCAATACCAAATGGTTTTGGTGACTGCTGCTATATAATATAGCTTTAGATCAGGTACACTTAGACCACCTTCCTCTGACTTTTTTTTCATTAGTTCCCTTGCAATTCTCAACCTTTTATTCTTCCATATGAATTTTGTTGTTATTTTTTCTAGGTCATTAAAATAGTTTCTTGGGAGTCTGATTGGTATAGCACTAAATAAATAGATTAGTTTGGGGAGTATTGTCATCTTTATTATATTCGCTCGGCCTATCCAAGAGCACTGAATGTCTTTCCAATTATTTAAATCTGACTTTATTTTTGTGGCAAGTGTTTTGTAATTTTTCTCATATAATTCCTGACTATTCTTTGGTAGATGGATTCCCAAATACTTTATACTCTCAACATTTGTTTGGAATGGAATTTCTCTTTGTATCTCTTGCTGTTGCATTTTGTTGGTGATATATAAGAATGCTGAGGAATTATGTGGATTTATTTTGTATCCTGCCACTTCGCTAAAATTCTGAATTATTTCTATTAGCTTTTTAGCAGAGTCTTTGGGGTTCTCTAAGTATACCATCATGTCATCTGCAAAGAGTGATAGTTTGATTTCCTCATTTCCTACTCTAATTCCTTGAATCTCTTTCTCGGCTCTTATTGCCGAGGCTAGCGTTTCTAGTACTATATTGAATAGTAATGGTGATAGTGGGCAACCTTGTTTCACTCCTGATCTTACTGGGAAAGGTTGCAGTTTATTTCTATTGCATATTATGCTTACTGAAGATCTTAAATCTGCTCCTGATTATTCTAAGGAATAATCCATTTATTCCTATACTCTCAAGAGTTTTTAGTAGGAATGGATGTTGGATTTTGTCAAATGCTTTTTCTGCATCTATTGAGATGATCATATGGTTTTTATTAATTTAATTATTAATATGGTCAATTATGGTCAATTAGTTTTCCTAATATTAAACCAGCCCTGCATTCCTGGTATGAATCCTACTTGATTATCCTGGGGATGATTTTCTGAAGTCTTTTTGCTAATATCTTATTTAAAATTTTAGCATCAATATTCATTAAGGAAATTGGTCTATAATTTTCTTTCTCACTTTTCGATCGACCTGGTTTAGGTATCAGTACCATGTCTGTGTCATAAAAGGAGTTTGGTAGGACTCCTTCATTCCCTATTTTTTCAAATAGTTTATATAGCATTGGGGCTAATTGTTCTTTAAATGTTTGGTAGAATTCACATGTAAATCCATCTGGTCCAGGGGATTTTTTCCTGGGGAGTTGATTAATAGCTTGTTCTATTTCTTTTTCTGAAATGGGACTATTTAAGCAATTTATCTCCTCCTCTGTTAATCTAGGAAGCCTATATTTTTGGAGGAAGTCATCCATTTCACTTAAGTTATCAAATTTATTGGCATAAAGTTGGGCAAAGTAACTCCTTATTATTTCTCTAATTTCCTCTTCATTGGTGGAAAGATCCCCCTTTTCATTTGTAAGACTGACAATTTGATTTTCCTCTTTCTTTTTTCTGATCAGATTTACCAAAGGTTTATCTATTTTATTGGCTTTTTCATAAAACCAACTCTTGGTTTTATTTATTAATTCAATAGTTTTTTTACTTTCAATATTATTGATTTCTCCTTTTAATTTTTGTATTTCAAGTTTAATTTTTGTTTGGGGGTTTTTAATTTGGTCTTTTTCTAGCCTTTTAAGTTGCAAGCCCAATTCGTTAATCTTCTCATTCTCTATTTTCTTCAAATAAGCCTCTAAAGATATAAAATTTCCCCTTATTACTGCTTTAGCTGCATCCCACAGATTTTGGTATGATGTCTCATCATTGTCATTATCTTGGGTGAAATTATTAATTGTTTCTATAATTTGCTCTTTCACCCAGTCATTCTTTAAGAGGAGATTATTCAGTTTCCAGTTACTTTTTGGTCTATTTATCCCTAACTTTTTACTGAATGTAGCTTTTATTGCATTGTGGTCTGAGAAGAAGGCATTTATTATTTCTGCCTTCCTACATTTAATTTTGAGATCTTTATGTCCTAATATATGGTCAGTTTTTGTATAGGATCCACGAACTGCTGAGAAGAAAGTATATTCCTTTCTGTTGCCATTCAGTTTTCTCCAAAGGTCTATCATACCTAGTTTTTCTAATGTTCTATTTACTTTTTTAATTTCTTTCTTGTTTGTTTTGTGGTTTGATTTGTCTAAATCTGAGAGTGAAAGGTTGAGATCTCCCACTATTATAGTTTTACTGTCTATTTCTTCTTGCAACTCTCTTAACTTTTTCTTTAGAAAGTTAGATGCTATACCACTTGGTGCATATATGTTTAGTATCGATATGGCTTCATTATTTATGCTACCTTTCAGCAGGATATAGTTTCCTTCCTTATCTCTTTTAATTAGATCAACTTCTGCTTTTGCTTGATCTGAGATAAGGATAGCTACCCCTGCTTTTTTAGCTTTAGCTGAAGCATAATAGATTCTGCTCCAACCTTTTACCTTTACTCTATATGTATCTCCCTGCTTTAAGTGTGTTTCCTGTAAACAACATATTGTAGGGTTCTGATTTTTGATCCCGTCTGCTATCTGTCTCCATTTGATGGGAGCGTTCATCCCATTCACATTTACAGTTAAAATTACTAATTCTGTATTTCCTGCCATCATATTATCCCTAGATTATGCTTTTTCCCTTGACCCCCCTGAACCCCTTCCCCAATATTTAATTTATAGACCCCCCTTGTGACGCACAGCCCTCCCTTTTTTTTTAGTATCCCTCCCCCCTCCCTCCACGTCCCTTCCCTTATTCTCCTTTTCCTTTTCCCTTTTCCTCTTCCCCCTTTTAATGTGGTGAGAGAGAATTCTCTGAAAAACAAATATGACAATTATTTACTCTTTGAGCCTCTTCTGATGAGAGTAAGATTTACACGATGATTCTCCCCCTCTCTAAATTCCCTCAGATATGGTGTATTTTCTATGCCTCTTCCTGGGATGTAGTTTCCCTCTTTTTATCACACCCTCCCCTTTTTCTGATACTACCCCCTTCCCTTTACTACACCCCCTCCTTTTTTTTCTTTTATATCAGTAAAATCAAATTATCCATGCATACTTTCTATATACCCACAATAGAGATAGAGTTCTCAAGGGTTCTGTGTACCTTTTTCTGTTTCTCTTCAGTCTTGTGGATGTAGATCAAATTTTTTGTTTAAGTCTGGTTTTTTTCTTAGAAACATATGGAATTCCTCTATTTCATTGAATGACCATCTTCTTCCATGGAAAAAGATGCTAAACTTAGCTGGGTAGTTTATTCTTGGTTGCAATCCTTGATCTTTTGCCTTTTGGAATATCAGGTTCCAGGCCCTTCTATCTTTTAATGTGGAGGCAGTCAGATCTTGTGTGACCCTTATTGTGGCATCTTGGTATTTAAATTGTTTTTTTCTAGCTGCTTGCAGGATTTTCTCCTTTGTGTGGTAATTCTGCAGCTTAGCCACAATATTCCGTGGTGTTCTTTTTTTAGGGTCTATTTCAGAAGGAGTTCGATGAATTCTTTCCACATCTACTTTCCCCTCTATTTCTATTATCTCTGGACAGTTCTCTTTGATAATTTCCTGTAAAATAGAATCTAGGCTCTTTTTTTGGTCATAGTTTTCGGGAAGTCCAATGATCCACAGATTATCTCTCCTAGATCTATTTTCCAGGTCTATAGATTTTCCCAGTAAGTATTTGACGTTGTTCTCCAACTTCTCATTTTTTTTGTTTTGTTTGACTGATTCTTGGGTTCTCTGTGAATCATTCATTTCTATTTGTTCCATCCTGACTTTTAAGGAGTTATTTTCTTCCTTCACAGTTGTTAGTTCTTTTTGTAAATGCCCAATTTCATTTTTAAATGAATTATTTTGCTCTATTAAAATTTTTTCCATTTCCCTAATTTTTTTTTTTTTGAGAATTATTTTCTTTTTCCAATTCAGAAATCCTGTTTTCTTGGGACTTTTTTTATCTTCTCCAATTCAGAAATCCTATTTTCTTGAGACTTTTTTATCTTCTCCAATTCAGAAATCCTATTTTCCTGTGATTTTTTTTTACCTTTTCTAATTTACTAATTTTGTTTCCCTGCATCTCCTGTGAATTCTTTATTTTTTCCAACTCCAATTTCAGAACGTTGTTATTCTCTATCATAGCTTCTCTTTCCTTTCCCCATTTTTCTTTAAACTCTCTTAACTTTTTAATAGTCTCTTCAAGGAGAGAGTTATGTGATGGGGGGCAGGAATCGTTCCCCTTTAGGTTGTTATCTGCTGATTCTCTGCTGTTAACTTCCTCGGGGTTGGATACCCGCTCTTTCTCTGTGTAGAAGGAATCTATGGTTTTTTTGGGCTTCTTGCTCATACTTAAAAAATCTTTTGGGGTCTGTCCCTGGGGTAGGAAATTATTTATTTATTTCTTTACCAGCTTCCTCCCAGACCGGATGGATGCAGCGGCCCCTGCGCCTGAGCTAAGAGAGAGCTCTGGGAGAGAGTTCCCCACCCCCTCCCTGGAAGTGCCTCAGAGGTGATCAGCACTGCTGTGCTTTGAGGGCGCTGTGTTTTAGCGGCTTCCCTGAGGTTGAGACTGAACAGTAAAGGTGACTCAAAGCCTAGCCTATGCGTCCCGGTGTGGCGTGGATGTCTGCAGCAGCTGATGTGAAAAGCCCCTGTGCTCAAACTGGAAGTGTCTGCCAGAAACCGCGGTCCCTAGTTCAAAGGTTCCCCTTCTCTGGGACTTCTGTTCTACAGCCTCCAGCCAGCTGAGCCAGGCACTATGAGTTACCGCCCCGCCCACTCTTCAATCTCTTCACTACCTCAAGGTAAAAGCCTGGATTGCCTATGTCGGCCACACCCCCGGTGCCGAGATCTGCTGAGTCACCCCTGGGATCCGAGAAGATCCAATCTAGTTTTAAATTTTAAAATGGCTTATATTTCTCTTCTGAACTGCTGTTTTATAAGCAGAGAAGAGCTAACAGCCTGTGCCAGATTCTTTTATCTCGGTGGATTCTCTGATTCCAGAGCCCTCCCCAGCGTGACAGGCGCAGTGTGCCACTACCCCACCGTCTGCGCTGGCCTCTCTTCTTCCTCCCCTGGGAGCTGACTTTTCCTGCTGAAACTCCAGATTCTCTTCAGCTGGTACGTTGTGCTTCCAGTCCTTGTGGATTCTATCAGTCCAACACTATTTCTGAGCCTGATTAAATCTAGTTGGTTGTGAGGGAAGAAAGGAGCTTACACAGTGGCGTGTATCTTCTCCGCCATCTTCGTTTGCTAACTTTTTACAAAGCTGGGAGGAGGAGTTAACATACTAGATGATAGAGTTGGAATCCAAAATAGGACAAATTAGGATTGATCTAATAAGATGAAATTCTATAAGGAAAAAGTAAAATCTTTCTTGTTGCTGTTCATTTGTTTCAATTTTATGTTACTCTTTTTGACCCCAATTAAAATTTTCTTGATAAAGACACTGGAAAGTTTTGTCATTTATTTTTCCAGCTTATTTTATAGATGAAGAAATTGAGGCAGAGTTAGATGATTAGAGAATTTGTTGTAGTTCATTTTAGTCTTGTCTTACTCTTTGTGAACCCATCTGGGATTTTCTTGGCAAAGATACTAGAAGGTTTTACCATTTTCTTTTCCAGCTCATTTTACAGTTGAGAAAACAGGAAGCTAGATAATGCAATGGATAGAATGTTGAACGTGAAGTCAGGAAGACTCATTTTTCTGAGTTAAAATCTAGTCTCAGACACCAGCTATGTAACCCTGAACAAGTCACATAAGTCTATTTGCTTCAGTTCCTCATTTGTAAAATGATCTGGAGAAGGTAATGGCAAACCACTCCAAGAAAACAATCACAGAGAGTTGGACACAACTGAAAGTCTTGCACTCGAGTATAAAAAAAAAATTAATATCAGATATATAAGATGAAAATTAGACAGAAGTTTCTCTGTAAAGGTTCCAGGAGTTTTAGTGAATTGCAAATTCAATATGAGTCAATAGAATAATATAGAAACAAAAAAAAAGAGTAATGTAATCTTGGGCTGGTTAAGATGTTTATAACTTCCATAAATAGAGAAGTGATAATATCACTCTACTTTTCCCCCCTTAGACCTTAATTCTCCATTCAGTTCTGAATTTAAGAAGGAAGTTGATAAGTTGTAGAGTGCCCAGAGGAGAGCAATTAGAATAGAGGGTTGGAGTCCAAGTCATAGGAAGATTAGTTGAAGGAGTTATGTTTAGCCTAGAGCAGAGAAAATTAAGGCAGGGTGGGGGCACTTTACAGTTGTTTTCAAGTATTTGAAGGTCTGTTGTATATTAGATGAATTGGATGGGTTGTTTGGGACCAATGGGCAGAACTATCAGGAGCAATGTATATAAATTATAAAGAGGCAGATTTAAAGTTGGTCTAAACTCTCTATTAGAAGTCTTTGAGAAGAAGCTGAATTACTTTTTGTTGGTTATGCTATTGTAGGAATTCCTTTCATTCGTGGGTTGGAATAAAAAGTGGCTGAGTTTCTTAGGGAGAAATGACAGTGGTTGTAGAGAACAGAATAGGAACCAGTTGAGCCATGATGTATTTTTAGCCATTTTCTGGAATTCTGTTGTAATTTTCCAAGGTCTATTATTTCTAGGATGACCAAGGAGTCTTGTAATAATGCTTATTTTATTTTTTTTTTTTATTTTTTGCTGAGGCAGTTGGGGTTAAGTGACTTGTTCAGGGTCACACAGTTAGAAAGTGTTAAGTGTCTGGGACCCCAGGTGAAGCAAATGTAATGGATGAAATAACTCCATTCATAATGAATTTACATTCTAATGTGGAAGACAAAAAGGAAAAAATAAATATGTATATTTTGTAATATATACATACCATAAACATGAAGTTAATAAATACAAATATATATGAAGTTTATTTATTATATTTATATAAATAAATATGAGTTTATTTGGAAGGGAAGGCACTAGTAATTGGAGGAAATTAGTAAAGGCTTCACACAAAAGCTAATGATTAAGTTTCTTCTTAAAGGACAAACTTTATTTCAAAAATTTTTTTTTTCAAGTTTAGAGATCACTTTTGTTTTATTTTTTTAAAAAAAACATATTTCCATATTAGTCATGTTGTGAAAGAAAAATCAAGACAAAAGGGAAAAAAACACGAGAAAGAAACACCACCAAAAAATGAATATAGTATGCTTCAATCTATATTTATTTTGCATAATTCTTTCTCTGGATGTCGATGACATTTTCTTTTTCTTTTTTTTTTAGTTTATTTATTTTTAAAACACATTGTTTTATGAATTATATTGGGAAAGAAAAATCAGAACAAATGGGAAAAACCATGGGAGAGATTAAAAAACAACAACACAGAAAAAGAAGTAAATAGACATGTGTTGATTTGTATTCAAGTCTCCTTAATTCTTTTTCTCACCGCAAATAGTATTTTCTCTCCAAACTCTATTGGGATTCCTTTGTGTCACTGAACTACTGAGAAGAGCCAAGCCCTTCATAGTTGATCATTGCACATTCTTGCTGTTATTATATACAATGTATTCCTGATTTTGCTTGTTTCTCTCAGCATCAGTTCATGTAAGTTTTCCCAAACCTTTCTATAATCAGCTTGTTCATAATTTTTTTATAGAAAATTAATATTCCACTACCTTCATGAACTATACTTTATTCAGCCATTCTCCATTGATGAGCATCCACTCCTTTTCCAATTCTTTGCTACAAGAAAAAAAACCTGCTATAAACATTTTTGCACATGTGGGTCCTTTTTCTTCCTTTATGATTTTGTTGGGATACAGACCCAGTAATGGCACTGCTGGGTCAAAGGGTATGCACAGTTTATAGACTTTTGGGCATAATAGGGATGAACTTATAAGGAAGAGAGGAAGAAGGAATGCAGACTGCATGGTAGATGGACAATGCAAAGGCCTAGAAATTGTCAAGCCCTCAAAGGAAAAGATCATACTGTTTTTCATGTGAGTGAGAAAAAAAGAAGAGACCAATTTATTTGTATCACAGAGCACATGAAGGGAAGAAAAGTCCAGTGAATTTGGAAAGATGGACGGTGGACAGATTGTGAAAGGCTAAAGCTAAACAAAGTCTTAAGGAAATAGAAGCCATTAACATTGTTTGAGTCAGAGAGTGACAGGTCATATCTGGCATCAGTATTTAGGATGACCTGGAGCGGAGAGAGACTTGAGGCAGGCAGATCCATCAGGAGGCTGTTGAAATAATCTAGGTTAAGAGATGATGAGTTCTTGAATGAAGTTGTAGCTGTGTGAATGGAGAGAAAAGATAGGATATAAAAAATGTAAAAATAGACCTATTGTAATTTGGTAATTAATTAGATGTAAGATCATAAAGAAAAAAAGTCTTTGAAACGAACCATTTTAATGAAATTAATTCCATACTGCCGTTTTGGTAGCAGTCATCAACTCTTCTTGGAAACTTTATTTCTCTCACTCCTTTCCCCCTCCCTTGCTTCTCTCTTGCTTCTACTATTGCAGATGTGGAAATTAACTCTTGAAAAATAACTTTATAAACATTTTTCTCTTCCCTCTTGTTTTAGTTTAGGTATGACCCTCCATGAAGCCTTCTTTAATAATTGCACTTGAAAGTGATCATAATCCTCTTGATTACTTTGGCTCTTATCTTATTCCATCTTGTATCATGTCTATTTGTGAACTTGTATTCACTATTCCTTTTCCTATGTTTAGATTGTCAGTCAGTTCACAGGCATTTAAGTGCTTACAATATCTTTGGGTATATAAAGAAAGGTGAAAATATAGTCCCTGGAATTAAAAACTCACAATTCAATGGGGGCTGGAGGAGAGCAGCATGTAAATAATTAGCTACATACAAGCCACATAAAGAGTAGATGGAAAAAAACCCAATAGGGTTTACTTTAGTGTTGTATAATTCTTAAATTTCAAGTGGGAAGATCTAATATTTATTGAGCATCTACTATATGTAAGACATTTTGTTAAGCACTCAAGGGTTATAAAGATGAATATGGACTTTTGAGAATTTGCAATCTTGCAATCTATTATGATTTGTCAAGAAATTTCAGTTTTCTAGGACTTTTAAATTTTTATTATTGGAATAGATGTGTGATTTTATCCATTTTCTTCCCATGTAGTTTGGCAACTCATCTCTAATTTAGAATGTTTTCTTTATAGGAATAATATGACAATACTTTAAATAATTGCTATATATTACAAATTAATAAGTATTAAGAATTCTTTAAAGAAATATTATGGAAATATGTTTTCCTTGACTTCCCAGGCATAATTCCTATCAAATTGCTTCATTTTTCAAGAAGGGAGAAAGGGGGAAAAAGAGAGGAAGCTCAAAATAAAAAACAAATGACATTTTTTTTGTTTTTTTTTGTTTTTTTCATTTTTTAAAACATTTTTTAAGGCATGTAATTGGAAAAATTGTTGTTGTTCAATCATTTCGATCACATCCAATTCTTTATGACTCTCTTTGTGTGTTTGTTTTTGGCAAAGATATTAGAGTGGTTTGCTATTTCTTTTGCCATTTCATTTTAAAGTTGAGGAAACTTAGGCAAACAGGGTAAAGTGAATTGCCCAGTGACTGAGGCTGGATTTAAACTTAGAAAGAGGAGTCTTTTTGACTTCATTTCCTAGAATTGTATGTCCTGGGTCACCTACCTGCCCCCAATAAACCTATTAAATTAAACTAGAAAATTGAGACCAAATGACAGCTACTAGCTATTGATAATGACTGTTATCTGTTTCTGACATACTAGAACAGACTAGAATGGATGAGGGGAGAGGAAAAATTCTTTGAAATTACAGTTCTTGAGAGAAATTCCTTGGATAGAATAGAATGTATGAAAAAAAGGGGGGAATCGATGGCATCACTGTGTTGGTCAATGTTTAATTTGCTTTTTGCCTTTACTTTGGATCCTGTGATCAGTTAAACCAAGTTATAAAGGGAAATTGAATGCTTATAAATAGTCCTAGGCTCTAACATTTCATAACAGTGGTTATATTTATCAGGGGAAAATATTGTTTTATAGTGAAACAACTTCTATTATTTTCTGCTAATGGTTTGGAGTAGTGCTATAAGTCAAAGCTTATAGATAATGACATTTTTTGAAAGGGATAGAGAATTCAATTAGAATATATATATATATACATATATATATATGTATATATATATATAATGAGAGAGAGAGAGAGAGAGAGAGAGAAACAACAGTGGCTTCCTCTTAAAGGATCAGAAACTAAATTTTAAAAATAATTGTAATAATAATGATAATGATAGCATTTATATTATATCTATGTACCATATACTGTATTAAACCTCTGCAAATATTTCATTGATCATCACAGTGATTCTGGGAAATAGATGCTATTATTATTATTACCAGTTTGCAGTTGAAAAAACTGAGGAAAATAGAGTTTGAGTGATTTGTTCTAGGTTTCATAGTGTCTAAGGTTAGATTTGAACTTAGAGTTTCCTGACTCCAGGCCCAGTTCTCTACTGCATCACCTAACTCTCCTTATATATTTCAGAATTCTACTCTACAGAAAGCAAACCAAAATGTAAAAACTTACCCTAGAAGGTCAAACTGTGGTTTTAAATTCAATTAAATTTAATAAGCATTTATTAAGCACCTACTGTGTGCCAGGAATTGCACTACGTCTTGGGGAAAGAAAAATAAACACACCACATTTCTCCCTTACCAGGAAATTGCAATATAGAGTTGTTGGTCTAGATGGATCCTGAGAAATTAAAATGAAGAGAGTAATTGGGAATGGTGATTATTTCTCTTGCAGAGATATGGTCTTTTATGAGACAAGGGATAGAGGATCTTTTGGCCCCAGAGCTGAACTGAAGACTAGGAGCACACATTGAAAGAAGGATGTGAGAGTGTGATTGGTAGAAAAAGAATATAATAATAAATAAGAGATATTGATTGAAATGGGAACTTCGCTCTGGGAAACTACATAAAGAAGTGAATATCTAAAGCAAGAAGAAAGCTTATCATAAATTTCATATGGACAAAGTCTTGGGATACTAACCTAATTGGAAAGTTAAGTGGTTATGACAGAAACTTGGTCCTGCTGTCAAAGAGAGATGTTGAACAGTGACCCAAAAGATCACACAATATTAAATCTGGAGCTGGAAGGGTCTTACAGAACTGTCTAGCCCTCACCCCTTAATTTAATAGTTGACATAACTGAGTTTTAGAGAACTTGAAATACCTATCCAAGGTCATACAGGAAGCAAGCTTTAGAGATAGAATTTGAATCCCGTTTTTCTGATACTTGAGCCTATGAGTGCTATTTCCAATATGTAATTTTATTTCTATATTTACCCTTTTAGGGAAGAGACCTAACTTTGTTTGAAGTCTCAATATAGGCTCCTGAATAAATTTAGCATGGCTATACAAGGACAATGACCTCTTAAGGATAAGGGAAGTGGCCACTGGCTGGGAAAGATTTTTTTTGGATGTTTTATGTTTTATTTTGTCAAGATATTTGATTAATGATCAGCAATGTATTTGTAGTTTTAATGTCTCATGACTTATTTCCACAAATATTGATCATAATATCACTATGTTTTTTTTCTGAGGCAATTGGATTTAAGTGATTTGCCCAGGGTCACAAAGCTAGGAAGTGTTAAGAACTTAGATCCTCCTGGCTTTAGGGCTGGTGCTCTATCCACTGTACCACCCTAGCTGCCCATGCCACCTAGCTGACCTCACTATGATTTTTTAAATAATACTCAAAGATTGATGTAAATAGTTTATCATTTTTGGTGGACAGCTTTCTGGTGGTGAGCCTTTGCCCTCGTAGGTATGCTGGTTCTCAGATGATAGCCTATCACTAGAACTGCACTGTGAGGATTTCCTTCTTTGTGGTCTGCTGAACTGTATGTAGTCTGCTAAATGATACAGTAGATAAAAGTTCCTGTCCTGGAGTCAGGAAAACTGCTTTTTTTCTGAGTCCAAATCTGGCCACCTACACACTTACTAGTTGGGTCAATGATACTATTGCTTTTGGTTTTACTTCTGTTCACCCTTACTTATTTCTTCATTCACCTTTACTTATTTCTTCACACTGATATATCTAAATATACCACACTATTCTAGCCCACTTCTTACCTATCCTGTTTCATTTGAATGTAGCTGGGAAGATTGATATCAAAGAAGGGGGATAGGATTATTGTTCAATATGGATGGGATAATACTTTTTAAGAAAAATCAATAGTATTTTTTTCTAATTACATGTAAAGATAATTTTCAAAATTCATTTTTTGTAAGATTTTTTCTTCCTTACCTATTCCTTCCTCAAGACAGCAAGCAATCTGATATAGGTATTACATGTACAATCATTTCCCATATTAGTCATGTTATGAAAGAAAAATCAGAAAAAAATAAAAAACAAAAAATATAAAGGGGAAAAAAAGGTGAAAGTAGTATACTTAAATCCATATTCAGTCTCCATAATTCTCTCTCTGGAAATGGATGGCATTTTCTATCTCATCTACTACAATTGTCCTGTATCACTGTATTGCTGAGAAGAGCTAAGGCTATCACATTTGATTATGACATAATGTTGTTGTTACTATGTTGAATGTTCTCTTGGTTCTGCTTGCTTCACTCAGCATCAGTTTGTAAGACTTTCTAGGCTTTTCTGAAATCAGTCTGCTCATTATTTCTTATAGGGCAATAATATTCCATTACAATTATCACTTAATTTCCAATTCCTTGTCACCACACAAAAGAACTTCTACAACGTTTTTGCACATATGAGTCTTCCCCACTCCCTTTTATGATCTCTTTGGGATACAGACCCAGTAGTGGCAGTGCTAGATCAAAGAGTATGCACAGTTTTATAGATCTTTATAGTTCCAAATTGCTCTCCAGCATTATTGGATCATTTCACAACTTAGCCAAAAATGCATTAGTGTTCCAGTTTCCCACATGCTCTTCAACATTTATCATCATTTTTTTTTCTGTCATTCTAGCCAATCTGATAGGTATAATGCATTTCTCTAATTAAGAGTAATTTAGAGAATTTTTTTCTTATGACCCTAAATGGTTTTAATTTCTTCATCTAAAAATTGTCTGTTCATATACTTTGACCATTTATTAAATGGAAAATGACTTGTAGTCTTATAAATTTGATTCAGTTCTCCATATATTTTAGAATTGAGACCTTTTTCAGAAATATTGGTTGTAAAAATTGTTTCTCAGCTTTCTGCTTCCCTTGTAATCTTGCCTGCATTATTTTTTTGTGTGTGCAAAACCTTTTTAATTTAATATAATCAGAATTTGGATTGGATAATACTACTGAATAATGTAGGTAAGATAGAATAATTTAACTTTTATTTCACTTTTATTTTTTTCCTGTAAGGAGAATAGCCTTTAGCTTGGAAAGAATGGGACAAAAATGCTTAATTCGAACTTGGAACATAAGAAATTAGAAAGTTAGTATTTAGGACCACAGGTTTGAATTTGAAATTTTTCATTCGATAGATGAAGAAACTGAATCCCAGAGATGAATTGAATTATTGAGGTCACACATGTTGAAATGAGCAGAGCTAGAATTCTAAGCCAGGCCCTCTGATTCATAATCCAACACTCTTTTCTCTTTGTAGCCCCTTGAACCATAGTGTATATTAGACCCTTCTATTCTCTACTATCTCACAAAGTCTGTCCAAGTTTATGTTTGTTGCTTACATGACACTGTCCATCCATCTTTTCTTTTGCTGTGTCTTCCTTTTGCCTTTGATCTTTCACATGAGGGTCTTTTCCAATGAGTCATGTCTTCTTATTATATGGCCAAAGTATTTAAGCTTCAGGTTTAGTATTTGACCTTCTAATATATGGTCTGAATTAATTTCTTTAAATATTGATTGATTTGACATTCTTGCTGTCCAAGAGATTTTCAAAAGTCTAACCACTTGAAAACCTTGATTCTGCCATTTTCCTTCAAATCTAACCCTCACAGCTATACATTGCTACTTAAAAAAAAACCAAACCAAAACAAAACAAAACAAAACAAAACAAAACTTTGATTGTATAGACCTTTGTCAGCAAGGCGATATCTCTGCTATTTAATATGTTGTCCAGATTTATCATAGTTTCCCTTCCAAGGAGCAAGTGTTCTTTTAATTTCATAGGAGCAGTTGCTGTCTGTAATAATCTTTGAGTCCCAAAATATAAATCTGACATTACTTTTATTTCTTCTTTCTCTATTTGCCAGGAAAGTGAGGGGATCAATTGCCAAAATCTTAGAGTTTTAAAAATTAAGCTTCAAGCTAACGTTCACTCTTTTCTTTCATCTAAATCAAGACTTCTTAATTCCTCTTCACTTCCTGCTATTACAGTATTATTATTTGTGTATTTGAGACCACAGTAATATTTCTCTTGGCAACCTTAATTCCAGCTTTTGAGTCATCCAGCCTGCCATTTTGCATGTGCACTGTGTGTATAAATTAAAATGTGAACATGTTAAGTAAATAAAATGGCAATATACAGCCTTGCACTCATTTTCAAAACTTAAACCAATCCGTTGTTCCATGTTTAGTTCTAATCTTTACTTCTTGACCCACATACAGGTTCTTCAGTAAACAAGTAAAATGATCTGGTATTCCTATCTTTTTGAGGACTTGCTACAATATGTTGTGACTCACATAGTTAGGTTTTAGTGTAGTCAATAAAGCAGAAATAGATGTCTTTCTGGAACTTCTCTTGCTTTTTCTATAAGCTAGTGCATATTGGTAATTTGGTCTCTAGTTCCGCTGCCTCTTCAGAGACAGTCTGCTCTTCTGGTAATTCTTGCTTCACATATTACAGAATCTTAACTTTGACTTTGCTAGTGTGTAAAATTAGTACAAGTATTCTTTGGCATTGCCTTTCTTTAGCATTGGGATGCAAATTGATCTTTTTCCAATCTGATGGCCACTATTGTGTTTTCCAAATTTGCTGACATCTTCAGTGCAACATTTAAACAACATCACCTTTTAGGATTTGATATATCTCAGGTAGAATTCTCTCTCCTCCATCAACCTTGTTAACAAAGTTTCCTACGGCCCATTTGACTTCATTCTCCATATGCTTGACTCTTAATCAGTAACCATCTCACTGTGATTATCACTGATGTTACCTCCCAGATTTCTCTTCCTTTTACAATCAAATTTCTCAAAAGATCAGTATATGCTTATTATCTCCTCTTCTTTACAATCAAATCTTTCTTCAGCCCCTTAGATTTAGTTTCTGCCTTCCCAGCTTTGCAGAAATGATTCTTTTTGAGGATGCACAATACCACCTAATCACTAAATCCAGTGGTCTTTTCTTGGTCCTCATGCTACCATTTTTGTACCCCTTAACAGTATTAATTGTGTTTGACATATTGTGGTAGAGTGGAAAGACCATTGGTTCTGGAGTCAGAGATTCTGGAATCAAATACTGCCTTGGACATTACCTATTTATCTGGTGGTAGGCAATTAATTTGACTTTTTTTGGGTTTCATATCCTTGTCTGCAAAATCAGGGGTTGGACTAAACAATCTCCAAGGTTCTTTCTAGTTATATATTGATTCTATCATCACCTCTTACTTCTTGAAAATATTTTCTCTCCTGGTTTTTATGATACAACTATTTTCTCATCAGTCTCTATGACCCTTTGGATCTACATTCCAATCCCTAGAGGACTTAACCTTTTCAGTTCCAGAATTTCTATTTTGGAGTTCCCATCATCTTGACTGGTTATTGTTTCAGGGGTCCACAATATTTAGGCATCCCTAGTCACAATTCACTTTATTCTCCAGTCTTCTTTTTACAGCTGTTCTATGCTTATAGCTATCACATAAACTTCTTGGTCCTCTACCCCTCTCCCTTTTTCAGTTCTGGAAATTATTAAAATCAATGATGCCATTGCTACTAGAAAAGGAGAGAAGGGGAAGAAAATTAAATTTACATAATAACTATTATATATTTAAGAGGAAGTTATACATAATAAACTTGCAGTTTCATGTGTAATCAACTTTTGAAAATTCGGTTATGTAAATGCTTGTTTTATTTCTTAAATGAAAAAATACTGCCATTGCTACTAGAAAAGGAAATATTGGGAGCTCAGCCAGAAGCAGAATGAGGTCATTTTAAACCTCAGAGAACAAATAAGTTACCTAGGGTAAGGGTTGTAAGTTGAAAAGGAGTTTAAACACCAGTCAAACCAAAGGTTTGCACATGGTTAGCAGAGAATAGTTGTGGAAACTAGGTTTCTTAGTTCATAGTCCATTTCCTACAAATTCTGGGAGAATGAGGAGAAAAGAGGCAAGGTTTTTTAAGCCTCAGCCCAAGTGCCTCCTTTTGAGTTTATCCAACTACTACCATCTCGCTATCTAAGATTTCTTTGTGATTTCTGTATATATCTCATATGTCATTTCTTCATTAGATAATAATTTCCTGTAGGGACTTCAGCACTTCATGCCATGTTTGGGTACATAGTTAATGTTTAATGAGTGTTTGATTATTGATTGGAAAAGCTAGATATTGAACAGTGAAATGAGATGAGCCTAAGGAATGGGAATGTGATCATAGCTGAAGTATCATGGAGTACCAAATATGTCTAGGGTACAAATAGATGAACAAGCCAAAAATCTAGTTATTGGAATGATGGTATTGGAATAAGACATCAGGCAAGTAGAAGGGTTTACTTGATATTATCAGTTAAATAACTGATCTAGGGACTCATACTCCTAGGAGCATGATTATATTACAATTATATACAATGTATTACAACTTTACAGCAGCAAGGATTTTACAAGAAGATATCTAGAAATATGGAGATCTTCATCTTTGTATGTCACTTCTATACTTCCTACCCCAACAGTTGTTCCAAAATTATCTGAAAACTATAAAAAAATGGAAAAATTAAATATTCCTTCAAATAATGAGTTGGAAAAAAGCTTTCAATAAAGAATCTCTCACTATCTATAGCCATCCTTGTTGGTTCTTGAATCTTTCTTTCCCCCCTCTCTCCCTCTCCCCCCAAAAATAAATTTTCAGTCGAAATCTAATTATCTGGGAGATTAAGGCAAGAAACTGTCTCCCCAATCACCAACAGAATCAGTAGCTATTCTATCAGAATTTTCGCAGATGCTCCTTGATATTTATAACATTCCTGCTTCTGTGCTGCTTTTCAGACATGTGACAATAGCAGATTATAAGCAGATTTATTTCATGAGAGTGGAAGCCTGGCTGAGGTCCACCATTCTTATGCCAGAATTCTTGTCCCTGAAATTAACAACTGCTCCAGGAGAGCTCAACTGGCTAAGTTACCCACTTCACAGAGTGGAATTTGGCATTATGGAACTAATTAAAGGTCTTGGTAGTTGAATTGGTCTGGTTCCTTTGGTCATATCAGTAGTGAAGAGACAGGAAGAAAATTTGACCGAATTCTATAAGACCATATAAAATCCTGCTTTGAAGATCAGGTCTGGATTGGGGTGAGAGGATGAGGAAGGTGGGTTTGGGCCAGAGAAAGTCTGATTTGTCCTTGGCTCATTTCCTTCTCAGAGAACCCAAGGATACTAGACTAATTTTTAACAAGATAAAGGAATTTCCTATTAAAATGCAAGCTCTTTGGGTTCATATCATCAACACTTGACATTGAAGATTTTGATTAAAGACTGAAAAATTGAGATTTTGGTTTCCCATAGGAGTCTTAGTTACTAAGTCTGATCCATCAACTCCGGAGCCAAAGCCACAGCCTCATAATTTTTCAGCTTTTCAGACTACAAGATCTCTAGGGATTAGTTGACACATATTGGCACAAAGATTGGACAGAATGCCATTAAATTCTGGAATGAGGAAATGGGGTGGTGGTAAGGATGGGGGATGATGGGGAGAGAATGGGTGACTTCAATTCAATAATTTCTACTTTTGCTTTGGACTTCAGTCACTTTCTATGAGCTAGTTTTGCTTTATATTCAAGGTTGTTCTTGTTCTGGTTGCTTAAGCCACCTGGATTTCTCAATCATGAGTGCTGATTACATGGTGGATCTTTCACAGGTTTTTAGCCTGGATTGTTGCTGTAACAATTCCTGGATGGAATATTCCTCTGAGCTGGTTCCAGAGACCATTCAAAGAATGTATGGGGAAATGCATAGAAAAAGTCACTATTCTCAAGGAGCTCATAGTCAGATAATCTAAAAAGAAACATATGGAAACAAAATATCTGCAGGATAAATTGGAAATAATCAGCAGCAGGAAGGTAGTAATATTAAGAGGAATTAGGAAAGGTTTCTTGTAGGTAAAATTTTAATTGAGACTTTAAGAAAATCAGGGAATCTAGGAGGCAGAGATGGAGAGGAAGAACATTCCAGGGATCAGAAATAACCAGCAAAAATACCCACTGTAAGTAGATGGAGTGTTTTATATGAAGGATAGCAAGGAGGACAGTGTTACTGGATTGCAGAGTAAAGAGAATGGCACTCCTGTGTTAAAAATCAGGATTGGAGTAGTGGATGAATAAATAGCTATGCTGCTTAATCTACACAGGGCATACCTACTACACTGGGCATAGCCATATGGGGAGGTATCACTATCTCAACTGCCCAACAAGGAAAACAAGGAATCTAAGGAATGTGAAATTTAGGATTTAGAGGTAGAAAGGACATTAAAGACCAACTATTTCAACCCCCTTATCTTGGACAGATTAAGTTCAATGTCTTTCCAACACTAGGAAGTTAGCTAAATCTTCCCACAATGTTTCATAGTCAGTCAATCTTAGACATTCTGGAAAGAACCAATTTCATTGGATTATAAGTAGAGGTTGAAAGACCTGTAGCGATCATCTACTAACCTTTTAGGTAAAATCTGTATCATTGAAAGGAATATCTAAACTGATGAAGTAAAGTCCATTTGAGTGTTTGAATATCCTTTATTAGAACATAGATATTAAATGTAGGATATGCAGTTTGATACATTTGATTGGATCTGTTCATGAATGTGGAAAGCTTCTTATGAAAAACTTCCTTTTCTGATGTGGGTCAGCACTTTTCTGTGCCTTATCACCACTTGTGTAGGGCATTGAGTGACTTGTCCATGGTCACAGAGCTGGTAGGTGTCAGAGGCTATATTTGAACTCAGATCTTTTATGATCTGAAGATACTGTCCTTTTCACTATTCAAATCTGTCTCACATGTATCTATCATGTCAAACAAATGGAGCCTTTCCTGGCTCTGAGAAGTCTTGCTTCAATTTCCACTCATGCTGATAATTTGGGTACCCAGAATAAGATTACATCTCCCCTTAGGGAATATCCCTGAAAGGTCAGAAGTATTTATTGTTTGAATCCCTAATCTAGTGTGTTCTCTCCAATTTTAACTGCCAGTGATTTTCACTTAACAAATCAGCATTAATTAGCTTTCATAAAGAAATACTTATCTTAGAGCTGGCATTTACATAGTAATTTGAAGTTTGCAAATCACTTTATATGTTACTTCATTTGGTCTTCAAAACAATCCTGTGATAGAGGTAGATATTCCCCCTATTTATTTATTTATTTTTACAGATGAGATATTTGGGACTCAAAGAGGTTAAGAATGCGTTGCCAAGAGTCACCCAGATAGTTGAGGCAGAATTTGAACTCAGGTCTTCTTGAGCACTTTCAATCTTCTATCCACCATACTACCTAGCTACCTTTTTACTACAAAGACATAGCAAGGGCAGAAGTTACACAGCATCATTCCCCCAACACCTGAAGGCATACTCTCCTCTACCACCTTGATTCTTGGGGAGAGTGGGTTCAAGCTTAAAGCAGTTTCTACTTAGCAGTCACTTCACTGAGTCACTTACAAATTTGGTGTAACCAATGGATAAATTGCAGAAGCTCCCTTTTGGGTGACTTCCAGCTATTTTGCATCAAACAGGTTTCTCAGGACTTTGCTATTTACCACATGGCTTCTGGGAAATCCTGACTTAGAATTTCACTCCTAGACTTCTTTTGTCTTGCACATATATGAATGATATGACACTCATAATTCTTTTTCCATTGCAGGCAGCTCTTTAAAGACCATAAATTTCTAGAAGCTGTAATCGGTGAAGAAAGTTTGCATCCCAGCAAATGTATTTCCACATACACATAGGAAGATATTTTTAGGAAGATAGTTTACACTTATTTTGATTGACACTGAAATTGTAGAATTAATATTGCTTGAACTTTCCAGGCTTGATAACACTTACCAATAGCATTTATATTTGCAAAGGGTTAGTTTAATTTTAGTTGGCCTATATAAAATTTGTAGATTGAAGTTTTCTCCTTTAATTTTAATTTCTATTGGCAATTTATATTCATCTCTTATAATATGACTGCTCAAGTTGATATTTGTTTAGCATTGATATAATACTGTACATTTAAAGATTTCTTAATGATCTCTAAGTTAGCTTGTGCTTGAGACAAAGGTATGCTAGATCAGGAAGAGGAGATGGGATTAAATGGGCTTTTTTTTAAAGGCCTTAAACCTCAGAATGTATCAGAGGCTTCTGGTAGAGGAATTACTGGGCCGGAATAAGAGGGTAAAAGCTTTTATGAAATGCTTGGCTCTATCTTTTTTCTGATCTTCAAACTTCTTTATCTTTTTCTTTCTGTTTGCCCTTTTATTATTCACTGTTTATTATTTTGAGCAGGTACAGATTATACAATATGATAATACATAGGAGAATATATTTTCCATTTCTTCCTGGTCCATAGTCCATGCTGTCCCTCCTTACAGGAAATAATTATTAATATTCTCATTGTATCAGACAATTGTTCATCATCCCACAATTAGTGTGAAGTATGGCTTTTGTCTTTTAAGTTGCTTTGGTGTTTCCTCGGCACAGCTAGGGGCAAAGTTTAATGCAAATGAATCTTGTCTTTATGTACTCTTCTCTTTTTTCTCTTTGTCTTCCATCTTACTTTTTTTCAGGTAATACTTCTCTCAGGTTTTCCTTCCTAAACTCAGTTTCTCTTGATCCAGGTGTAAAATGCTGTCATGAAAAAGAAAAAAAAAGAATATTTATTCAGAAACATAGAATATTAGAGGCCTGAGTTCTGGTCTCCAAGGTTTCAAAAGTATGTTGGTAATTTGGAGAATATCCAGGTGAGAGTAACCTCGAAGAAAGGCTTTTATTCCATGTCAAGTAAGAGTGCATAGAATGAATGTGACATGTTTTGCCTGGAGAAGAGAAGACTCAAGGTCTATGATAATTATCTTTAAGAATCTGAAGAGTTGCTTGTGTAGAATTGTTTTGTTTGGCCCCCGGGGGAAGCCAGAAATGTGGTGGAAGTTGAAAGGAGGACAATTTGGGTTTTATATGAGGAAATTTTTTCTTAGAATTTGAGCTGTCTAAAAGTGGAATGGGCTGCCACAAGAGGATGTGGGCTCCACCTCCTTTTGGTCTTAAAGTAGAGGCTTGGGTGACTTCATTTGTATATGTTCCTTTCATATACGACTTGGACAAGCTGATAATAGTGATCTCTTCCAGCTGTCAGATTCTGTGATTCTGTCAACTATGCTTGAACCAGAATCCCCTCTACAATAGTACTAGAGAAATGGTCATCTGGTCTCTGCTTGGAGATCTCTAGAGAGGAGCACCACCTCTTGAGGTAGCTCATTCCACTTGGGGAGACATCAAATACTCATTGATCTTTGTTCTATCCTCTGAGACTAAGCTGAATGCTTCTTTTTCTCCAGTGATAGTCCTTAGAAGACTTGAAGCTATCTATGTTGTCCTACCAAAGTTTTCTTTAGATTCAAGATCCCTAGTTTCTTCAGCCAGTCTTCATCTAATCTGTCTAGAGGCAGCTAAGTGACACACTGGATAGATCAGGGGACACAGAGTTAGGAAAACTTAAGTTCAAATCCTACTCTAGACACTTAGTAGGTGTGTGATCTGGGTGAGTCATTTAATATTTATCTGCCTCAGTTTCCTCAACTATAAAATGTTAATAACAGCACTCTACCTTCCAGGGTTATTGTGAAGATGAAATGACTTAACATATGTATAGCATTTTGAAAACTTTAAAGTCCTATAGCTATTATATGGTATGAATGTGAGTCTCTTCTCTATCATCTGATCAGCTCGTTCATGTTAAGGTATTCAATTACTACTATTTGTTTCAGAAGTTTTTGCATTTAAAATAAAGCCTGGTTAGAGTAATGATTAATATCAAATGATATAATTTCAGGCGCTGTTAAAGTCTAGGTAAGGTACAAGCTTTTAGTTAACAGACTTTTCTGGCTTTCAGCTCCCAGAAGAGACCATTGACTGATTTGGACAGTCATCCCTGCATATGCATCTGTACACAAGAGAGGGAGTGAACAGAGGTGATTTGGATTGAAGTGCAAGCTAATAAAGTAATCATTTTGAGACATGACAAATTACAGACACCAAAATTCTCATCCCCAAGGGCCTCAGGAAACCGACATCACTGTCCCAAAGCTATAAAAGTAAAATCTTTTATTTCAGAGAAAAAGCAAGGTCTTGTGACTCAATAATTTGCCAGAAGAATGGATGGAGGAGGTTAAAATGTTTCACTTAGGGATAAATCTAGTCATCTTCACCGTTCCCCTGGGGTATTCCCCATCCAAGGAAGGGGAGAAAGATGATGTACTTTGCTCATCCAGGAAAAAGCTTTGCTGTAGACAGATCCTTGAGGTGTGCTTGATCCTTCTATCTGTTCATAGTGTTGATTCAGTTAAAGCTGATGTTTCCCAGAGAAGGATTTGTGGGCAGCAGCAGCAGCAGCAGCAGCAGCAGCAGCAGCGGTAATAATAGTAGGAATATGGTCCAGAAGATCTGGACATTTCTCAGGACAGTTGATACTAGCAATTATCATGGCTAAGACAATGGGCAAATCATGCCATCTCTCTGGAATTCTGTTTCCTCATCTATAAAATAAGGTGGTTGTACTTTATGACCTCAGATCCCTTCAATTCTAAATCTATGATCTTCTGATCATCCTCTGATCATTATAAGTCAGGACTTGAACCTGGGCTTCCTGATTCTAAAATTGGCTTTCTACCCACTATGGTACATTGCCTCTCAATGACTATGGTGACTAACGGTGACAATAAGGAAAATAATCACAACAACTTTTTAACTTAAACAACTGCTTTTACACCCAAAAAAGCCTAATTCAAATTAATTCTTGATGTTCGGAGGAGAGTTAAAAGGGACAAAATTGTGACTTGCAAAAAAATTAGTAAATGACAGTAATATCCCAAACTTTCAACAAAAAAACCCTGATTTTTCTCTTTTTTTTAAAGAGGTTATTACAGTAGTATAGGTAAAAAGTGATGAATATCTGAACTAAGGTAATGACTCAATGTGAAATTACAATTTCACAAGTTAGATTGAGATAAGTAAAGATAGAAATAGTGAGATTTGGCAACTGATTGAATTGAATGAGAGAGAATAATGCTGAAGTTCTGAATCTGGAAGACTGGAAAAATGCTGGTGTCCTTGACAAAAATATGGAAGTTCAGAGGAAAGATAGGCTTGGGGATGGAAGACAATGAGTTCTGATTTGAATATGATGAGTTTGAGTCATTATGGGTCATCCAGTTTAAAATGTCCAATAGAATGTTGATGGTGTATGACTAAAACTCAGGAAAAAGCTATATTTGTAGCTCTGGAAGCCGTCAGAATAGAGAAGATAAATTAATGAGAGCTGATAAGGTCATCAAGTAAGAATATATAGAAAGAAGAGGACCCAGGGCAGAGTGTTGAGATACATTCACAGATGGTACAACATGGATGATGAGCCAGCAAAAGAGATTGAGAAGGCACAGTCAGGCAAAAGAAAAACCAGGAGGGAGAAGCATCGCAAAACCTAGAGGAGAGGAAGTAGTGAGGAGAGATGGTCTACCTTGTCATATACTGTAGAGAGTTGAGAAAGGATCAGAATTGAAGGAAAGACCATCAGATTTGTCCATTAAGAAGTCATTGGCAATTTTGGAAATATTATGATGAAAAAATGAAAAATTCAGCCCCAAAACTAATTATTGTGTTTATACTAGTTGGTTTATTTTGTTCAAATAAATGGATGTTGCCTTAGACCAACTCTAGAATACATTCTGTTCTGACCTAATAAAACACTCATGGTCTTAAATATATAATCAAACCTTTCCTGCATGTAAAATGTAAATTTACATATAGATAGTGAAGGTGGCCCTCAACACCAGAGATTTCATTAGTGTCTTCTTGGGACAAATAGATCTGCTCTTATCTCATGTTCAGAGGAACCTCTTCTATTGAAGGGACCACCCTCCTGAGGGCCTGCTCTTGTACTGAAGACAATCCATCCAGATCAACAGTTCTAAAAGATTGGTCCAAGAACTACTAGATGTTTCTAAGATTCTTCCAGGGTGTCTATAAAGCCAGAACTATTTTCATACTCTTTATTAAAATATAATTTGTCTACTAAAATATTCTATTTTAGAGTTGTTAATTAAACAATTTGAGATTGTTGAGTTTTATTAACTCAAAAACTTGAGTTAACAAAGTTAACTCCTTTGTTAATTTGTTAGTTCCTTTCTTAATTAATCAGGATGAAGCCAGATTTTCTTTATACAATTAAAACAAAATAACACATTCCAACAGACTGAATGCAGAAGCAGACAGAAGAAACCAGCTATCTTCTATTAACTAGATTTTAAAGAGTTTTGAAAAAAATATATAAAATAATTCCATTCTTCTATTTTTGAAAATGTAGTTATTTTTTCATTAAAATATATTGTTAACATGTAGTACATTTATTATTCTAAATAGCTGATAAATACCTATTTAGAAATTTATCCATTTTAATTTCTAAAATTGCAAATTTGATCTTTATAAAATATATTTCAAAAAAACCTCTTTGGAGCATCCTCAGTGATTTTTAAGAGTGTAAAGGAGTTCTAAGACCAAGAAGCTTGAAAGCTAACTGCAAATCTAGAGGGAAATACCTCTTTCTCTGTATTCTTTATCTCACTTTCAGCCTCCAACAGTTACTCACAGTACACTGGAACTATTAATGAAATCCAACTTCAGCAATATCTAGTATGTATTTTTGTAAATTCATTCAAATTATAAGCTGTGGCCTGATTAAAAAATCTGAAGGGTTTCCTTTGGGAAAGAATGCTCTTATTGACCAAAGGGCAGTTGTGTCTCTTTGGGAAGGGATGGATGTAAATTTGTCTTGGTTAGTCAGCATTTAAAAAAATGAAATAGAAGCCTACAGTTGGGTTGCCTTTGTATCCCAAGAACTTTCCATAATGCATTGAACATAAGAGGTGTTTATAAATGTATGTTGAATGAACAAATAAAGGAATGGTGGGAAACTGCAGTTATTATCCTGAAGAAAAAAATATTGTAGCAGAGTGGAGCAATGACTGGCCTTAAAGTCTAGAAGACTCCAATCAAAGTCATACCTCTGACACACACTGTGCTTCACATCCTCTAAATGCCCCTTGAAGCCACTGAGTTATAGAGCAGATATTGATGTACACTGATGGAAAGTTTTCTTATTGTCAATTCCCTATAAAATTGAAACCATGTGTCCAACCAAAAAATGTGGAGAAATAGAATAAATCATGTAAAATGTCCTTCCTTCAAATGTGCAAAGATGTCTACATCATGGCCAGGATGATAGTGGTAGCAAGGAGACAATCCTTGAAATTCAAGCAGAAAAGAAGAGCTAGAAAGAGTGTATAGAGGTAATAAGATGGTGAATATTTTATTTTAATCATGGAGAAAAACTGCAATAGAAGCCTTTATTATAAGCCACAATTAACACAAAAATTAAAGGAAGGAGAAGCTGACAAGTGAGTCTAGTGTAGCATTTCCTCTGGATTACTTTCCCAAATCATTAGTCCTAGTTTTATAGGTTGACTCCATAGCAGATAGCTATTCACAGATTCAAGGTCCTCTGTAGGACTGCACTTAATAATTTACTATAATTTAAACTATGATTTACAAGTCTCTACCAGTGTGCCTACCTTTAATAGTCAGCCAATAGACACAATTAGCTCATAGCAAAGCCATTTATTAATATGGTACAATAAAAATAGTATCTACAAAACATTGTCCCTATAAACCTCAGGCAAACTCTCTCATAAATATACATAAACTTGGAGTGATGTATTAGGGAACATATGTGACCAAGAAAACTCTGGTACTGCTGGTCCTGCTGAACCCTCTTATCATAGTGGTATCATACATCTTTGAAAGTAGCCTTTCTTCTGTAAGGGTCATTCATGTGGGTTCCCCAGGCTTGTTCTTCAGTGTAGCTTGAATCCTGTTTGCTAGAGCTCTTTCCTTTTTAAAAAATGATCCTTTCTTGTCATGGGTCACATTCTCAAAGGCTGATTCTACTATTTCTTCTTCTAGAGTTGGTAAATTAGCTTTTTAAAAAAATTTAAAGGCCATCAAGAGGCATGATCTACACTTTGCCAACCAATAGCAAACTACCTTTGCAATTCTACTAGGGAAGCTTCATCACATCTCATAAAGGGGTAAAAAGGAATAGATGAGTCTTCATAGTTTATTTCACACATTAACATCTCATTATTTCTGTTCTTTTTATGATTTTATCAACAAGGATTGGTAGATTGGGAAAGATGGAGAGTAACTTCTCTCTCCTAATCTTAATGAAATAATGGAATGCTTTTAAAAATATAAGCCACTAATACCTTCTTCAAGAGAGTTGAATGGATGTGTCAAAATCCAAATAATCTGAACTGGTCTTATTATGTATGTGCATTAAACTTCTCTCTTTCCTGCCCTACTTTCTGAATGCCCAAGAATAGGAAAAAGAATACTGCTGGAGGAGAAGAGAAAGTGGGAGATACTGGGACCCAGGAGTGCATCCTTAGAAGGAGAAAGTTCCACCCTTTTATATATCCTTCAATGTGAATGGAGAACCAAATCTCTTTAGGCTAATTCAGCTGTCCAGAGGCAGAGGGTAGTAAGTAAAACATTCCCTGCATCCTCCCTACATTTTTGCCTTTCTTTTCCCTTAACCTACAGGTTAGGGCTGCTTTCTCTGTTTTGCCTAGAATGGCATTCATTTTTGGTGCTCAAGAGATGTCTAGTTTCAATAGAGATATTTTTCTTTTTTTTTATATATTTTTTTATTTTATTCATTTTTCCAAATTATCCCCTCCCTCCCTCCACTCCCTCCCCCCGATGGCAGGTAATCCCATACATTTTACATGTGTTACAATATAACCTAGATACAATATATGTGTGTAAATACCATTTTCTTGTTACACATTAATTATTAGCTTCCGAAGGTATAAGTAACCTGGGTAGATAGACAGTAGTGCTAACAATTTACATTCGCTTCCCAGTGTTCCTTCTCTGGGTGTAGTTGTTTCTGTCCATCATTGATCAACTGGAAGTGAGTTGGATCTTCTTTATGTTGAAGATTTCCACTTCCATCAGAATACATCCTCATACAGTATTGTTGTTGAAGTGTACAGTGATCTTCTGGTTCTGCTCATTTCACTCAGCAACAGTTGATTTAAGTCTCTCCAAGCCTCTCGGTATTCCTCCTGCTGGTCATTTCTTACAGAGCAATAATATTCCATAACCTTCATATATCACAATTTACCCAACCATTCTCCAATTGATGGACATCCATTCATCTTCCAGTTTCTAGCTACAACAAAAAGAGCTGCCACAAACATTTTGGCACATACAGGTCCCTTTCCGCTCTTTAGTATTTCTTTGGGATATAATCCCAATAACAGCAATGCTGGGTCAAAGGGTATGCACAGTTTGACAACTTTTGGGGCATAGTTCCAAATTGCTCTCCAGAATGGCTGGATTCTTTCACAACTCCACCAACAATGTATCAGTGTCCCAGTTTTCCCACATCCCCTCCAACATTCATCATTATTTGTTCCTGTCATCTTAGCCAATCTGACAGGTGTGTAGTGGTATCTCAGAGTTGTCTTAATTTGCATTTCTCTGATCAGTAGTGATTTGGAACACTCTTTCATATGAGTGGAAATAGTTTCAATTTCATCATCTGAGAATTGTCTGTTCATATCCCTTGACCATTTATCAATTGGAGAATGGTTTGGTTTCCTATAAATCAGGGTCAGTTCAATAGAGATATTTTTCGTTCATCTTGGTATTTTGAGATCTTTGGAGTCCTTTGCTAAAAGGCTGTCTGTAAATATGGAAAGAGAGATTACTCTTATTCTTCTCTTTTATTTACTCTGTTAAAAGTGGAGTTTTGCTCTTCAGATAATAGATTCCTACTAGTTATTACTTTGCTTCTTCAAAAATGAATGAGAAAATATGCCTGCATCTTTTATCATACTGCATACCTGTGGTAGAGGATTACAGATTAAAACAAAGAAGAGTTTGGTTTAATCTACTCATTTTAAAGATGAAAACCCTGGGGCCTAGAAAATTTCACTTTATAAATATCACTTTATGATTTATCACAGGATAAAAGGTGGTATTTAGATTTTAGATTATCTAGCTCCAAATTCAGCCCTATTTTCACTGTTCTGATGCCATTCTTAAGATCCAGAAATGGTTCCTTTTTGTCTTTGTACTCTCATTAATTCATAGTTGTCACTTGATACATGCTTGTTGATTGATCCATTCCTGAGCACAACTTTACATAGTAAATAGTAAATGTGTTCGCTAGACAGGTAAGTATGCTCAATGGGACCACTTTTCAGAGTTAAGACATGCTGTCTCTCTGTATGTAGAAGCCAAAGTGAACAATTGAAGCAGATGTCTAAATAATTCAGATCTACTTCCCAGTTCTCCGCTCTTGAAATGTCCATATAATGTAAACACATCTCTACTCATCCTTTGGATTTCTTTCATAGAAATAAATGCCTAAACTCTCTTCTTTTTACTTTGTATGAATAGGCACAGTGTAGGAGCCAAAGCCTGTCAGTGTTTTTCTTTATAAGGAGTTTATTACAGGCAGCTTTGAAATTGTATAAGATGTAAAGGGGCCTTCTTGGCATCAGGTCTTGGGAATACTGTATAAGTCTGCCCTTTGTCAACTCTGCTTCTTTCCCTGCATTATGAGAAACCAGTGGAAAACTATCCTTCAGGGCTCTGTGTTTTCTGAATCAAGGTTTACAATATTCCCAGAAGCAGCTAAATATTATTAGAAAGACAGATCCCCATTGTATCAGCATTCCTATGTCCTGCAATCTGAAAAATAACAGATCCAGTACTATGTGATGATTGTTGGGAGTCATTAATTAAAGGCACCATAAAGCTGAAGAGTGGAAAAAACTGCCTCAGGCTAACAAGTTATTGCTATTTTGTGTTTTCAGTATTATTTCATTTTCTAGATTCCTTGAATCTTCGTCAGCCACTCAAGTATATATAAAATGGCCATGTGCAAGTGTGAAGTTTCTCATTCTGGAAAAAATGCTTATCTCTTCTATGTAGTTTGAGTTGCTGTGTACTGTTTCTGATAATACACATAAATTATATGGTTAGGACTTACTAGTTAACCCAAATAACCTTTTTTTCTCTAGGCATGTGTTGAGATTACTAAAAAATAACACGAACCCAACAACCCAAAATAGAACAACCTAGGAGATGTGGTATTTTAGCTTCCTTACAAATGGTCAAGATTGTTTCCTGATTGATTCAATCAGAGAGCCAAATCAGTAGGGCTGGACAACCTTCACCAATCTAGATTGAGAAGTCATTGTGATGCTAGGTCATCAGACAGAATTTTCATGTGTAGCAGGCCAATTGATCAAATTGGTGATGCCATGAAAGTGATTTCTTCAAACTTATTAGTCCTTGAGCATCATCGTGTGCTATTTGGTTGAGCTAGCTCTTGTTAGGGGATATTCATACTGAGTCTAGTTGTGCTAGAACCATCAGTGCACTTTTTTTTCTCAGAATTTGGGTTTGTGATTGAGACAGATCTACTCCATAACAAATCAGAATTTACTGACTTTTACCAACTCTATCCTTGGTCATACAGATAATTGTGTACTTCAAAAGATCTATAATTTTTAATCAATATAAGTTCTTATACTCTTTATAAACACTTCAGTCCTTATCTCAACTCCCATTTGTATTGTCAAATTGGGTCCTCAGAGCACAAAGCTGGCTACATTTCCCCTTCATGGTCTCAGGGTTCCCCTAAAAGATGAGTATTTTTTCTCATGTTATTAGCTTGAATTCTTATGCAAGTGTATTCTCTTCAATATTTGTTGCCATTTTCTCTTTAATAACATCTAATCAATACCAATTAATATATCCTCATTATCTTTGATAATATTGATTAGTGCCTTGGTATCACTTAACCAATTAACATCAATTAGCTTTCTTCAAGGGATTTTTACTGAGCAGATATAGCAAGACAGAAGTTCAAATACATCCCCCTGAACCTGAGGTCACACTCTTCCCTATACCACTTTGGCTTCTAGGGAGAGTGAGCTCAATGTTAAAGCTTTTGCTACAAAAATTTTTACACCATCAAGTTTATTTTCAATGTGGCACAGCATGATAGATGAACAATTCCATTGTTTTAAGGACACCATATATTTATGTCATTTTTATTCAATGCTGGGTTGGATCTAATCCAATAACTTCTTGGGACTATTTATATTTGAAAATTAAGATAAATTGAGAGATGATGATCTGAGCATGATCAATTTATTAATTAGGCTAGCAATAACTGATAAATTGGGTCAATGTCTCCTCTCAAGGACCAAATACTAAGGTAGAATTCTCTAGATTTCATTTAATTTTGGGAAGTTCAGCAGAACAAAGAGAGTTGTGTAAGTGGGGAAAAAAATGCAGTTGGCTACAGGACTTGGGAGTGAGGACAACATGGTAATCATCCTTCTCTGTCATAAAGATGCTTGATTGACTTATGAGACCCATCTTGATCCTGAGACTATTAATAATAAACCACAGATAGCAGACTCCCTGATTTCTAGGAAGAAGATAGAATCTTCCTCAATTGTGCAAGAACAGGAAAAGACAGAATATATCTCTTTGAGCTAGCTTCAGGACTTAGAGATAACACTAGATATTTTGGCATTTTCCTAGGAGTCAGATGTGAAACAGGAACTATGTAGATAAAGGTTTCCCCACTTAGAGGCTTAAAGCATTTTATGCTCCTAATGTGTCCCCAACTAAGAAACAGAGGGCAAGTAATGGTGATATTTTACAAACTTTCTGACTTGGCAGCCAGTTTAAAAAATCTCTCTTTGACACACAAAGGCTGAAAAGAAATAAGTCATAGAATATTCTGAAGTGGAAAGCAGACCTTTCACTGCTCTTGAAGAATGTTCATCAAGTGTGTATGTGTTCCTCTTGATTGGGTCCTCATTGGTTGGTTCCCTCATTACATTTCCATCATGCATGCTAACATGCTGTACTTTAGTTGATCGTTTTACAGGTTGTGTTGGTTAAAACTAGGCTATCAAACTTTCTGGGCAGTAGTCTTTGCTACACGGGGCCAGATCGATTCTTGGAGGAACTTTTGTCCTGTGAAACTGATACTAGGTTCTTGAAAGTGAGGTCATCTCCAAGTTCAACAGAACCTCTAGAAGGATTTCTCAACCTAGAAAGGCTTTGAGCATGGCTAAGCATCAGAGTGAAAAGTTATTTTAATATACCAATGGATCTTATTATTTTTGAATATTTTAAAATATGTATTTTCAACATCTTTGGTGTACATTTTATTTTTATTATTTGGTACCTATTTTGAATGCACCAAATATATATATTTGTCTCTCCCCCATGGATGTAAGTTCCTTTTGGGTAGGAACTATTTCTTTTTTTGGCTATGTATCCCCCAAGGCTTCCATAGTTCCTGGCTTATAGTAATTATGTAATAAATTCTTACTCATTGATTGATTTGTGATCTCACTGATGCAATTATTTCTTCTAATGGGGTAGAATGCTATATATCTACACATTAGAAACAACACTGGCAATTCTGAAGTCAGAGAATTGATAGCAAATAAGGTCTCTAATATTGTCTCTGTGACCATGGGCAAGTTATTTAAAGTCTCTGGGCCTCTATTTCCCTGTTTGTAAAATGAAGGGGCTGGACAAAATGTCTATTTTCAATTCTAGGTTTGCATTCCTATAACTATCTCAACCTGTACAACTCATGTTCATGGCTTTTTGTTGGTCTTCTATGGTGGATCTATACAATTTAATGGGAATTATCAGGTTCTCTTTATATTGTAAAGTTACAATAGAGGCTGGAAGTTATCTACCAGTCAACCCTTTCTCTCACTAAGCCCACTTTCTTTTCCTGTGATACATGTTTCTATGATTTCCACTGAGCAGCTTCCCCAACTTAGATCTTTGCTAGTGGTATGTTGCAGTCAACTTCCCCTCCAAGGCCCATGCCACATCTGTCTCTCCATTGCCTTTTGGGTGACCTATAACTTTAATTGCAATAGAAATCTCAATTAAGCTTGAAGACATAAAAGCTCAGTTTGCAACAAGAATCACAAAGAAAACAGGAATATATATATATGCAGCTGGGTAATTCTCTTATCTCTCCAGATTTCCTTCATTTATAGGTCATTTTAAAGCTCTGTTGTTCCCTAGTATGAATTTATAATTTCCTTTGAAGCCTCTTTGCTTGCTGTTCAGTTGATAACTTACTAATGGCTCCATCTAAGACTGTGTATGGCTGCCTGTCTCCACTGGGAGCTCATGAGGTGGTGGAAAGGGCCCTCGGCTTGGAATCAGAAAATATGGGTTTGAATTCTGGCTCAAAATACAACCTTCCCCCAAAACTCTTACTGAGTGCTCTTTAAGAAATCACTTAATAATAATATTTAACATTTGTTTATATGGATACCTAAATGGTGCAGTGAAGAGCACTGAATCAGGAGTCCAAAAGAGCAGAAAGGTCAGCATTCAAATTTTGACCTTAGATACTTATTAACTATGTAATTTGGGGCAAATTACTTAATCCAAAGAAATTAATGGCTAATATCTTTCCAAGAAAAACCTACTGGTCCTTGGGGTCACAGAATCAGAATTGACTGAACAGAAACAACAATTTATTTATATAGCATTTCTCATTCTCCTTCACTGTACTTATCCCCTTAGTTACCAAGTCTTGATAATTTCACCTTTTTTTCAATACCTTTCCCATTCACTACTCTTGTTTTCTCCCACAGGTACCGCCCTATTTTAGACCCTCAGAATCTCTCTGAATGATGCCCATTACTGCCTTATTTTTCTCTCTACCTATTTTCTCCCTTTTTTGAATCTATCCACCATTTTGCTAGAGTGATTTTCCTAAAATACTGCTCTGTACGTGCCATGAAAGTATGGAGCTAGAGTTGAAAGAGAGCTTAAGGACATTATAATGCAATCCTCCAATAAGGGGGCAGACCTTTGATCTCCTGTCCTCTAAATGCAGCAATCTTTCTGTCATATCAGATGGTCTGTAATAGTTCTAGAATCGTACATAAACTTATTAATTTGGCCTTCAAAGCCTTTTAAAATCTAGCTCCAAATTGGATTTTCTTGCTTACAGAGGACAATCAATTCCCTGTTTCTTTGCCTTTGAACAGGATGTCTCTTATACCAGGAATACTTACTCCTCACCTTTGCTTATAAGGATTTCTGGCTTAACTTCTTAGGAGGAACAAGGTGAAAGGAGAGAGAGAAGAGAATAAATAGTAATTGTAAAAAAATTTTTTGAACCAAGTTTCTCTGATAAGGCCTTATTTCTCAGACATATAGAGGACTGAATCAAATTTATAAAAAATAAGAGCCATACCCTAATTGATAAATGATCAAAAATATGAACTATACTCAAAGGGCTATAAAATCATGCATCTCCTCTGACTTAATATCACTACTACATATAAATCCCAGAAGAGATTTTTTTTTAAAAGGAAGAGGACCTACATGTACAAAAAATATTTATAGGAGTTCTTTTTACAAGGCAAAGAATTGGAAATTGAGGAGATGCCCATCAACTAGGGAATGGCTGAATAAATTATGGTCTGTGATTATGATGGAATTATTGTTCTATGGGAAATGATAAGCGGGATTCTCTCAAATCTGAAAAGTCCTCTGTGAACTCAAATAAAGTGAATTATACTGTGTACAAAGTAAAAGCAATATTGTAGGGTGATTGTGAATGACTTTTCTCAGCATACAATGATCCACAACTATTCTGAAGGAGGGGTGATGAAAAAATCCTATTCATACCCAGAGAAAGAATTGATTGTGTCTGAAGCGAAATCTCTCTCTCTTTTTCTCTCTGCTCTCTCTTTTTTTTCTCTCTCAACTTTATTTTTCTTGAGGATTTTCTTTTCTTGAGTGGTGTTTTGCATAGCTTCACATATGCTTTCTTAATGGGGAGTGGGGGGAAATGGAAAGAATCTGCAAATCAAAGTTTTAAAAACAAATGTAAACAATTATTTTAAATGTAACTGGGGAAAATAAAAATATTAAATAAATATTTTTTTAAAAAAAAGGAACCACTGATTTCCTTCCCAGTTTATCATGAGATCCTTCTTGTTATCCCTTTCCTACAATCCCCACTGCTAGCAATTACCCATTGACTTTGTATTTATTTTCTATGTTATTGTATCTACCCTGGCAAAATGTAAGTTCACTAAGAGCAAATAGCCCCTGTCTATGTAATGCTGGAGAAACTGAGGCAAGATAGAGATTAGAGAGTATTTAATATTTTATTTGAAAGGGAGAGATTTACTGGAACCAAATATTTTCATGGCTTGGTTCACCAGGGCTAAGTGAGACTATAATCTCCAAGAATCCAGCAAACAATGTGACTTCTCAATGACCTATATACACATGGCTCAGACACAGTGGGTAGAGTGAGACAGGGGCAAAGTCAGGGTGCTGAGAGCGGAACAGGACTCTGACAAGGTGGGATGAGCCACCAGAGATGGGGAAGCACCCCGGAGATGGGGAGAGGCATCTTGATAAGAGGGTGTCTGATATTCTGATAGTTTAGGATGGGGAGAGGCATTCTGACATTCTAAAATATAAGACCTTTTATCCTTATCAAATATTCTGATTAAGAGGGAGGGGTGGTTTTGCAGGATTGAGCAGAACAATTATAAATTGAGGCAGAACAATTAGGGAAACTGAGGCAGGACAATTTAGGGAAACTGAGTCAGGACAATAAAAGAGAACTGTGGCATAACACTTATTTCATTTTTATCTTTATATTTCCAATACCTGGCCTATAGTAAGTGTTTAATGAATGCTTGTTGAGAAGAGTTTTTTGATCTTCACAGCAAACTTGTGAGATTATCCCCATTTTATTGATAAGGAAACTGAAACTCAGAAAAGTTAAGTGCTTTCCTAAGGTCTCATATTTCATGAGTGTCTGAGGTATGATTTGAATCCAGGACTTGAGGAGTCTTTAAGCCAGTACTTTATTTGCTATGTCATGAAGATTCTCTATCTTTCTTGGATATCTGAGAAATAAAGAAATTGAACTATGTAAATTTTTAGATACTTTCCAGATACAATACCTGAAAATGTTCTTTTCCTCAACTTTTCCTGGGGAATTTTGTTTTGGATCAATGATACTATCATGCTTTCTCCTTTTTGGAGTATCACTGGTTTATAGCCCCCAGTCTTCCCAATAAAATAAAAGTTCTTTGCAGGCAAGATTTGTATTTTATTTTATCTATATAACTATTTGTGTGTGACAACTATTTTTTGTACATATAATAGTAAATATTGTTAAATTTGCATGATAGACCTCCTAATTCATTATTTAAAAATATTTTACCCTTGGAATTAATTCTGTGGCTATATATATGCTACAAAGAGTCCTCAAACAAACTTAAATAGGTTAAAAGAATCATGGCATGATCTAGGGATTTTTTTCTGTCCTATAATAAAAAAAATGATGGTGAAATTTACAAAATATTTTACTTTTCTATCTACTTGTTCCCATTTTCCTAGATTCTTTTCTCCTGCCACCATAGCAATTTGTTTAGCAAACTGTATTACTGATATCTTTTATCTCCCTGGGCACAGGTTGGGGTAGAATCAAGTACAGATCATTGCCTGGACAGCATAATTGGTATGAATTTGTTTATCCTGGTAGAAGTCCTAGAAACTCTGAGAATCTGTCTCTTATTCTTCATTCTCCAGACTAATCTCAGGTTCTAGAATAGAACTATTTTACCCCCTTAGTAAGGCTATTTCTCCCCTAGGATGCTAGAGATACCCCTACTGTATATAACTTTCCAATGTCATCTAATGCCAACTACCAGTATGCTTCCCTAAAAGATTAATAATTTAGGTTTTTAGATTTAGATAATCTTAGAGTAGCCTTTAGAAAGGGATATTTACTAAAATGGGGCAACTATGTGGCACAGAAAATATATCACTGGACTTGGAATCAGTAAGACTCAACTTTAGGAGTTCAAATCCAGTATCAGACATATTCCAGTTTTATTAACTGTGACCCTGAACAAATCATTTAACTCTATTTGCCTTAGTTTCCTCATCTGTAAAATGAGTTGGAGAAGGAAATGCCAAACCACTCCAGTATCTTTGCCTAGAAAGTTCTGCCCCAAAGGACTCATGAAGATTCTGTTCATAACTGAGCAACAATAAAAATTTACTAAAATATTAGTAAGAATAGTTGCTTTAAAATAGGAATTGGCAAACTCTAATCCCTGGGTCAAACAGTCCATTTCCTGTTTTTGTAAGAATGATTAAGCAATTCTTAGATTGAGAATTATAAAAAACAGATAAAGGTCTGGATTTGGCCTTTGGTATGTAAATTGTCAGCCTCTAATAGAAAATATCATCTCAAAAATCTGTAATACATTTTCTCATAAATTTATAAAGAATTCATGAGAAAGTAGGCTTCTCTTTAGAAATCACAAGGATTAGAGGAGTTACATAGCTCCTGGTCACTTTAAGATCTTTTCTCTTTTATTGAATACTTAAGAAGTTCCCCTCAATCATGGTGAACGTGTCTCTGCCCTTGGCTCTTTTTTTTAAAAGAAGCTTTTTATTTTTAAAATACATGCAAAGATAATTTTCAACATTCACTCTTTTTATTTTATTTTTTATTTATTGAAGCTTTTTGTTTTTCAAAACATATGTATAGGTAATTTTTCAATACTGACCCTTGCAAAACTTTCTGTTCCAAATTTTTCCCTCCTTCCCTAATTGGTAGGTAGTCCAATACATGCTAAATATATTAAAATATATGTTAAATCCAATATATGCATACATATTTATACAGTTATCTTGCTGCACAAGAAAAATCAGATCTAGAAAGAAAAAAAAACCTGAGAAGGAAAACAAAATGCAAGTAAATATCAACAGAAAGCGTGAAAATGCTATGTTATGTTCCACACTCAGTTCCCACATGTCTCTCTCTGGGTGTATATGGCTTTCTTCATCACTGAACAACTGGAACTGGTTTGAATCATCTCATTGTTGAAGAGAGCCAAGCCGATCAGAATTGAATATTGTGTAGTCTTCTTGTTCCCATGTATAATGATCTCCTGATTCTGCTCATTTCACTCAGCATCAGTTCATGTAAGTCTCTCCAGGCATCCTGCTGATCGTTTCTTTCTTTCTTTTTTTATTATAGCTTTTTATTTACAAGCTATATTCATGGGTAATTTTACAGCACTTACAATTGCCAAGCCTTTTGTCTGATTTTTCCCCTCTTTCCCCCTTCTCCCTCCCCCAGATGGCAGGTTGACCAATACATGTTACATGTGTTAAAGTATAAACTAAATACAATATGTGTATACATGTCCAAACAGTTATTTTGCTGTACAAGAAGAATCGGACTTTGAAATAGTGTACAATTGGGCTGTGAAGGAAATAAAAAATGTAGGTGACAAAAATAGGGGTATTGGGAATTCTATGTAGTGGTTCATAGTCATCTCCCAGAGTTCTTTTGCTGGGCATAACTGGTACAGTTCATTACTGCTCTACTGGAACTGATTTGGTTCATCTCATTTGTTGAAGAGAGCCATGTCCATCAGAATTGATTATCATATAGTATTGTTGTTGAAGTGTATAATGATCTCCTTATCCTGCTCATCTCACTCAGCATCCTGTTGATTGTTTCTTACAGAACAATAATATTCAATAACATTCATATATCATAATTTACTAAGCCATTCTCCAATTGATGAGTAGCCACTCAGTTTGCAGTTTCTTATCACTACAAAAAGGGCTGCTACAAACATTTTTGCACATATGGGTCACTTTCCCTCCCTTAATCTCTTTGGGATATAAACCCAGTAGAAACACTGCTGGATCAAAAGGTATACATAGTTTGATAATTTTTTGAGCATAGTTCCAAATTTCTCTCCAGAATGACTGGATCTGCTCACAGTTCTACCAACAATGTATCAGTGTCCCAGTTTTCCCACATTCCCTCCAACATTTGTCATTATCTTCTCCTGTCATCTTAATCTGAGAGGTGTGTAGTGGTATCTCAAAAGTATCTTAATTTGCATTTCTCTGGTCAATAGTGATTTGGAACACCTTTTCATAGTTGTTCTTGGCTCTTGACGAATACACTACCTCTAGCTGCTTTCACCTCAAGAGGATGATGGTAGGATATTAACCAAAAAATGGGGAATTCAACACTCTCTGGATACTTCAAAGTTTGCAAGATCTTCCTCTGGACAAAGGGATGGTGGCACAAGGTGGCAGCTTGGATATCTGAGGCTGGAAGCCAAGATCTCTTTTCTTTTCCCCAAAGCAGTTTTCAAATATTTCTAAGGCAGTCTCAGGACTTTAATGAAACATTGTTTCCCTGTTTGTTTTGAAACTACTTGCTAGACCTCCCTGATACCAGCCAACTTTATTTATGCTTTTATGTAGGACCCAGAGGATGTGAGAAAATCTCTTAGCCAATTAGAACATATCTGTTTGGTTTTATCCACTGAACTTCTAACACTTTTCCTACTTATTCTTGAGTATCCATTTGGGATAGAAATAATTTCTTTTTTAAAATTAATTTTATAATTAATATAACATTTTTTGACAGTACATAGGCATAGGTAATTTTTTACATCATTATCCCTTGTACTCCCTTCTGTTCCGAATTTTTCCCTTCCTTCCCTCCACCTCCTCCCCTAGATGGCAGGCATTCCCATACATATTAAATATGTTATAGTATATCCTAGGTACATTATATATGTGCAGAACCGAATTTTGTTGTTGCAAAGGAAAAATTGGATTCGGAAGGTAAAAATAATCTGGGGAGAAAAACAAAAAATGCCAACAATTTACACTCATTTCCTGGTGTTCCTTTTCTGGGTGTAGCTAACTCTGTCCATCATTGATCAATTGGAACTGAATTAGGTCTTCTCTTTGTTGAAGATATTCACTTCCATCAGAATACATCTTCATACAGTATCATTGTTGCTCATTTCACTCAGCATCAGTTGATGTAAGTCTCTCCAAGCCTCTCTGTATTCATCCTGTTGGTCATTTCTTACAGAGCAATAATATTCCATAACATTCATATACCGTAATTTACCCAACCATTCTCCTATTGTTGGGCATCCATTCATTTTCCAGTTTCTAGCCACTACAAAAAGGGCTGCCACAAACATTTTGGCACATACAGGTCCTTTTCCCTTCTTTAGTATTTCCAGTAGTAGCACTTCTGGATCAAAGGGTATGCACAGTTAGATAAATTTTGGGGCAAAATTCCAGATTGCTCTCCAGAATGGTTGGATTCTTTCACAACTCCACCAACAATGCATCAGTGTCCCAGTTTTCCCACATCCCCTCCAACATTCATCATTATTTGTTCCTGTCATCTTAGCCAATCTGACAGGTGAGTAGTGGTATCTCAGAGTTGTCTTAATTTGCATTTATTTGATCAATAGTGATTTGGAACACTCTTTCATATGAGTGGAAATAATTTCAATTTCATCATGTGAAAATTGTCTGTTCACATCCTTTGACCATTTATCAATTGGAGAATGCCTTGATTTCTTATAGAGTCAATTCTCTGTATATTTTGGAGATGAGGCCTTTATCAGAACCTTTAACTGTAAAAATGTTTTCTCAATTTGTTACTTCCCTTCTAATCTTGTTTGCACTAGTTTTGTTTGTACAAAAGCTTTTTAATTTGATGTAATCAAAATTGTCTATTTTGTGATCAATAATGATCTCTAGTTCTTCTTTGGTCACAAATTCCTTCCTCCTCCACAAGTCTGAGAGGTAAACTATCCTATGTTCCTCTAATTTATTTATGATCTCGTTTTTTATGCCTAAATCATGGACCCTTTTTTTATCTTATCTTAGCATGTGGTGCTAAATGTGGGTCCATGCTTAGTTTCTGCCATACTAATTTCCAGTTTCCCTAGCAGTTTTTGTCAAATAATGAATTCTTCTCCCAAAAGTTGGGATCTTTGGGTTTGTCAAACACTAGATTGCTATTTTTATTCACTATATTGCCCTGTGAACCTAACCTATTCCACTGATCAACTAGTCTATTTTTTAGCCAATACCAAATGGTTTTGGTGATTGCTGCTTTATAATATAGTTCTTGATCAGGTACAGCTAGACCACCATCATTTGTTTTTTTTTCATTACTTCCCTTGAAATTCTCGACCTTTTGTTCTTCCATATGAATTTTGTTGTTATTTTTTCTACGTCATTAAAACAGTTTCTTGGGAGTCTGATTGGTATAGCACTAAATAAATAGATTAGTTTAGGGAGTATTGTCATCTTGATTATGTTTGCTCGGCCTGCGATAGAAATAATTTCAGGGAATTACATTTTCTCATCACACATTTTGTCTCAGGAAAGTACTTTGTCAGATCTATAAAGCAATATGAAGTATGAAGTTTTGAAATTGCGCCAGATCTAAAAGTGTGCACATTTGTGACTTACTGGTATTTTTCTACATTTTGTAAAAAAAAAAAAAAAAAAAGTTATTTTATTTTTGTCTTTATCTTGATCATTTTATTGATTGTTATTTATACCACTTTCATTTCTCAATATACTCCTTTCCTCCTTTGCTTCCACTCAAGGAGCCATCTTTTATAGTAAAAAATAAAAAAGAAATATTATTTTAAAATGTTTAGCAAAACTAATCAATGTTTTAGTCAATGCTGTGTTCTGCATCTATAGTTTCAGAGGGAACATTCTACTATTTCTTTTTTGGAGTCAAGCTTGGTCATCAATATGCTTGTGTTTCTATTTTTGTTGTTCTTTCAATTTGTATTGTAGTCACTGTGTTTATTGTTTTCCTGATTGTATTTACTTCACTTTGTATCACCTCATATAGGGATTTCCAGCCTTCTTTATTCATTCATATTCACTATTTCTTGTAAAATAATAATAATTTCTAATATTCTCTTATACTATTGCTTGTTAGCTAGTCCCTCAGTCAATGGACCTCTGTTTTATTTTAAATTCTTTGTTATTACAAACAGTACTGTTACAGATATTTTGGTAGAGAAAGACCTTTATTTTAACTTTTGATCTCTTTAGGATTATGTCTACACAGGATCTCTGTTTCAAAAGCTATGTTGTTGTAGATACCCTTTTAGAATGATACCAATCCCTCCTCCTCTCCATTTATTCATAGTTCTACCTACAGGGGACTAGTGTGCCATTTAGAAAAGACTCTTTATCAGAGGGGAAGTGATATAATTGAGTTAAATTAAATAAATATTTAAAAGTAATTTGTAATTAATTAATGTAATTAAAATATAATTAATTATAATACTGTGTGCTAATCTCCAGAGAAGATAGAAAGATAAATAATAAAAAAAACTTTCTCAAGTAGATTATAATCTAGAAGACCCATACACAGATCTTCATACTATAAATTACAAATATAATAAATGCATGAAAAACATAAAATGTTGAGAAAGCAGATAATGATAGCTTACATTTAGATAACATTTTATGGCTTGATAGGGACAGCTAGATGGTTCACTGGATAGAATGCTGAGCCTGGAATCAGGAAAATTTGAATTCAAATCCAATCTTAGATATTGCTGTGTGACCCTGGGAAGTTACTTAACTTTACTTCAGTTTCCTTATCTGCAATATTAGGTGGAAAAAGAAATGGCAAACCACCCCAGGATTTTTGCCAAGAAAACCACAAATGGGTCATTGTAATGTGCTGTTGTCTCCAGAAACTGGCGATTGCTCTCTGGTCTAGAGGAGAGACTTCTTCCTCCAGAGAGCCGCCTCAACTTTGGCCTAGAGCAGAGATTCTTCTTTCCTCCAGAGAGCCACCTCAAGTCTGGTCCAAACATGACTCTCTATCTCTTGAGTGCCACCCTTTTTTATCCTCCCAGAGAATGGGCATGTGATAACTCAAGGGCTTCTGGGAAAAATTACTTCAACCAATGAACTTGCTCCTCCTAAGCATGAAAGTTCCTCCCCAGGAGTTCACAAGTAAAACTCCCAGTAAAGGCCAGAATTAGAGAATTGTTAAGTACTGACTTAGCACTTAGTAAGAAACTAATATCTCATTATCTCATTAGCACTTAGTAAGAACCTAACATCTCCCCCTTTCTTTTGATTAGAACATAGGGTGGTCATGACCTTGAAACATAAATCCATCAATATGGGAGGCATTACACATAATTACATCAATTACATAAACACATAGTAACATAGTAACATAATACATGCTAGAAGTATGTAACAAATAACATGATCAAATAAGAACCTAATATCTCATTATCTCATTAGCACTTAGTAAGAACATAACAAGTCATGAAGAGTTGGAAGACTGGTATGGCTCAACAACAGGGCTTGAAAACCTTTTCACTTACCATACCATTTTACTTAATGAAGAGATTATCTCTATATTAGGGAAGGTCTTATGTAGAAAGTGGCATTTGAAACTTTATCTGGTTGCTTTGACTTTTTTATTTGTTTTTTAAACTTGTTTTTGTTTCTCTTTTTAAATTTTCCCTAGGACATTTATTTACAGCCTTCTCACCAGAGGAAGTCCCTTTCCACTCAAAATACTTTTTCCAGGCCTTATTTTCTGTACCATGAATGGCTTCCTTCAAGGACACTATTTAATTTACTGTGCTGAATACCCTGATGAATGGTTCACTGATGTCCGATTTACTTCAGGTAATTACTAACTTTACTCCAATTCCCCTTTGTAATTCATTATTTGTCACATACTTCTTCCTGATCATGGCCACCATGCACCAATAATCCATTCGCTTCTGAGTTCTCCTGATTATTTAGTTCTTTGAAGACTCTGATGATCTATAACTTGTAGCCATTAAAATGCAAAAGAAATGGTCTGTTAAAAAGATGGGCTTTTGCTCTGGTAGAAGTTGGAGGTTGGAAACAGAATTTTGCCAGTTCCCAAAATTGATTCAGCTGCTCTTCTCTTTCTGTTCAGTTATGTGCCCAGGCTATGATTCATTTGCAGTATCTGTCTAAAATATCCATGTATCTAGATACATAATAGCCTCAGATGGGGCTATAGATATAAGCAAATATTGACATCTATTTATATGATAGATAACTACATTTACATTATATAGATAACTATCTCTATATTATAGCTATATTATATAGAAATACAGATATAAAGAGTTATCTATATCTGCTATAAATATCAATATCTCTAGAGATAGTTATCCATATTATATATTCCCTCTCTATGTTATCTACATTTTATTTTACAGATATGTATCTATATCCATACTTAAAATAACACTATTTATAAAATACTGTTACTTCTTGAGATATTGATACCTATATAGCTTTAGATATATTTTATTAATCTATTTCTACAGATATATCTTTATAACTATATTTTATGTAAGGGTATAGTTATAGAGATAGCTCTAAATCTTTATAATTATATTTTTATATAAAGATATAGTTATAGAGATAGCTCTAAATACATAATTTCTATATAACATATTATATAATATACACAAAAATATGTGCATACACATACAAAAATACACATAAATATGTATATACATATATATATATATATATATATATATATACACACACACACATACATATACACAATACATATATAATAACAAGTACTCTGGTCTTACTTTCTGTGAGCCATGGTTTCAATGCTTGTGTGTTTTGAACACACCTGTAGTCTGGCTCAAGTATCAGTTCATACTTATTAGACTAAGGATTGTAGGCATCATGAAGCTCATGACAATAGGCATGCTAGTAGTATACTTTAGTTTTTGCCAAAGTTTTGCAGAGGGGGAATGTGCTGAGAGGGAGGGCACAAATTATTATTGTCTGATAGATAATAGGAGTTGGATAAAAATATAGTTTTGAGGATTGTCTGAAAATCATAGCATTGTAATATAGATATAGAAATGACTTTTGAGGGAATTTTGTCCAAGTTCTTCATTTCACAGATATAGATGATTACCCTGAGGTCACAAGAGTGACCTGATTCTTAGCCCAGTATAACTTAGGATCATGGGGTTATATATTTAGAGATAGAAAGGATCTTAAAGTTTATCTAGTTCACCCTCACCATTTTATAGACAATTAATTGAGACCTATACCTACTGAACAACTTGTCTAATGTCACATGGGGAAATTTGTAAATGTCTTCTGACATTATTTGTGGTGAAGACTGGAAGGAAATACAGATAATTCCTTACCTTTTCAATTCTCTTCCTATTCTTCTGTTTACTGACATGCAGTGGTATACTAGTGTGGTGGGTGTATGTAGATCTGGTTGTTTTTGTTAAACGTCTTTTCTTACATCCTGATGAAGCTTTCCCCTATATTAGCAGAGTGAGGGTTATTAGAAGAAGTGAAGTTGAAAAATTTGTGGTTTGCAGTGTCAGCTCAAAGTGGCTCATCCCTACTTTGGCATTTCCCAAACTAACCTGCCTTCCAAAATATTTTTAACTTATATTGGTATAGCTGATACTCCCATAGGAGATATTTATGATAAGGGTTTATTTTGTTTTTTTATTTATAGGCATGATTTCATGTTTTGTTTTTTATTTATAGGCATGATCTCAATGCAGAAACTTCATCAAAGGAAATTACCATATTCTTTGCAGTTTATAATCTTAGAAAGCCACATAGAAGGTTAAAAAGTTAAGTGAGTTGTTGAGAGTCACACAACCAATAAGTGTAAGAAGCAGAATTTGAATTCAGGTCTTTCTGGTTCCAAAACTGATTGTCTATTCATAAAACCATATTTCATTTTGACACAATTCTCTAGAAATGAAAGGGGAGTCAGAGAAAATATTGGAACAAAATAGAATGATCTTTTGTTCTGAAAAATTGCCACACATGGCAAGTATTTTTAGACATGCATAAAATTTATATTTAGTATCTGGAAGTAAAAAATATCTGAGAACAAAAACAAAATTAAAAAGTGCAGGTCTTCTACTCAGACAGATCTGAATTTGAATCCAACCTCAGACTTTTTACTTGCTTTCTAATCTTGGAAAAATCACTGAAGATTATCTGTTAGTTTCTTCACGTATAGATTGGGGCTAATTAAACTTACTGTACTTGTCTTATAAGGTTAGTCAGGAGGCTCAAATGAAATAATCTGTGTGAGGTGGGGCATAAATAATCATAAATAAATGAGACCCAGGTCTTTTAAAGGTACTTATTAGCTAACTGCTGTTTTCTTGAATCACTCTTTTCATCTGGCTGTTATAGCAATGCAAAACATCCCAAAATATAGGGCCTGTGATAGTAAATCTGACTTGCTGTACTCTGGATTGGATTCTGGGCATGGGACTAACTGGAATTTAAATATTTTTCTGCAATTATTTAATGTACACAAGTGTGACGATCAGGACAGCTTAAATTTCACCTATTATTCACTATTTTTGTCTAGGCATCTTTTTATTTTTCTTGGGAATGACAATCAATATTCACAGTGACTATTTATTGCGCCATCTCAGAAAGCCTGGAGAAATCTCCTATAAGATTCCACAAGGTAAAAGTGATCATTTTTTTCCTATCCTCATTCTTATGGTTTTTGAGAGTCACATATTAATTAATTAATTGATTTATTATCAGCAAGTCAGTTGTTCAACAAGCATACATTAAGTGTCTTAATCTAGGAGGGGAAGACCTCAGGGTTGCTGACCAAAGCAGAAATAACCGCTGCTATTTACATTCAAAACGAATCAATCAGGACCCAAACTATGACCAAATGAGGCTTGAACTATAACTATTTAGAATCAGATTGGTTTTGGTTTAAGGCCGGTCCTTAAGAAAGAAATCTAGCCAGTAAATATCAAGACATCTTGGGAAGGTTTAAAAGGTGCAAAAGAGGAAACAATGTTTTTAAGAGCATCTATAGGTAAGGGTATGATACCCTATGTAGACAGAGGAAGGAAGGAAGGAAAGGAAGAAGAAAGAAAGGAAGGAAAAAATGAAGGAAAAAGGAAGGAAGGAAGGAAGGAAGGAAGGAAGGAAGGAAGGAAGGAAGGAAGGAAGGAAGGAAGGAAGGAAGGAAGGAAGGAAAAAGAAAGGAAAGAAAGGAGTGAGGGAGGGAAGGAAAAAGGAAAAGAGAAGAAGGAAGGAAGGAAAGAGGACAGATAGGAGTAAAAATAAAATGGGAAATACACAGTGAGGAAGCATAACTGTGAATGTGAATGGGATGAATTCTCTCATAAAACAGAAATAGATAGCAGATGGATGAAAAAACAGAATCTTGTATGTAATTTGCAAGAAACACACTTGAAGCAAAGGGACATATACAAAATAAAGGCAAAGGACTGAAGTACTATTTATTATGCTTCAGCTGAAGTAAAAAAAAAAAAAAGGAGGGATAACAATCTTTAACTCAGACAAAGTAAAAGCAAAACTAAACCTAATTAAATAAGATAAGGAAGGAAACTACATCTTGCTAAAAGTTACCATAAACAATGAAGCAGTATTAATAAAGCATCTAAATTCTTACAGGAGAATTGAAATCAATTACAGGAAGAAATAGAAAAACAATACTGGGGTGGAAGGAGAGGATTTCAGCTTTCTCTTCTTAGAATTCAATAAATCCAACCAAAAAATAAACAAGAAAGAAATGAAACATTTTACCCGATTATATGCCAATAAATCTAATAACTTGAGTGAAATCAACTATTTACAAAAATATAAATTGCCTAGATTAACTGAACAGGAAATAGAAAGCCTCAATAATTCCACCTTGGAAAAAAGAAATTGAAGAAATTATTAATTGCTTAAAAAAATCCCCAGGGCCATATGGGTTCATGAGTGAATTCTACCAAATATTTTTAAAAAAACAATTAATTTCTGTACTATATAAACTATTTGAAAAAAATTGGGAAAGAAGTAGCCCTACCAAACTACTTTTATGAAACAAATGTGGTATTGATACCTAAACCAGAAAGATCTAAAACAGAAAAAAAATTATAAGCCACTTTCACTAATGAATATTGATGCAAAAATTTTGAACAAAATTACTTTGCTAATGCCAGGTAATTACAGCAATATATAACAAAGGATTATACACTGTGATCAGGTGGGATTTATAACAGAAATGTTGGTTTGGTTCAATATTAGAAAAACATCAACATAATTGACTATAGCAATAAGAAAACCCACAGAAATTATATAATGATCTCAATAGATACTAAAAAAGCTTTTGACAAAATATAGTATTCATTCCTATTAAAAACACTAGAGAATATAAGAATAAAGAGAGCATTTCTCAAAATTATAGCATATCTACCATAGCAAGCAGTTTCTGTAACAGGGATAAACTAGAAACTTCAATAAGATTAGGGGTGAAGCAAGAATGTTCATTATCACCACTATTATTCATTATAGTACTAGAAATGTTAGCTTTAGCAATAGAAGAAAAAAGAAATCAAAGGAAGTAGAATAGGTAAAGGGAAAATAGAATTATCACTATTTTCAGATGATATCATCATATATTTAGAGAATCCTAGAACAACTAAAAAAAGCACTTGAAATTATTAACAACCTTAGCAAAGTTGCAGGATATAAGATAAACCCACATAAATCATAAGCATTTCTTTAGATGATAAACAAAGCCAAATAGCAAGAGATAGAAAGAGGAATTCCATTTAATTCTAATTTGCAAATAAAGATGACAATACTATCTAAACTAATCTGTTTATTTAGTGCTATACCAATCAAACTCCCAAGAAATGATTTTACTCACCTAGAAAAAATAACAACAAAATTCATCTGGAAGAACAAAAGATCAAGAATTTCAAAGGAATTAATGGAAAAAAAAGCCAATTAAGGTGGACTAGCTGTCTCAGATCTAAAATAATGTTATAAAGCAGCAGTCATGAAAATCATTTGGCACTGGCCAAGCAACAGAGTAGTTGATCAGTGGGAGAGATTGGGTTCACAGGACAAAATAGTCAATGACTAGTAATCTAGCATTTGACAAATCCAAAGACCCCAGTTTTGGGGATAAGAATTCACTATTTGACAAAAACTGCTGGGAAAATCGGAAACTTGTATTAGTAGGCTTATATCCCAAAGAGATTTTAAAGAAGGGAAAGGGACCTGTATGTGCAAGAATGTTTGTGGCAGCCCTCTTTGTATTGGCTAAAAACTGGAAACTGAGTGGATGCCCATCAATCGGAGAATGGCTGAATAAATTGTGGTATATAAATATTATGGAATATTATTGTTCTGTAAGAAATGACCAATAGGATGATTTCAGAAAGGCCTGGAGAGACTTAGATGAACTGATGCTTAGTGAAATGAGCAGGACCAGGAGATCATTATATACTTCAACAACAATACTATGTGATGATAAATTCTGATGGACATGGCCCTCTCCAACAATGAGATCAACCAAATTAGTTCCAATAGAGCAGTAATGAACTGAAATGAACAGCTATACCCAGGGAAAGAACTCTGGGAGATGACTATGAACCACTACATAGAATTCCCAATCCCTGTATTTTTGTCCACCTGCATTTTGGATTTACTTCACTGGCCAATTGTACACTATTTCAAAGCCCGATTCTTCTTGTGCAGCAAAATAAATGTTTGGACATGTATACATATATTGTATTAACTTATACTTTAACATATTTGACATGTATTGGTCAACCTGCCATCTGGGGGAAGGGGTAAAGGAAAGAAGGGGAAAAGTTGAAACAAAAGATTTTGCAATTGTCAATGCTGGAAAATTACCTATGCATAAAGTTTTTATATAAATAAATTAATTTATTTATTAAATTTTAAAAAAGATGGATAGTATCATCCCCATCTTTTTCTTAATTTACCAGTTCATCATTTCCTTGTCATAGCAATATTCCAGCTTTATATTGTCTAGTTATTCAAAATAGGAACTCAATGATTTTAGGCTTCTAAAAAAATACGGATTTCCTCCTTTTTGTATATGATCATAGATTTACAGCGGGAAGCAAAAGTCACTAAAGTCTAATTTTTTTTAAGATTACATCTCCCGACTTACATGAACTGATGCTGAGTGAAATGAGTAGGACCAGAAGATCATTATATACTTCAACAACAATACTATGTGATGATAAATTCTGATGGACATGGCCCTCTCCAACAATGAGATCAACCAAATTAGTTCCAATAGAGCAGTAATGAACTGAAATGAACAGCTACACCCAGGGAAAGAACTCTGGGAGATGACTATGAATCACTACATAGAATTTCCAATCCCTCTATTTTTGTCCACCTGCATTTTGGATTTCCTTCACAGCCCAATTGTACACTATTTCAAAGTCCTATTCTTCTTGTGCAGCAAAATAAATGTTTGGACATGCATACATATATTGTATTTAACTTAAACTTTAACATATTTAACATGTATTGGTTCTTTTAATTTGTTTATAATATCATTCTTTATATCTAGATCATAAACCCGTTTCATATGGTATAATAAAATTGTAATATAGCTTTTTATTTACAAGATATATGCATGGATAATTTTTCAGCATTGACAATTGTAAAGTCTTTTGTTCCAACTTTTCCCCTCCTTCCTCCCACCCCTTCCCCCAGATGGCAGAAACTGAATGGATACCCATCAATTGGAGAATGGCTTTATAAATTATGTTATATGAATCAATAGATTCATATCTATGAATATTATGGAATGTTACTGTTTTGTAAGAAATGATCAACAGGATGATTTCAGCCTGGAGAGACTTACATGAACTGATGCTAAGTGAAATGAACAGAACCAGGAGATCATTATACACAATAACAACAAGACTATATGATGATCAACTCTGATGGACATGGCTCTCTTCAACAATGAGATGATTCAAACCAGTTCCAATTGTTCAGTGATGAAGAAAACCATCTACACCCAGAGAGAGGCCTGTGGGAACTGAGTGTGGACCACAAAAATAGCATTTTCATGATGCTACCAACAGAAGTTGATGTTTACTTGCATTTTATTTCCCTTCTCAGGTTTTTTCTTTCTAGACCTGATTTTTCTTTCTTTTTAAAAAAATATTAGTTTTTTATATAATTTTTTTCAACATTGACCCTTGCAAAACCTTCTGTTCCAAATTTTTCCCTCTTCCCACCATCTTCCCTAGATGGCAGATAGTCCAATACATGTTAGTGATGTTAAATATATGTTAATCCAATATATGTATACATATTTATACAGTTATCTTGTTGCACAAGAAAGATTGGATCTATAACTATATAAGAAGACAAAACTAATGAAACCACTATTAGAAGGAAAGCAGAAAGCTGGGAAAAAATCTTTATACCAAGTGTCTCTGATAAAGACCTCATTTCTAAAATATATAGAGAATTGAATCAGCTTTGTAAGTCCATCACTTCTCTGAGGAGAGGAGGGAATTATGTTTCTCAGGGACGTGGAAGTAAAATGGGTTTTTCCATTGAACAGAGTTCTTATGCCTTTCATTGTTGTTTTCAATGATATTGCATTAGTTATTGTGTTTATTGTTTTCTTGGTTCAAACAAGTATTTCCATTTTTCATGAATAATAATAATAGTTAACATTAATATAGCTCTTTGAGGTTTGCAAACTAGCTTACATACATTAACTTAATTGAGAAAATAAATACTTTACATTTGTTATTTTTATGGTGCAACTATATTCAAATACATTAATCTATCATAATTTGTCCAATTCTTTCCCAATTAATGACTACCCATTTTGTTTATAATTTTTTTGTTTGTTTTAGCAAATTTTTTACTTTGAGTAATTTTGAGTATATGGATCCTTTACTTCTAACACTGTGTGCATGTCTCTCTCTCTGTGTATATCTGCTTATGTGTCTTTGTGTGTGTATGTGTGTGCATGCACATGCTTCATTAGGAAAAGGTTAAGTTATCCTTTGGTATAGAATGATATTGAATAAAGTCCAGACCAATTTCCATGCACTCTAATCTATGTAAGAGAGAACATAGCTTCTTCTATGCATGATTAACAAAAATCATAAAACTTCTTGGAGGCAGAAACAGAAACATCAATGTTAAGGATCTGTGATTTCATAGGTTTGTTATACCCTAGACAAGCTCAGCAAGATTAATTGGCTAGTCCATCATCATACAGCTTAGTGTTAGAGAAAGTTTTCAACCTAGGTTTAACTAACTCTAAGTTCAGCATCTGTTTTGGACTATTGCCTTTTTCTCAGTCTGAGAAAGGAAAGAAATAATAAGTTTTGTTGAATAAGTATTTACAAGTATGATTCTTATTCTGCCTTTAGGCAGACTGAAATAGAGGTAGCTTGATGGCCTGATGGATGTAATGCTGAGCCTGAGTCAGGATGATCTAAGTTTGAATCTCCTCAGATACTTATTAACTGGGCAAGTCACTTATGTAAAATGGAATAATAACAGCACCTATTTCCCAGGGTTGTTTTGAGGATCAAATGAGAAAATATTAGTAAAGTACCTGGCTTTAATAGGCATTATCTAAATGGTTATTCCCTTCCTTTTGGGAAGGGACTGATGGTTTGAAGTAGACTCCTTATCTTCAGCCAGAACTAGGTCTTAGAACAATTAAAGGCAGGATTTATTTTTGGTAAAAATATGATCTCTGGGGATAAAAAAAGCCCGATCTCTGCTAGATTTTAGGTTTAAAAGTGCTCCTTCCAGATTAGAAATCAATGAGGAGATATGGACTTCAAAGAGAAGGGTCCTAGCCAAACATTGATGCATGGATTTCTATACACAATTCAGCTTAAACCTATGTTAAGCACATCAGTGTCTACTTGAAGCAGGGTGAGGTGGGGAGGGAAGATATTAATTAGAGTGGTAACTCATTATGCTGACTTGAATGTTTGCATCTTCTAAATGTAGGAGGATTGTTCACTTACGTATCTGGAGCCAACTACTTTGGTGAAATTGTGGAATGGATTGGCTACGCCATGGCAACCTGGTCATTACCAGGTTTGGCCTTTGCCTTTTTCTCACTATGTTTTCTTGGAAAACGAGCTCATGAGCATCACAGGTAAACCCCAAGAGAAAAGGTTTTCTTTTATACAATTTCCCATCCCCCCACCAAAAAATGTATTTATTTAGTTTGTGAAAGTGAATATTTGATTTAGGACAGAGAAAGGAAAATTTGGCTTTCCAGGTTTTTCTTATTTCTTTAAATATATGGATAACAAAAATTTGGATCAGTGTGACAAAGCTCTATCTTTTTAAGATGAGGTTAAACCCACATGGACAATAGGGTGGCTCAGGGGATTGAGCACTAGCCCTAGAATCTTGCCTCAGATACATAAGTCACTTGGTCTTGTTTGTCTCATTTCTTCATCTATAAAATGAGCTGCAGAAAGAAATGGCAAACCATTCCAAATGCTTTTCCAAAGAAAACTCCAAATGGAGTCATGAAGAGTTGGACATAACTCAACAACAACAAAATAACCATCAACCAAATGGTTTTGAATCCAAGCTTTCCTTGATCAAATGTTTGTTCAAAGTGCCACTAGGTGTGTTGGAGAAGTAACAGTCTCATTGAACTCTGGAACACATATGAATTAATATGTTTAGTTCTAAATGTCAGAAATTAGGAAAACTCTTCTGAAGCTGAAGGGTAACCAGGATGTGAAGGATTTTCAGTTTATGCCATCTGAGGACTGGCTGAAAAAAAAATGGAAATGTTTAGTGAGGAAAAGACTTTAGTGGTTCATAATCTTTGATTTCAAGATTTTGAAGAATATCATGGAAAAGGAATAGAATTGTTTTATTTGGACCTAATAGGTAGAATCAGGAGCAACAGATAGAAGAATTAGATATGAATTGGACTAGGTTATTTCTTCATATATGAGTTGAGTTGGAAGTCCATTGAAGCACTTTCTAGCTCCCAGATTCTGTAGTTGTGTTTTGTTGCACTTAAGAATGATTTCAATGAATGAAAAAGCATTTGTTAAGCAGCTAATTTATTCCAAAAATCATGCTGAGCACTGGGGATACAAGCAAGGAAGACAGTTCTTGCTCTTAGTAAGAGGATTTACCTTCTAGTAGGAGAAAATGACACATATAGAGGATTGATGAGCAAGGAAAAATATTCTAGACAGGGAAAATCATAGAATGACTATCAGAACCATAGGACAAATGATTGACAAGGTTTTTTATGGAGAATGTTAGTATTAATCTCAGAGCTAGAGTTAGAAACAGGGGCGGTGGTTAGTAGGTTAGTGCATAAACTTGGTGATATGGTAGAAACCTACCTAAAAAGTGGTGTTGAAGGTCTGAGATCAAGCCTAATCAGATGAGTGTTCATCAATAGGAGTTCAAGGTTACATGGGTGAGATGTTCAGTTCTGGATGGAGGTAAAAGGTAGAGAGCAATCAGTGTAGCAGGGAGATGTGTGATTTCATCTTTATGATTATCTCCTTTATGACTATGACTAGGAAGTATCAAAGAAGATCTGAGATTTCTAGTCAAACTATTCATTAATGCCTTGTGGAAAGAATAGGTATGATTCCTGGAGTCATATATCATTGTGTGTGTGTGTGTGTGTGTGTGTGTGTGTGTGTGTGTGTGTGTGTAGTCTGTCTGTCTGTCTTGTGGCTAATGAAACTTATCTGAATCTTATAGAGTAATAAGATAATTAAAGCTGAAAGGGACTTTAGATTTTTAATATAAACTTCATTTTCTAGATGAAAAATTGTAGCTCTGATTTGTTCAGGTAATTTGTAGTACTGGGATTTGAACCTACTTATTTTGTCTTTTAAATTAACAAGTGTTAGTGGAGTAGAAGTTAAAGAATCAAGTTATAGAGTGCTTAAAAATACAGAGGAAAAATCCACTGTCAAGTATAGTGACACTTTCCTTAATTTTTCTAGACACAGTACATCAGTCTTCCTCTCAGGTCCTCTTGTGGAATGGAGGTGACATTGAGCTCTCAAAAAAACTGTGGAAATGAAAATAAATTGTGGCAGGTTCCACCAATGTGGAGACTCTTCAAGTATAGGTCCAATGGTAATATTTCTTTTATTTGAAGCTCAATTTCATTAATTTTAGAAATGTTAGCACCATAAGATGTTTTGTTTTAAACTATAGCAACTAATGGTAAATGTGTATTAAAACAGAGAGGAGACTGTGATCTGACTTGAGGGAGGGGGAGTAGTCATAAAGATGAAATCACATATCTCTGAAATAAAATCTATCAAAGTAGTTTCCCAACCATGTCCCCACTTCCTGATCACAGACTAAGACTTCACTATTAAGGCTTTATGGGTTTTGTTTAGTATTTTGATTCCTGTTCAGATTCAGATATCCCAAGGAGGTAAGTTATTAGTTATTTGGTTAGAGTGTGGAAAAAGTATGTTTTTGGTTGATTTTTAAATGCTATAAGAAGGAGAAAACATAAAATCATTGTTCTGAGAGAAATAAGAAGGGAAGAATGAGGAGAAGATGTCCAAGTTTAATTTTTATAAATTTTATGATAATATCTTTGCCATCTTTAGCCATGATTATCTCTATTGACTACCTGACCTAGAAAAAGCTGACAATTTTTTGTAGATATCAATTCCTCTCCTTGCTTTGGCTTGGTTTATAAGAAGTAGCCATATGGTCAAAAGTTGGAGTATAGGACAACGAAACAGAAAATAAGAGCCTAAATAATCCTAGTAGATGCTAATATAGAGCTCAAGGCCCAGCCTCATCCAATTCAATCTTCTCATTTTGCAGATGAGAAGATTGAAATTTAGAGACATAAAATGATTTCCTCAGAGACATATAGTCAGTGAAAATGGCAAAGCATAGATTCAAATCCAGATCTTTTGATTCTACCAGTGTTCCTTCCACAAAAATAGTCCTCCATAGCATATTATTTTGTGACAGTTAGTTATGGAATGACTCCTGAATAAAATAGAGTGCCTTAATTATGTCTTTCACTCCTTTTGCATGAGGGAGAAGACTATCAGCATGCTTCATTCATCTCTTGCCTATCACTTGCCTAAAATACTAATTTATGTTCCTTCTTTCACCTAGGTTCTATCTCAAGAAGTTTCAAGACTATCCTAAGTCTCGGAAAGCCATCATTCCTTTCATATTTTAAAATCATAGATGATAGACAAGAATGGAAAACTTTAAAGCTGCTGAACTCGATAACTGAGTTCCCCTATAAATAATAAAGTTGTTGATGATAAAAATAGCCTTTATTTTAGCTTTTAAATTTGCAAAGTGCTTTACAAATATCATTTTTTTGGTCCTCATAAAAACCCTATATAAGGTACCTTCTATTATTATTATTATTATTATTATTATTATTGTGATTATTATTATTTTATGGATGAGTTAATTGAAACTGAGAAAGGTTAAGTAAATTTGCTAGTATTTTTGGAAGGGTTTACAACTTAGATCTTCATAACTCTATGTCTAGCACTCTAGTCACTGTGCCATAGCTGAGGTAGGTGATAGCTTGAATTCACCAAGCTAAACCTCTTAGTCTAATGACGAGGCCTGATTATGTCTGAGAGGTGTATCTTTCCATCTTGCAACTGAACTCAACATCTAACATTAATACTACTATCTTCTCTCAAAGACTGAATAATTTTCCTTCCTAAATGGCAATTCTTTATAGCTTCTTCTGAAATATAAAATCTGTGTGTGAGTCTCTTTCTTTCTCTGTCTCTGTCTCTCTCCCTTCACCCTCTCTCTTTCTGTCTGTCTGCCTTTGTCTGCCTGTCTCTCTCTCTCTCTCTCTCTCTCTCTCTCTCTCTCTCTCTCTCTCTCTCTCTCTCTCTCTCTCTCTCTCTCTCTCTCTCTCGTTCCTTCCCTTCCTCCCCGTCTCTGTCTCTATTTCTCTTTGTTTTTATTACTGTCTGTGTCTCTCTCTGTCTCTCTGTCTCTCTCTGTCTGCCTCTGCCTCTCTATCTGTTTCTCTGTCTCAGTCTCTTCTGTCTCTGCCTGCTTGTCTGTCTATCTCTCTTTGTCTGTCTCTCTGTTTCTCTTTGTGTATATAAATGTAAATATATAGATAGATGTATACTCATACTTACATGAGTATAAATACTCTTAATGGCCCAGCTTCAAAGACTTACTGGATAAACTAGTCCCTATCAGCTCTTTTGATGAAATTTTAAAATGAAATTGACAGAATTAAAAACATTTGGGATCCCAGTGTCCCCTCTCCGTCCTCCTCCTCCTCCAAAAGTGTGTGTGTGTGTGTGTGTGTGAAGGGTGGAGAGATCATTACCCCTCATCTTTCTCTACTTTAACATTTCAAAGATTCATGGCATGGATCTGTCTTCCATTATTGAAAATCAATGCACTTTAAAGACTTAGTAACTAATCTTCTTGGTTGCTTTTAGAGAGGCAGTATGGGACAGTGAATAGAGTGCTGACCTGGAAATCATCTCTGTTATTTGCTCAACTATGTGAACTATGTGACCATTGTTAGGTCACTTAACCTCTGATCTCAGTTTCCTCACCCATAAAATGAGGGACTTAAACTAAATGGCTTCTCTAGTCCTTTGTGTGTGTGTGTGTGTGTGTGTGTGTGTGTGTGTGTGTGTGTGTGTGTGTGTGTACTATGAAAGCAATTACCTTCCTGAGGCCAGCCCTCCCACTAAGAGGGCTCTCTGAATTAACATAGGCTTATGGACTATTCCTTGGAGAACAGACATGGCATCTATCACTAACACTGGGCCCTGAACAATTATAGAATAAGGGTAGTAGCAGAAGAGAAAAATGAAGAAAAGTTAATGTAAAGATAAGGATGGTTTTGTATTTATTCCTTTCCCAACTCTCCCCCTGAAATACAATTTTTTTTCCTTAAGGAAACATTTGAACTAAGTTTTTGGTGGGTTATTCATTGGAAATGAGGCTTTTAGGATAAAGCTTAAGTGTTGGTCTAAGGCTCAGAAGCTTCAAGTGCTCATTCTTACTCTGGCCCTTAATTAGTTGTAAGACTTTGAACAAATGTCTATTCTAGGGTACCCCTTTGGAGAGGGCCCTTGTAGATTTTTGATCTTGGGGAGACTTGAATTTTTTCAAAAGGCATTAAATGACCATTTGAAATTTGCAGGGAAATCAGAATTTTAGCAATTGACTGGCATTCTTATAAATTTCTTTTGAGAAATGAATGTGAATCTGGGGGAATCTAGTACCCAGAGTACAACATAAAGATTTGATGGGCCTGGAAAAGGTGTTACTTGGTGGAGAAATGTCCATGCTAACAAGGGTTTTGTTGTACAATAAATATTTCTCAAAGATATTGCTGTTTTGTGGCTTTGTTTTGGTATAAACAAAAAAGCACACAAACCTCAAGAGAGTATTGCAAAATTGTTGAGCTTGGATTCCTTCCTCCCACATCCACACAAACCTAACACATACCTTGGATTATTTCAATGTGGCTTCTTTCCCTTACCATCTGACCTCTCTTTTTCACCCCTTGTGGAAATATCCCTTGGAATTATACTAGCTCAGAGGCAAAAACAAACAAACAAAAAAAAAAAACAAAAAGCAAAATAAGTTAATTGTCTCTTGAATGAATTAGATGAGAACTTCTAAGGTCCCTTTCACTTCCAAATGATCCTAGGAGACTCTGTTTTTGGTTTCAGTTCTTGCTGTTGCAAACATTTCTATAGTGCATTTTGGTACCAAAAACTTAAAAAAAAAAAAAACAACCCAAAACAAAACAAACAAAAAACCCCCAAATCATCTTTTTAAAAACAATCCTAAAGGATCCTGTTAAAAACATTATGCTTGTATATTTTGAAGAATTCATGATTTCATTGATGTGGGTACTTCTTCCATGGATGCAAATCTTAATCATTCTAAGTCTTTTCAATCCATGACATTCTTGTCTAGATGTTATCCCTGACCTGTGGAAGTAAGGTGGGGTAGGATATTTTCCCAAATGGAATTCTGGGCTTAAAGGAACTTGGATTCAATTCTGGGGGAACCTAACCCAAAGAGAAAGGATTCAGATCTTTTCTCAGATATTCTGGTTGATTATGCCCCAACACCAAGGTTCTAAGGGAAAATCTTCTAAATAAAATTTAAATATGACTTATGTCTAGGATCTCCCCAAAGGGATTATTAATAAGGTCTTTATTAGAAAATTTATTCCATATCAGGTATTCCTATATGCAATAGAGCATAGTTATTTATTTTCCTTAACTACACACAAAAAATTCTTAAACCAAAAGGATCTAATAACACATACATTAAACATGAAATCCTTGTAAGACTGCTGGACAGCTATTCAGCCCATTTGCCTCAGATGTATACTACAGAAGCAATTCACATGATATTGATCTCCTACATTTTGCTTTCTCCCTGGAAAGAACAGTTAGAGAACAGTTGTAGGAATTACCTTCATTGCCAATGAGAGCTGGGAATGCTTATCTTTCAGAATTGTTTGCAGATCTGGTCCAAAAATAAAAACTATATGTTTCTGTGCCTCATTTCCTTGGCATCTATAAAATAAGGAGATTAATCTAGGTCAGGAGTTTTAAAGGTATAGCCCAGGAATTTGTTTTTTTTTATATGACATTTTTCTCAATTTCATGTAAAAACAATTTTTAACATTTATTTTTGCAAAATTTGGAGTTCCAAATTCTCTCCCTCCATTTATCTTCCCTGAGACAGCAAAAAAATTTGCTTTTGATTTTATAAAGGAACTTGTTTTTAAAGATTATGATTATTTCATTTTAATATAATTTCCTATAATCCTATGTATTTTATTTTCTGCATTTAAAATATTATTCTGAGAAGGGATCTTTACAAATTACCAGACTGCCAAAGAGAACCATGGCACAAACTATTTAAAAACCCTTGGTCTAGATCAACTTTGGGGGGCGGAGCCAAGATGGCGGAGAAGATACACGCCACTGTGTAAGCTCCTTTCTTCCCTCACAACCAACTAGATTTAATCAGCCTCAGAAATAGCATTGGACTGATAGAATCCACAAGGACTGGAAGCACGACGTACCAGCTGAAGAGAATCTGGAGTTTCAGCAGGAAAGGTCAGCTCCCAGGGGAGGAAGAAGAGAGGCCAGAGCAGACGGTGGGGTAGTGGCACACTGCGCCTGTCGCGCTGGGGAGGGCTCTGGGATCAGAGAAGCCACTGAGATAGAAGAATCTGGCACAGGCTGTTAGCTCTTCTCTGCTTATAAAACAGCAGTTCAGAGGAGAAATATAAGCCATTTTAAAATTTAAAACTAGATTGGATCTTCTCGGATCCTGGGGGTGACTCAGCAGATCTCGGCACCAGGGGTGTGGCCGACATAGGCAATCCAGGCTTTTACCTCGAGGTAGTTAAGAGATTGAAGAGTGGGCAGGGCGGTAACTCATAGTGCCTGGCTCGGCTGGCTGGAGGCTGTGGAACGGAAGAAAATAGAGAAAGAGAAGATTAACGAATTGGGCTTGCAACTTAAAAGGCTAGAAAAAGACCAAATTAAAAACCCCCAACCAAAAATTAAACTTGAAATACAAAAATTAAAAGGAGAAATCAATAATATTGAAAGTAAAAAAACTATTGAATTAATAAATAAAACCAAGAGTTGGTTTTATGAAAAAGCCAATAAAATAGATAAAGCTTTGGTAAATCTGATCAGAAAAAAGAAAGAGGAAAATCAAATTGTCAGTCTTACAAATGAAAAGGGGGGTCTTTCCACCAATGAAGAGGAAATTAGAGAAATAATAAGGAGTTACTTTGCCCAACTTTATGCCAATAAATTTGATAACTTAAGTGAAATGGATGACTTCCTCCAAAAATATAGGCTTCCTAGATTAATAGAGGAGGAAATAAATTGCTTAAATAGTCCCATTTCAGAAAAAGAAATAGAACAAGCTATTAATCAACTCCCCAGGAAAAAATCCCCAGGACCAGATGGATTTACATGTGAATTCTACCAAACATTAAAAGAACAATTAGACCCAATGTTATATAAACTATTTGAAAAAATAGGGAATGAAGGAGTCCTACCAAACTCCTTTTATGACACAGACATGGTACTGATACCTAAACCAGGTCGATCGAAAACTGAGAAAGAAAATTATAGACCAATTTCCTTAATGAATATTGATGCTAAAATCTTAAATAAGATATTACCAAAAAGACTTCAGAAAATCATCCCCAGGATAATCAAGTAGGATTCATACCAGGAATGCAGGGCTGGTTTAATATTAGGAAAACTATTAGTATAATTGACCATATTAATAATCAAATTAATAAAAGCCATATGATCATCTCAATAGATGCAGAAAAAGCATTTGACAAATCCAACATCCATTCATACTAAAAACTCTTGAGAGTATAGGAATAAATGGATTATTCCTTAGAATAATCAGGAGCATATATTTAAGACCTTCAGTAAGCATAATATGCAATAGAAATAAACTGCAACCTTTCCCAGTAAGATCAGGAGTGAAACAAGGTTGCCCACTATCACCATTACTATTCAATATAGTACTAGAAACGCTAGCCTTGGCAATAAGAGCCGAGAAAGAGATTCAAGGAATTAGAGTAGGAAATGAGGAAATCAAACTATCACTCTTTGCAGATGACATGATGGTATACTTAGAGAACCCCAAAGACTCTGCTAAAAAGCTATTAGAAATAATTCAGAATTTTAGCAAAGTCGCAGGATACAAAATAAATCCACATAATTCCTCAGCATTTTTATATATCACCAACAAAATGCAACAGCAAGAGATACAAAGAGAAATTCCATTCCAAACAAATGTTGAGAGTATAAAGTATTTGGGAATCCATCTACCAAAGAATAGTCAGGAATTATATGAGAAAAATTACAAAACACTTGCCACAAAAAATAAAGTCAGATTTAAATAATTGGAAAGACATTCAGTGCTCTTGGATAGGCCGAGCGAATATAATAAAGATGACAATACTCCCCAAACTAATCTATTTGTTTAGTGCTATACCAATTAGACTCCCAAGGAACTATTTTAATGACCTAGAAAAAATAACAACAAAATTCATATGGAAGAATTAAAGGTCGAGAATTGCAAGGGAACTAATGAAAAAAAAGTCAGAGGAAGGTGGTCTAAGTGTACCTGATCTAAAGCTATATTATATAGCAGCAGTCACCAAAACCATTTGGTACTGGCTAAGAAATAGAACGGTAGATCAGTGGAACAGATTAGATACAAAGGACAAAAAAGGGTACATCTATAGCAATCTAATCTTTGACAAACCCAAAGATACCAACATTAGGGACAAAAATTCATTATTCAGAAGAAACTGTTGGGAAAACTGGAAATTAGTATGGCAGAAATTAGATATGGACCCACACTTAACACCATATACCAAGATAAGATCAAAATGGGTCCATGATTTAGGCATAAAGAATGAGATCATAAATAGATTAGAGGAACAGAGAATAGTCTACCTCTCAGACCTGTGGAGGAGGAAGGAATTTATGACCAGAGGAGAATTAGAGATCATTATTGATCACAAAATAGAAGATTTTGATTACATCAAACTAAAAAGTTTCTGTACAAACAATACTAATGCAAAAAAGATTAGAAGGGAAGTAACAAATTGGGAAAATATTTTTAAAAGAAAAGGTTCTGACAAAGGTCTCATTTCCAAAATATATAGAGAAGTGATCTTGATTTATAGGAAACCAAACCATTCTCCAATTGATAAATGGTCAAGGGAAATGAACAGACAGTTCTCAGATGATGAAATTGAAACTATTTCCACTCATATGAAAGAGTGTTCCAAATCACTACTGATCAGAGAAATTCAAATTAAGACAACTCTGAGATACCACTACACACCTGTCAGATTGGCTAAAATGACAGGAACAAATAATGATGAATGTTGGAGGGGATGTGGGAAAACTGGGACACTGATACATTGTTGGTGGAGTTGTGAAAGAATCCAGCCATTCTGGAGAGCAATTTGGAACTATGCCCAAAAAGTTGTCAAACTGTGCATACCCTTTGACCCAGCATTGCTGTTATTGGGATTATATCCCAAAGAAATACTAAAGAGCGGAAAGGGACCTGTATGTGCCAAAATGTTTGTGGCAGCTCTTTTTGTTGTAGCTAGAAACTGGAAGATGAATGGATGTCCATCAATTGGAGAATGGTTGGGTAAATTGTGGTATATGAAGGTTATGGAATATTATTACTCTGTAAGAAATGACCAGCAGGAGGAATACAGAGAGGCTTGGAGAGACTTAAATCAACTGTTGCTGAGTGAAATGAGCAGAACCAGAAGATCACTATACACTTCAACAACAACACTGTATGAGGATGTATTCTGATGGAAGTGGAAATCTTCAACATAAAGAAGATCCAACTCACTTCCAGTTGATCAATGATGGACAGAAATAACTATACCCAGAGAAGGAACACTGGGAAGCGAATGTAAATTGTTAGCACTACTGTCTATCTACCCAGGTTACTTATACCTTCGGAAGCTAATAATTAATGTGCAACAAGAAAATGGTATTTATACACATATATTGTATCTAGGTTATATTGTAACACATGTAAAATGTATGGGATTACCTGCCATCGGGGGGAGGGAGTGGAGGGAGGGAGGGGATAATTTGGAAAAATGAATAAAAAAAACAAAACAAAAAAAAGAAATTTAAAATAAATAAATAAATAAATGAAAACCCTTGGTCTAGATGGTTATTCTGCTCCCTTTAATTCCACATCTTTTAATTGTCTTAAAACAAGGTCATTGGACCAGTCAATTTCTGTACAATTATTGTGTGCTACCATAATTCATATCTGTGAATTTAAGATGGTGAGGGGCTATTTCTAAACTGAACCATTTGGTGAAGGTGCATAGCTGTACCAGATCTAAAATTATATTATAAAAGCAGCGATTACCAAAACCATTTGGCATTGGCTAAGAAATAGACTAGTTGATCAATAGAATAGGTTAGGTTCAAAGGACAAAATAGTCAATAACTTTAATAACCTAATGTTTGACAAACCCAAAGACCCCAGATTTTGGGATAAGAATTCACTGTTTGACAAAAACGACTGGGAAGATTGGAAATTAGTATGGCAGAAACTAGGCATTGATCCACACTTAACACCATACACCAAAGTAAGGTCAAGGTTCATGATCCAGGCATAAAGAATGAGATTATAAATAAAGTAGAAGAACATAGGGTAGTTTACCTCTCAGACCTGTGGAGGAGGAAGGCATTTGTGACCAAAGAAGAACTAGAAATCATTATTGATCACACAATAGAAAATTTTGATTATATCAAATTGAAAAGCTTTTGTACAAACAAAACTAATGCAGACAAGATTAAAAGGGAAACAATAAACTGGGAAAATATTTTTACAGTCAAAGGTTCTGACAAAGGCCTCATTTCTAAAATATAGAGAATTGACTCTAATTTATAAGAAATCATGCCATTCTCCAATTGATAAATGGTCAAAGGATATGAACAGACAATTTTCAGATGAAGAAATTAAAACTATTTCTAGCCATATGAAAAGATGCTCCAAGTCATTATTAATTAGAGAAATGCAAATTAAGACACTTCTGAGATACCTACATACCTCTCAGATTGGCTAGGATGACAGAAAAAGATAATGGTGAATATTGGAGGGGATGTGGGAAAACTGGGACGCTGATACCTTGTTGGTGGAATTGTGAATACATCCAGCCATTCTGGAGAGCAATTTGGAACTATGCTCAAAAAGTTATCAAACTGCATATTCTTTGATCCAGCAGTGCTACTACTGGACTTATATCCCAAAGAAATCTTAAAGAAGGGAAAGGGACCTGTATATGCAAAAATGTTTGTGGCAGTCTCTTTTTGTGGTTAAAAACTGGAAAATGAGTGGATGCCTATCAATTGGAGAATGACCGAATAATTGTGGTATATGAATGTTATGGAATATTATTGTTCTGTAAGAAATAACTAATAGGATGATTTCAGAAAGGCCTGGAGAGACTTATATGAACTGATGTTGAGTAAAAAGAGCAGGACCAGGAGATCATTATATATTTAAACAACAATGCTATATGATTATCAATTCTGATGAACGTAGCTCTCTTCAATAATGAGATGAACCAAATCAGTTCCATTTGTTTAATAATGAATAGAACCAGCTACACCCAGCAAAAGAACTTTGGGAAATGATTGTGAACCACTACATAGCATTTCCAATCCCTCTGTTTTTGTTTGTTTGTATTTTTAATGCACAGGTTAATTTTACCTTATTTCAAAGTCTGAGTCTTCTTGTGCAGGAAAATAACTGTATAGATATGTTTACATATTATATTTAACATATACTTTAACATATTTAACATGTATTAGTCTACCTGCCATCTGAGGGAGAGGGTGGGGGGAAGGAGGGGAAAAATTGGAACAAAAGGTTTTGCAATTGTCAATGCTGAAAAATTACCCATGCATATATCTTGTAAATAAAATCTATAATAAGAAAAAAAAAATAAAAACCCAAACCTCATTTTTTAAGACAAGCACAGCATGATGAGCCTTATTCAATCTTTAATCTGTTTTTGATTTTGAATAATTTGCAGTGTTGGGGCCATTATTCTGAATCTCAATTCAAATTACCTAAGACTTTTAACTATTGCTCTAGCTTTGGATATAGATACTAGAAATATAAGAAACTGGTATAAATGCCTTCTTATAGCATATAATGATATTGTGTATATGATGATATTTTGTATTGAATAAATCCTAGTTTTTAGTTTAGGATCAGAGTATTGGGAGATATTTGACATTATTTTTGCATGCATGGTTATTTTGAATAACCAGTAACACTTACAATTTAACATGTCCAAAAAATCATTATCTTTCTCCTCAAATCTATTCTTCAAACACACTTCCCTATTTCTTTTGAAACATTGTCATTCTTATTGTGCAAACAGCTAGGCTCACAACTTTGGAGTCATTTAAAATTTCCCACTCTCCTTCACCCCCCAAAGCCAATGAATTGCCAAGTCTTTTTGGTTCTACCTTCATGATATTTCTCACACTCTACTTCTATCTAGATGACACAGTTGATAGAACAGTGCTCATGAAATTAGGAGGACCTAGGTTCTAATCCTATTTTGTTGTCATTGATTTATGTCTGTCTTCTGATCTTTTTTTAGGATTTTCTTGGCTGGAGTGGCTTGTCGTGTCCTTCTCTAGCTTATTTTATAGATGAGACAAACAGGGTCAGGGTCGCCTACCTAGTAAGTATCTGAGGCCAGATTGGAACTTATCAAGACTGAACTGACCTGTGCCACCTAGTTACCCCTACCACAGACATTTATTATTTGTGTGATTATGGAAAAATCATTTAACTTCTTTCCCTATTACAGCTATTTTATGTATAAAATAGGAATTATTTCTAGATCCTACCCCACATGGCTATTGTGAGGAACAAATTGAAATAATATATAAAAAAAGGCTTTGCAAATTTTAAAGAAATATATAAATGCCAGTTATTACTACTGCTGTTGCTACATGGCCAACATCACCTTTATTTGGGTCATTTTCACAGTCCTCTCATTATTTCTCTGTCTCAAATCTCTACCATCTCCAATTCTTCATTCTCTCCTGAGTCAAAATGATATTATAAAGCATAGGTTTGACATATCACTCTTCTGTTTGATAACCTCCATTGACTACTTATTACCATTTGTATCAAATTCAAATATCTCTATTTGTCATTTAAAACCCTTCACAATATGGCTCCAACATTTAAAAGCTTAGAACATGTTAGGTTTAGTAAAAATGGTCTCCCTCTATTAACATTTCATTCCCCCATCTCTATACCTTTGAATGGGCTGTTCCCCATTCCTGAAATAATCTCTCTGCTCACCTTCCTCCTATAGGACCTCTAGTTTTTTCCAACTGTCAGGTTAAAGGCCATAATCTTTCTAATGACTGTCAGCTACTGGTGTTCTTTCCCTGAATAACCTTGTATTGATTTTGCAAATATTCTATAGATGTATATGTTGTTTTCCTATTTGAATATAAATTCCTTGAAGCAGGAGTAGTTTGTTTTTATGTTTGTATCCCCATTATCTTGCAAAATTTGGGCATATAATCAATGCTTAATAATTACTTCTTGATTCATTATTTGATTATAAGGCCCAGAGAGATGATGTGATTTTCCCAAATTCATACAGGTAGTAAGTAACAGAGTTTTGATTTGAAACCAAACCAGAAAATTAGAGCTAGAAGGGAAATTAGAGGTCATTCAGTCCAACCTTCTCATTTTACATATGAGGAAATTGGGACTGTGTGGGATGCAAAAAACCCCTACCCAGAATGATTACTCAGAGTTCACTCCAAAGTAGAAAGCAGAAAAGGTGGTTTATTATAGTAACTCATGAATGGTGGGCAGTCTACTGTGAGAAATGTAAGTAAAAGTACTCACAGCAGGAGGGCCAAAGAGTCAGTGAATGCACACCATTTTAAATAGGTTTTGTAACAAGAGATTACACCACAAATTAGAAAACATTAAGAAACATGGGGCCTCCTAATTGGATATCACTTCCAAAAGAAATGAGAATGGAATGTTTCAGTTTCTCTGAAATCAACTGCTTTCTAAGAAATATTACAGCAGATAACTAAGCTAGCCGTGTTTAAACTAATAGACTAAATGATGTCAAACTGATAAATGTTACCAATTTAGGTTTAGTAAATATGTCTGTAACTGGCCCAGATTTAACTAAATAGAGGCCCGCACATATTGTAGGTCATAGGGAGATACAGAAATAATGAAAATAAAATAAAGAAAAAGCATTCACACACCCCTGTAAGTTCTTCATCTCATCTTTCCATTCCACACAATACCCAGAAAGTTGTCATATAACTAATTTAGTGGCAAAACTGGGATTCAAATTCAGGTCCTTTGATTAAGATTTGTCTATTAACTCTGGCTCTGTCACACCCCACCTATGTGTTCCTTAGAAAATCACTTCATAGATTTAGAAGAATAGCACATGTTTAACCTATATTGGATTATTTGCTATCTAGGGGAGGGAGAAGATGGGGAAGGAAGGAGAAAAATTTGGAACACAAGGTTTTGCAAGGGTGAAAATTATCTTTGCATGTATTTTGAAAAATAAAAAAGTTATTATTATTAAAAAAAAAAAGAAAGTGATTTCACCTCCAAGGCCTTAGTTTCCTGAGCCATAAAAACAAAACAAAACAAATCTAAAAATGAAGTTAGCTAAAATAATCTCAAGGATCCTTTCTGAAACTTCCAATATAATGCCTCAAAAGCTTTTGTGAATCTTTGCAGACACCTGACTGTCCTTTTAATAGGAAGGAACTAAAAGAAAACAATTTGGCCTCCTCCAAAGGGAAAAGAAACATTCATGAATACATCTTTTCCTTTCCAGTTTGGCTTTTCTCTTCACTCAAATAGATTATGGTCTAGGGTCCCTGAGGGGAAATAAAAAGAATCATTTAAAATATAACAAAGTCTTCTGGAGGAGGCTGTCATTGTTTTAGATCTTTTTACATTAGCCTATAAAAAGAGAAAGAGAACTTTTGGCCAAATGGTCATGGTGTTTATGTGTCTATGTCTGTGTGTGTGTGTGCTAGCCTTTTATGAGTCCATTGAGCAGACTTATTTTTTAAGTAAGCTTAAATGTCATTTCCCCTACAAGTCAATTGAGTTATGAAGGTGTTCAACATTTGTGTATATGTGTGTGTTTCACCCTCTCCCACTATTCCCGTTGGAGGATATTTGATAATGAAATGATTGGTGGGGGCTAATTAAATGTACAGTCTCCTCTTCTGACTACCTCTAGTACTTACTCTTGTTTGAAACACCAATTTTTGCTCAGTGGAATCCAAGTTAAAAGTAATTTTTATTCTATCATGCTTTTTGTGGCACAGTTGTTCAAGAAGTTAGAACAGGAGAAAGATAAGGTGAGAGGTGGGCTAGAGAGGAAGATGTGTGTGTGTCTCTGTGGAGCTAGGAGATAATAGACTTGAGATAGAATCTCACCTTTATCTTTGTGGCATTGGGCAAGTCCTTTGATTTCCTCATCTCTAAATGGAAACAGTAATGTTCTACCTAACTTAAATGACTACTGAGAAATTCAAATCAAAGAAGAGCCAGCTACTACATGGCCTGGTTAAGTGAAGTTATATTAGGAAGGGGGTAGACAAGGAGATTGTCTCCCCTAGAATTCTGCCTGACCATCTGTGACCATAAGAGATGACCAGTGAGAGAAGGATTTGGGAGACATGAATACTAGGATGGTGTTGGGGGATAGTGGCAGTGAGGAAAGAGAAGACATCACTGTGATGGGACTTCTAGGAAAGTGTGCAAACTTTGGCTACACTGGATGTGCTGGGACAAGTCATATTATATAGCACTTAATGAGAGAATTAACCATGATCATGCTAATAGATGTAGTAATGTATATGGAAGCAATTTATAACTCAGAAGTGCTATGTATTTAAATATAAACTTTTATTATCAAAGAAAGTCTCTGAGGAAATTAACACCAGAGGATGACAACTCTTGCCCTATGACTATAGAAAATAATTTTTTTGCTCTGTTTTCTTCCTTCTGGGAGATAGAATTAGTCTCTTCCATGCTCCTGTTTCATGAGACTAGAGACAAGGAAAAGGCTGGGGAGAGCCCCAGCTTTAAACATAAGCCACATGGCAGTGCTTTTATTCCTGGGAATAAATAATTTAACTGCCTTTCTGTCTGCTCACCTCATAAAGATGGTTTTAAGTCATATTGCAAACCAACAGCTGGAAACAAGATGGAATTGTGTAATGGACTCTGAAAACTGGACTCCGAATCCAAGGTTAACTGGAAGATACACGAAGGCAACTGAACAAACAAGAGTCACTGTCACTTGCCACTTTGCCTTACCTTGTCATACTCTCTTCTCTACAGCAATGATACCTTTCATTTTTAAGAATGGATGCTTTCCAGAGGAACCATTGAGAAATTCATTTTCACAAAACCAAATCGCTTCCTCTACTCCATTACTGACCTCCCTAGCTTTCTTTAAACTAAATCTCACCCTGTATTGGAAGTCTTCCCTAATCTCCCCTAATTTCCATGCCTTCCCTCCATTAATTATTTCCTATTTATCCTGTATATAGTTTGCTTCATATAGATTTGTTTGCATATTAACTATCTTATTAGATTGTGAGCTCCTTAAGGATTGCCTCTTTTTGTATCCTTTGCCTTTAGCACAATGCTTGGCACATTTTTATTATTGTTGTTCAATCTTATTGAACCCATTTGGGTTTTTCTTGGAAAAAATATTGAAATGATTTGCCATTTCTTTTTCCAGCTCATTTTTACAAACAAGGAACCTGACAACTATAGGATTAAGTGACTTAAAAACAAAAACAAAACAAAAAAAAAAGATTAAGTGACTTGCCTAGAGTCATATAACTACTGTCTGAGGCCAGATTTGAAGTCAGATCTTACTGACTTCAAGTCCAGTTTTCTTTCCACAGTGCTACCTAACTGTCCCTGGTACCTAACAGGTACTTAATAGAAATTTATTAATTGATCACTGAATTTCCTTTGAAATTGAGAGATATGCTTTTTAAAAAGTGGAAGAGGAAACCAAGGGAAAAACAATGTTGTCGGTCAGAACTAGATTGGAATCTTGTATGTGACCTTGGGGAATCACCTCTACTCTCTGAGCCTCCTCATCCTATCTATAAATTGATAGATTTGGACTAGATGATCTCTGAAATTCCTTTCAGCTCTAAATGAACAATCTTATACATTAAAACCTTTTGGCATGGAGAGACCTTTACACCCTGGGCTTCCCTGCTCTGCTCCTGTGCTGGACCAATTGAGACAGACATTTCCTGAAGTTTTTCCAGAATATCTTCTGCTGGAAATTTGTTACACACCAAATTTTGTGAATTCTGTCACTCTAAAACCTATGCAAATGCTTGATCTATTGTTGATATGAGGGAAGCCAGGAAAAGCTCAAAGACCTATTCTCCATCATCTTGGCTCGGCCCCTGGGAATAAGCATTTATAAAGCTCCTACTGTGTGCTAGGCACTGTGCTAAACATTTTATTAATATTATCACATTTCATCCTTATAAAAACCCTATTGGGGCAGATACTTTTGTCTCCATTTCATAGTTGAAGAAACTGAAGCAAACAGAGGTTATGTAACTTGCTTAGGTCTATAAAGACAATAAATGTCAGAGGCTAGATTTGAATTCAGATTTTCTGATTTTTAGGCATAGCTTTCTGCCTCGTGCTTGAAACAAACTCTAAAGGAAATTAGGGATTCTGAGAGGTTGTGGGTAGATAGGGGATGGATGAGATAAAAGGAAGATGAAGTGTCATATTTAAGGAAATGTTAATAAATGGGCCAGTTTGGCTAGAACATAGATTGTATAAAGGGCATTAAAGTGTAATTAACTTGGAAAAAATTGCTGGGAGTCAGTTGTAAAGGACTCCAAATGCCAAATGGAGGAATTTGTTTCTGTTCCTAGAGTCATGGGCTTCATTATCACTTCTTTGCATATGACTCACAAATCTATGTCCAGGGGCAGCTAGATGTTGCAGTGGATGGAGCAGTGGCCCTGGTGTTAAGAGGACCTGAGTTCAGATTTGACTTCAAACACTTAACACTTACAAACTGTATAGTGGACAAGTTACTTAACCCCAATTATCTTCTAACCCCCTCACCCAACAACAAACAAATCTGTGTCTATCTATTAATCTCTCGCTTGAGCTACAGTTTCACATCAGCACCTTATTATGGGACATTTCAAAGTAGGTTTCTCAGAGACATCTCAAATTCAAGGTGTCTAAAACAAAGCACTTTGTCTTTCTCCTCAAATCCACGGCTCTTCTGAATTTTTCTAATTCTGTCAAGGGTACTGCCACCCCTCCTGTCCCCCAAGTTTGCAATGTTGACAATATTCTTGCAACTTCTCTCTCCCTCTCCCTCACCCTGTATCTCTCATTAGTTGCCAAGTTTTGTCATTCCTGTGTCTACACCATCTCTTGCACCCTATACCTTTCTCTACTCACACTGTCACCATGTTGGTACAGATCTTCATGCTTCTACCTTCTGCTATTGCAATGGACTTCTACTTGGTCTCACTATCTCAAGTTTCTCCCCTCTTCCTTATTCTTCACACAGATGCTGACATGATTTTTCCTTAAATATAGATATGGCCATTTTACTTCCCTACTCAATTAACTTCAGTGGCTCTCCATTGCCTCAAGCATTGTCTCCCCTATGTAAACCCTCTTCACTTCTGCCTGACAGACTCCCTCTTTTCTTTCAAGTTAGCAAGCTTCTATTTATTTTGATTTATGCTGCATATATGTATACATATATTTTGTCTTCTTCTGCACAATATAATCTCTTTGAAAGTAGCAGTTATTTTATTTTTTTGCTTTTGTGTCCTACAGTTCCTGGCACAATGCCTTGCAAATATTTATTGTTTGGTCATTTTCATTTGTATCTGACTCTTTGTGAGCCTATTTGGGGTTTTCTTGACAAAATGTTTGCATTTTCCTCCTCCATTTCATTTAATGGATGAGGAGACTGAGGCAAACAGGATTAAGTGACTTGTTCAGAGTCATCCAGTAGTAAATGTCTGAGGTTAGATTTGAACTTAGGAAGATGAGTCTTTCTGACTTCAAGTCTGGCATTCTCTCCTCTGAGTCACTTTGTTGCCTTTCTGTCATATAGTAGACACTTAATAAATGCTTGTTCATTGATCATTTGATTTAATAGGGAATCAATGGAACTTGTATAGGAGATTAACACTGTCATAGAGAAAGGAAGAATGAAACAGTTTAGGGTATATTCACACAACTAGGAGCATGTACTGTTATTAAAAATACCAAACCAGTATTCTAGACATTCTATATTAAATTATTCTTATGAGGGTACATGTAGTATTCCCCTGATGAAGGCAAAACACCTTTTTTTGTTTATATTTTTGTATCCCCAGAATCTATTTTACATGCTTAAAAAAACAGTAATTGAATTTCACTTACTTGAATCTAATAGACACAGAATTTCTGAATCCAAACTTTCTATGGAATCATTCCCACAACATGCCAGACAAAAATGGCCATCTAGTTTTTTATTGAAGATTTAGAGCTAAGACCTCGAAAATCATCTTGCCCAAACCCTTCATTTTTCAGATGGAGAAAATCAGGTTTAGAGAGGTAAAAATGACTTGCCCAGGGCCATATAGACTAAGTACAAGAATCAGTATTGAAAATCAGGTCTTCAGAATCCCAATCCAGCATTTTTTAAAACTTTGTGTTCAATCTCGGGTGGTAGTGTGGTGGTAGTGTTGGTACCCTATCCATTACCTATGGATCCCACTTTTTGATATTTCTAATTAACAGGAAGATTTTACTTTTATGGGAGGTGACTAGAACTCTGAACCTGGAGTAAGGAAATCATGAAATCAAGACTAACTTCAAACATTTAATTTTGTCATCTATAAAATGAAAACAATAATAATTACTTACCAGAGTTGTTGTGAGACTCTAATAAGAGAATAGTTATAGTTATTATAATTATTATATACATATAGGTATATAATTGTTAGCTATAATTATATTAAGCCTAAATCTTTCATTTTGCAGCTTTTAGTCATTAAACCTAGTTAAATTCTCCAATTTTAAGAAGAGAAATTTGAATATTTCTTCCATAAGACAACTTTTCAAATGCTTGAAGGCAGCAATCCTCTACTTTGTCCTCCTGACAAAAATATATTAACATGTGGAGAAAATAGTTTTAAAAGAATAACAATAAAGTAAAATGCCTTAAGATGTTTAGAACAAAGAATAGACGGGCTGGGTCAAACTCATTATCAAGAATTAAGTCTGATGCTGAGTTCTGGTGAGTGGAATAATAATGATTGAAACTTTATATCTGCAAAACTCTATATGTGATATAATTTGATTTTCACAAAACTATGAAATAATCAGGGCATATTATTAGCTTTATTTTACAGATGAAGAAATGGAGGCTAGAAGAGATAAAATAATGTTCCAAGTTCATTGGGGTAGCTAGGTAGCACCATAGTGTACAGAATGCTAAATTTGAAGTTAGGGAGACTTTTTCCTGAGTTCAAATCCAGTCTCAGATATTTACTAGCTATATTCAAATGACCTGGGCAAGTCACTTAATTCTATTTGCCTCAGTTTCTTAATATGCAAAATGAATGGAGGAAGAAATGCCAAACCACTCTGGTATATTTGCCAAGAAAATCCTCAAAGGGAATTTCCTCTGACAGACAGGACTGAAAAATGACTCATTAACAACAGCAGCAACAAGACTATATTGCTAATAGGGTAATTGAGTTCAGAGCTGGAAGGGACCTTAGAGTTCACTGGTGAGAGAATGTATTCAAGAGATGGAGAAAGTAATGGCAAATCACTCTGATATCTTTTCCAAGAAAATCCCCAAAGGGAGTTTCCTCTGACAGACAGGACTGACAAATGACTCATTAACAACAGCAGCAACAAGGCCATATTACTAGTAGGGTAATTGAGTTCGGAGCTGGAAGGGACTTTAGAGTTCACTGGTGAGTGTATTCAAATTCACCTAATTTACCATAACCACCATTTTCCACATTCCATCTAGACATATGTCAGCACACCAAAGCCTATAGAGCTTGAACACCTTGATTTCAGCAATTCTCCTCCCCTTCTGGCTTTCCATCTCTGGTTCCCCCTAAGAATAATCAAATCAAATCAAAGTTACTATTACTATTGAAAATTGTAATGAAAGAGAGGAGAGCAAGAAGGTAGGGTAGGGAAAAGGAATTTTCAGGAAGAATCATGGTACTTTAGTAGATAAGGAACAGATCAAAGTTAGGAAAACTTGGGTTCAAATACTAAATACCCTGACTTCACACACAATTCCTTACTCTCCAGCCCAAAATTCCCTTCACTGGTCTAGGTTTCCTATCATCCTTATTATCCAATAATCTTATCATTATTGAAGGCAGGGACTGTCTCCCATTTTTATTTATGCTTTTAGCATTTGGCAGAGTCCTTGACACATAGCAAGTACTTAATACGTCCTTGTTCATTCATTCATCATCTGAACTAATCTTCTTTAAATAGTGAAGAAATTGAGATCAGAGAAATTACATGACTGGTCCAAAAGCATAAAAACTGTCATTCACATTTAGGTCTTTTGACTTCACACCTAATGCTCTTTGCAAGATGTCAACTCTCTGACTTCTTCCCAGCTTTTGTTTATGTCACAGATTATCTTATATATACACAGATATACATATAGGTATATACATATACATACATATACACATTACATACGCATATTTCCTACTTTTTTTCTGAGGCAAATGGGGGTAAGTGACTTGCCCAGGGTCACAGAGCTAGGAAGCATTAAGTGTCTGAGATAAGATTTGAACTCAGGTCCTCCTGACTTTAGGTTTGCTGCTCTAACCACTGTACCACTTAGCTGCCCCTATTTCCTATATTTTTAGCAGGGAGAAAAAAGGCTGTTATTTTCTCTAAAGAGGGCACTATTGTTAACTCATTGTTTAACATGAGGGAGTTGGCAAGTAATCAATGGTAGAATAAGAAAAGAGATGCTGAGGCAGAATGAGCTACTGGGAGAGAGGAAAGGGCAGGGAAAGGTTGGAAATTTCCAGAAGGAATTTTACTACTCTAATAATGGAGTGTTAAACTCAAAATAAAAAAGATTTGGGTTCAAATCTATATGGACATTTACAATCTGAAAGACCCTGAGCAAGTCACTTCATTTCTCTGAACCTTATTTTATTCTTCTGTATATTGAAGATAATAATAGCACCTATTTCACAGGATTGCCAGGCTCAAAAGAGATAATGCATCTCATTTCTCAAGTGCTTTATACAGTTTAAAATGCTACAGAAATGTGTTATTATTATTATTATTATTTTCCTTCCTCTCACCCTAAGTGATAGTGACTTGCTCTGGCTCAGCTGCAGATTTTAGAAAAAGAAAATCTAGAAAAAAATTGGTTTTCTTTTTTTTTTCTAAATTAGAAATATTTGCATATATACATAACATTTGACAGTTATCAAAGAAGATTCATATATAAAACCTCATACTTTATAAAAATCCTGTGAAATAGTTAGGTTAGGTATTGTTATCCCCACTGACAGATGAGAAAACTGAGGTCAAAGACGGTATTCAAGGAACATAATAGCTACTTAATTTATATCATGTTTTAAAGATTGAATAGGACTTTATGTACCTATAATTATTTCATTTGATCTTCATAATATCCCTCTTAGGTAGGCATTATTATCCTTATTTTGCAAATAAGGAAACTATCTGACATTCAGTAACTTGCCCAGGGTCATATAGATAGTAAGTATCTGAGACAGTATTCAAACATAAGTGTGTGTTTTTTTGTTTGTTTGTTTGTTTTAACTCTAAGACCTGTACCTATGCTAAAGAAGGCACTATTGTTAACTCATTGTTTAACATGAGGGAGTTGGCAAGTAATCAATGGTAGAATAAGAAAAGAGATGCTGAGGCAGAATGAGCTACTGGGAGAGAGGAAAGGGTAGGGAAAGGTTGGAAATTTCCAGAAGGAATTTTACTACTCTAATAATGGAGTGCTAAACTCAAAATAAAAAAGATTTGGGTTCAAATCTATATGGACATTTACAATCTGAAAGACCCTGAGCAAGTCACTTCATTTCTCTGAACCTTATTTTATTCTTCTGTATATTGAAGATAATAATAGCACCTATTTCACAGGATTGCCAGGCTCATGCTACTTAGTTACTTCTATTATGTTCCAATTTGGCTAGATAGTTAAGTGTGTGGAGAGGATTAAGATGAGAAAAAAACTAGAAAAACAAGCTAGACCAGATTGTGGAAGACCAGTGAATATTTGATGGTTGTTGAGAGGTTTCAGTCATGTTTGGTTTATCCTTTTCTTCTCCAACTCATTTTACAGATAAGGAAACTGAGGCAAAAAGGATTAAGTGACTTGCCCAAAGTCACACAGCTGGTAAGTATCTGAGGTTAGATTCGAATTCAGGTCCTTTTTACTCTAAGATTGGCACTCTATCCACAGTGCCAGCCAGTGGTTCCAGTGAACATTACTTTAGCAACTTCCCAGTTTTACTAAGACCCAGAATCATCCATAATTTAAGTGTTCTCATGGATTAATGTGCTTTGTTTAGTTCTTTCCTTCCAGCTTTATTATTTTAAAAATGTTTTATTAATGCACTTGGTTAATTTCATCGTAGATGCTTCCTATTACTACTTAAGAACACCTTCAGAAACAGCTGAAACAGTGAATGCATCTGACACATATGTGGCATTCCTTATCCATCCATAATCTACCTTCTGGATTCAGATCCTGCCTCTGATACTATGCTTGTGATCTTGGAAATACCACTTCCCTCTTTGGTCCTTAGTTTCTTTTTCTGTCAAGTGAGAGTATAGACCAGGAAGGTGTCTTCCAATTCTAGATCTATTAGTACGGATCACCAGATGATCAGTTCAAAATACAAAGAGACATTTTAAATAGCCTATGGGCTCAGAGAATGCTGTAGTTTAGTACAGAGGTTTTTAATCTTTATTTGGGCCAGAGATCCTTTCCCAGAATAATGTTTGTAAAGGTATAATATCTATAGGAATACAAAGAAACCAAGTACATTAGCTTCAAATATCAAAATCAAAATATTTTCTAACAAATTGATAGACCCCAGGTTAAGAACTTCTAGTTTGGGGGACCTTCTTTTTCTTCCTTTCTTTTTCCTAGTTAAAATCTCATCTACAAGAAACCCTTTTCTGTCAATTATCTCCCATTTCTCTTCTATGTATCTTATTTATAATTCATAGGTTTACATGTTGTGCATGTTGCATTAGCTCCTTTGAGAGTATCTTGCCTTTATATATCCCCATTATTTAGCACAGTGCCTTGTATATAGCAGGCACTTAATAAATACTTGTTGATTGGCTATCCTCTTGACCAAGAGGGTAATGTTTCATCATTGGTTCTCTGGAATGAGGTTATCAAGAGATATCCTAAACATTTTTATCATCCTTGCTATGGCATCTGACCATATTTTGAGCCAATTCCATAGTTGGAGTGTCTCAGGGAAGCTTTTCCAAAATGAGGCCATGGCCTTCACAGGGTTAAATTAAGAAATTAAACATTAAGAAATGTTGACTTCTACACTCTGGAATTTTGTTCTAAGAAGACAGTCTTATAAAATCTAAACTAGTTCTTTAGGGAGAGTAGGTTCCTTGAGTAGTAGTGGTGAGAGAATAATCTTTCAATCCACATTGGTGGGAAAGGGATAACAAAGGTCTAGGTAGATACTCTTAAGGCCTTAGACTGTAAGGATAATTGTGCTGTGGTGATTAGGGAGAAAGAATTGGAATGAAGGAGAAGCTTTATTTATACAAATATAACTTGAGCTTAGTTCTTCCTGATTTGGATACCACCTCTTCACTGAAATCACAATGTTCTTCAATTTCCATCAACACCACCACCACCAGAATATATACATGGAGATCACATTTTCTGGATAAAAAAATCAGAAGGATTGTTTTGATGTGGATTTGCTTACCTGAAAAATCTTACAAAAGTACAAAAAAATAAATCAAATAACTTATAAGTTTAGCTCATGAAAACAGAATGAGATGCAGTAGAAAGATTGTAGGATTTGTTGTTAGAAGAGCTGGGTTTGAATTTTAGCTTTGCCAGTTACCTATTTAATGATTGGCAGGCAGTGATAATAATAGCACCTACCTCCCAGAGTTATTGGGAAGATCAAATGAGATAATATTTATAAAGTATCTAGCACATAGTAGATATCTAATAATAATACTTCAGTTTCTACCGTAAAATGGAAGGAGGTACTCATCAATTGGGGAGTGGTTGAACATATTAAAGTATATAAATATAATGGAATAATATTATACCATGAAAAATTACTAAAGGAATATTTTAAATGAAACCTGGCAAGATTTGTATGAACTAGTATAAAGTGAGCAGAATCTAGATAGATAGATTATATTATACATATGCATATTCATAAAATAGCAACACTCTTAAAAATCAAACAACTTAGAAAATTCTGAGAACTTCAATCACCCTAATGTCTAATTATGATTTCAGAAGACATATGGAAAAATCATGATACTCACCTGATAGAGAGGTAATTCATACAGGATACAAAATAATATCAAGTTATTAAGGATCCTCATTCTTTTTTTTCAGGACTATGGGGTGACAATGCTGGAAAGAAAGAAGGAGGAAAATAAGTATTTATTCAGCATTTACTATATGCTAAGCACATACAAATATTATGTCATTTGATCTTCACAACAACCTAGGGAGATAGGTTCCCTTTTACAACTGAGGGGACTTGAGGGACAGAATGAGTTGTCCAGGTGGCACAGCTAGGAAGTGCTTGAGGTTACATGTGAACTAAATTTTTTTCTGACTCCAGGCCTGGACCTTTATCCACTGCACCATCTAGCTTCCAACTGACTACATAACACAAGAGATTAAGAGGACCTGGGCAGAGTACTGTCCTGGCCATGGGGAAATTCATATAGTCTTGCTGTTGGTCTTTGAATCAGTTTGTAGGTGATGAGTTTCAGATTCATATAAAAAGAAAAAATTAAAAGCACTAGTAGACATTGATAATCAAGTGGAAAATGTTAGCTCATTTGTGAAAGTACTTTTTTCTTGGTACAATCTTGTTCCATTATATTTGTATACTTTAATATGTTCAACTGATGAGTATCTCCCTCCAATTTACAGATGTGGAAACTGAGGCATTATTATTAGGCATCTCCTATGTTCCAGGCACTTTACAAATACTATCTCATTTGCTCTTTGCAATAACCCTGGGAAGTAGATGCTATTATTATCACTCTCATTTTATAATTGAGGAAAATGAAGAATATAGAACCTTCACTAAGGTCACATAAATAATAAGGATGTGAGATGGGATATGCACTTGGGCTCCCAATTTCAGAGAGTTAATAAGTTGGCATGTATTTGGGTATAGTGATCAAGGAGGAAGAATACATATGTAGGCTAGTACAGGAAGAGGCTTATTTAAGAAGCATGATATAATGGTACATTGCTGATTGATATGTTCTTGTGGCTAATTTATGAAGAGGAAGTGGAACTCATGATAAATGGATGGCAATCTGAATTGTTCAAAAGAATGCTCATACCAGTGAGATCACAGATTCACTGGAAAATTAGACAAAGCTAAAATACCACCTCAAAGGTCCAAGCCTGTAATATCAATAGCATTTGTGTTGTATTATGACCACAAGGAGGAGCTTCAGAGCTTTGCTCCTTTTTCTGCTTTTCTACCTTTGATTTTAGAGCTTTGGAAAATGGCCAAGTACCAGAATGGTCTCTTGCCTTCAAGTGCGGTATATTGTATAATGAAATACAACCATTTTTTAGCCTGAGCCTCTCATTTTGAGAGTTAACATGTGTAAGAGTGATGAGAGAAAGGAGAGAAGAGTAGACTAATATTGTGGGGCTGTTTTTTTTAAGGATCAAGAAATATAAAACTAAAAAAAAAAAAAAAGGAAATATGGTAAGCAACTAGAAACTATGGGATAATAAATAATAAGTCATTGTATAGGGAAAGAATTTTTTCATAACATTATTCTGTGTTACTGGAGCTTTCTCCTTTTTTACCTTTGCCTTTACCTTTTACCTTAACCTTCTTCAAAGTTTGACCCAAGACTTGTCTTCTATGATTCTTTATCCCCTAATTCTTAGTGCTTCCTCTGAAATGATTTGATATTTAAATATATATGTATATATACATATATTTATATATAATTTACTTATCTATGAATATGTTTCCCCCCTAGGAGACCGCAAGCTCCATGAGACCAAGGACTAGCTTGTTTTTATCTTTAGAAGGCACTTAATTCATGCTTAATGAATTTAATTGAAAAGAATTTATGTTCTTTACCTGAAATAAAGATTAGGTAGTCAGGATAAAAGGAGAGAGAAGAGCATGGAAAGTGATGGCTAGAAAGGGGTCAGAATAAAGAGACAGAAAAAGAAAATTATAATTAAGTAGCTGTAGCTAGAAATTCTGGGCTCTGAGACAAATTGTGTGTGTGTGTGTGTGTGTGTGTGTGTGTGTGTGTGTGTGTGTGCGTGCATGCAAGTGCGTCACAAGCGGGCATGCACTAGAGTTTAGAGGAGCTTGTGAGAAATGCACATGTGAAGTAATAATGACATCTGAAATTCAAATAAAGGAGTGCTTATATATGATACTTGAAATAACTAGGAGCCAATATAAAGACTTGAGTGCGGGAAGAATATGGTAAAAATGGTATTTGAGGAAAATTATTATAATCAATCAGCAAGTATTGATTAAATCCTTATCATGTGCCATGCATTATGCTAACTTGAATGTAAAAGGGATTCTCTGCCTTATAGTTGTGTGATTGTCTCAGTCAAAGAACACTACTTATGCTCTTAGGACTACATGCCCATTTGCCTATCTCTCCCCTCTTTATATGAATAAGAGTTAGCATAACATTTTAGATGTATTATTTTATAATATTCTATATGTTCTGTAAGGCAGATGGTTTACCATTTCTGAGATTCACATTCTTCATCTATAAAATAGTAACAAAAGTTGTGGTAAGAATCAAATGAGGTAATATATGTAAAAAACAACGTAAATCTTCATACGTTATCTAAATATTAGCTAATATTATTACATCATTTGCTATCACAGGGCTTCTTGATTCTGATTCCAGTGCTCTGTCCATTACATTAGGCTGCTTTTCAGACTTCATCTTTGTGTAAAAAAGAGTAAAAAGGAAGCAAAAATGGAGGAAACTATAAAAAGATGAAAAAGCCAAAAAGAAACCAAAGAAGAGTGCAACAGAAAAAAACAAAATAAGAGGAAGAAAAATAGAAGCATAGAGGAAAAAATAAGAAAAAATTGATTGAAATAGAAAGGGAAAATTAGGACAAGGAAGAAGTGAGAGGGACATATGAACCCTGAGATGTTGGGAATAAAACAAATGCCTACATTTGTGATCACAGATCTATGATAATAATAGTTTACATTTATAAAGAGCTTTGAGAATTGCAAAGCACTTTTCTCAAAATAATCTTGTAAAATAAATAGTAGATAAGAAAATAAATCAGTTTTAGAATTGAAAAGGACCTTGGAGGTCACCTAGTGCCACCCTTTTGCTTTACAGCTAAGACTGCTAAATGACACAATAGATAGAGTGCTGGTTCTCTCAGATACTTACTGAATGTATGGCCCTGGAAAATCATTTAACCTCTATTTGATTCAGTTTTCTCAACTGCAAAATGGAGATAATAAAATAATAGCATCTATCTCATAGGGCTATTGTGAAGATCAAATGAAATAATATTTGGAAAGTCTTTAATACAGTCCCTGTAGGCACTTAATGAACATTTAATAAGTGTTTGTTCCTTTCTTCCCCTTTCTTTCCTGACAGATGAACAAAATTATGTCCAGAGAAAGATTAAGATATTTGCTTAAGATTGTATGGATAGAAATGGCAGAGTCTGAGAACCCAGGCCTTCTAACTCTAGTTCTAGTTCTCTTACTACTCAATCATATTGCCTCATTGTTATCCCCATTATACAGATAAGAAAACTGAAGGATTACACAGCTCAAACTCAAAATCTTACAAAAATGAATGTTGAAAAGTATTTTATATGTAGTTAGAAAAGAATTGTATAAGTGAAGAAAAAAAAAAAGATTCCTTCCCCTAACAGATCCTATGATCTCTACCCTTCACACTCATTCCTATTATAATAGTAAAACTACAAGGACACCAGCAAGGTGTTGTTGTAAGACAACCTATTGTGACTTTGTACTGTATGTTTTTGGACAAGTCAGTTAACTTATCTTGATATCAGTTTCTTTATTCATGAGAGAAATTGATTAGAGTAGTTTAAGCCTAAAGTTTAAGCTGCAGTTATAAATTTTTATGATCCTATAATAGTCCTGTGACTGGATGTTGCCAAAAATCAGGGTTCTGGAGCAAGTGTCCATCACTCCACATTCCCTTATTGCTGTATCACAAACTCTTTATCTAGGACTGTGTGTCACTAACAGGATTCCCCTACAAGCAGATCCAACCTTGGCACTTCATTCTCTTAAGCTAGGCAAACATATAGATGAACAAGCAGTTTAATTAGGTTAGATAAGAACTTAGTAAAAATTAAATATGTAGAACATTTTATCATAAAGTTCATCTTACTCCGGCTTCCAACCTCCAGGCAACTATCTATCCCTTAGGATAAAATCTGATTTCTCCCTCTTTAGCCTTTTAGCCACATCTAAAGGGTTTTTAACTAAGAACATATATTTTCTAGATCTCTTTTTCCTTATCTGTCAAATTGGCAGTTTGGCAGGTCTTTAAGTTCTCTTTCTGTGTCATTCTGGTTTATTGTGTTTTCACTATAGATTATGATGCTCTCCTCCAAATATCACTTACACTTTACCCAAGAATAGTCTGATTTCATTACATATAAAAATACATATCTCAGAATTTTAGAGCTGGATAGCACCTGAAAAGTCTAAGTAAGAATTTTTTCTATACCATAACCAACAACTGCCTCTTGGCTTATACACTTCTAGGAATGGAGTGTAAAACCCCTTTCCCCTTCTTGGATGAATTCTATTGTTGGTGAGATTTCTTCACATTGAAGCAAAACCTACCTCTGCCACTTACATCTATCATTCCTTGTTATGCAATCTGGGGCCAAGCAAAATGAGCTTAATCTATCATTTATATGTCAACCCTTCCAATATCCTCCCCAAATTTGATTTTTCTCCAAACTAAATAGTTCTTGTATGGCTTTATATCTTCAATATCTGTGTCATCCTTCTTTGGATATAATTCAGTTTGTTAATGTTCTTATTAAAATGTGGAACTTAAAACCAAATATAATATTCCAGGTGTGGCCTGTTGAGGGCACAGTAAAGTAGAAATATCCAGCCCTCATTCTAGACTCTTTGTTTCTCTTGGTAGAGACCATCATTGAATTATTAATTATTGATTATTATTGATTGATTTATGAATTATTAAGCATGACTAGCATTTGTGTAGCTCTTTTAAGTTTGCAAAACATTTTACAAATATTATCTCATTTGATCCTCACATCTCCAGAGAAAGATGCTATTATTATCATCATTTTATAAATATGGAGATTGAGATCAGATAATTTGCCCAGGAGCACACAGCTAGTAAGTATCTGAGACTGATTTTGAACTCGTCTTTCTAATTGTGCCAGGCCTGAAGCTCTAATCCAGGGCTTCTAAAAATTTTCCATGCACAACCTCTTTTCACCCAAGAAATTTTTATGTGACTCTGGGTATATAAGCATATAAAATAGGTATACAAATCAAACACTGATAACAAATCATAATTTTGCAAACTATACATTCAATTATGAGGCCCCATATCGAGTTGTGAACCACAATATAAGACACTGGAATCTAATCCATGTGTTACCTAACTGCCTATTAGATTTTGAGGCTACTTCCCACTTTTGCCTTGTAATGACTCACATTCAAAGTTCCTCAGATTTTTACACCTAAACTTTTAATTCTATATAAATCATTCTCAATCTGAAATTGCAAAGCATAGGATTTTTCAATTGTTCCTATTAAAATCCATTTTATTAGATTCAGCTCATTACTCTTTTATTAAGATTAAATTCTAGTTTTTCATTCAAGAAGACAGATACCTTGTATGTCCTTTTCTGTTTTATATCATACTAATCTGACACCCCTGCTATGATTCCATTTATATCATTGAGAATATGTTAAAACAGTGTTGTACCAAGATTAGATTTGTGGAAAACACTATTAAAGACCTACATTTGGAAGGCATAATGTGAGGAATTTGTTAATGCTCATTTGAAACTGGAAATGTACTGGAAAAAATGTAACTAAGCATTAGCACTTTGACTTTATACATCATGCAGTTTTCTTTTCTGATTTTGGAGATACCATAGGGATAGAATATGGATATAAATAATTTATCCAACTAAAATTGTTTACAAAATATTTTTTCAAATGATGTTTTGTGATGCTAAAAACAATTTTTGTTTTTGAAAAAGTGAAAAAAATTATTTTGTTTGAACAACAGGCAGGAATTGATTTACTTAATTTTTTCCCCTAAATATCTCAGAATCACAAGAGCTGGAAGGGAATCACAGAATCTGAGTTAGAATCTTGTTCCACATGTATTGAAGCTGAATTCTTCTTTCTCATATCCCTAATATGTGGCCTCTAAATGAATTCCTATATTGGGGAACAGCCTACTAAATCTGAAGGTAGCCTATTCCATTTTTGGACAGATCTAAGACATATTTTCTTAATGTAGTACCCTTTCTAGGTCTCCTTCCCTTCCTAACTAATACTCATAGGCTGAGTTACCTCCAGATCAAAGGTAATTTGTGGACCCACTCTCCTCAAAATATGAACCTCCATGAATGTGCTTATTAGTGATCAGCCACTGGGCATGATGTTTTTCCAATTGTTTACATCTGACTTATTTGTGTGGAAAGTATTTTGTAGTTGTGTTCATATAGTTCCTGATTTTCCCTTGGCAGATAGATTCCCAAATATTTTATACTATTGACAGTTATTTTAAATGGAATTTCTCTTTGTATCTCTTGCTGCTGGACTTTGTTGATGATGCATAAAAATGGTGATGATTTATGTGGATTTATTTTGTATCCTACAACTTTGCTAAAGTTGTGGATTGTTTCTAGTAGTTTTTTAGTTGATTCTCTAGGGTTCTCTACATATACCATCATATCATCTGCAAAGAATAATAATTTGGTTTCCTCATTACCTACTTTAATTCCTTTGATCTTTTTTCTTCTCTTATTGCCAAAAATAATATTTCTAGTTCAATATTGAAGAGTAATGGTGATAGTGGACAACCTTGTTTCACCCCTTATCTTATTGGGAATAGTTCTAGTTTATCCCCATTACATATGAAGCTTGCTGATGGTTTTAAATAGATGCTACTGATTATTTTAAGGAAAAGTCCATTTACTCCTATACTCTCTCGTGTTTTTAATAGGAATGGGTTTTGGATTTTATCAAATACTTTTTTCTGCATCTATTGAGCTAATCATATGGTTTTTGTTAGCTTGGTTATTGATATGGTCAATTATGCTAATAGTTTTCCTCATATTGAACCAGCCCTGCATTCCTGATATAAATCTTACTTGGTCATGATGTATTACCATGGGGATGACATCCTGTAATCTCTTTGTTAATATTTTATTTAAGATTTTTGCATCAATACTCATTAGGAAAATTGAAAATTTTGAGAATTGAATTGAATTGAGAATTCAATTGAGAATTGAAAAGAAAATATAATTTTCTTTCTCTCTTTTCATCCCACCTGGTTTAGGTATCACTATCATGTCTGTGCCATAAAAGGAATTTGATATAAGTCCTTCTTTCCCTATTTTTTTCAAGTAGTTTATATAGTATTGGAGTTAATTATTCTTTAAATGTTTGATAGAATTCACATGCAAATCTATCTGGCTCTGGAGATTTTTTCTTAAGGAGTTGATTAATAGCTTGTTCTATTTCTTTTTTTTTAAATGGGACTAGATAAGTAATTTATTTTCTCTTCTGTTTATCTGGGAAATCTATATTTTTACAGATATTTTTCCATTTCACTTAAGTTATCAAATTTATTGGCATAAGGTTGGGCAAAATAACTTCTAATTATTGCTCTAATTTCCTCTTCGTTGGTGGAAAGTTTCCCCTTTTCATTTTGAGATTAACAATTTGATTTTCCTCTTTCCTTTTTCTAATCAAATTAACTAAAGGTTTGTCTATTTAGTTGTTTTTTTTCATAAAACCAACTCTTAGTTTTATTTATTAACTCAATAGTTTTCTTACTTTCAATTTTATAAATCTTACCTTTTATTTTCAGAATTTCAAATTTGGTATTTAATTGAAGGTTTTTAATTTGTTCTTTTTCTGGCTTTTTTACTTGCAAGACCAATTCATTGATTTTCTCTTTCTCTATTTTATGCAAATAAGCATTTAGAGAAATAAAATTTCCCCTTATTAATGCTTTTTGGTTGCATCCCACAAATTTTGGTATGTTGTCTCATTATTGTCATTCTCTTGAATGAAATTATTGATTGTGTCTATGATTTGCTGTTTCACCCATTCATTCTTTAGAATTAGATTATTTAGTTTCCAATTAATTTTGGTATATTTCCCTCCAGGCTTTTATTGAATATAATTTTTATTGCATTGGGATCTGAAAAAAATGCATTTATTATTTCTGCCTTTTCCTATTTGATTTTGAGATCTTTATGCCCTAATATATGATCAATTTTTGTATTGGTTCTATGAATTTCCAAGAAAAAAATGTACTCCTTTCTGTCTCCATTCAATTTTCTCCAAAGATCTATCATACCTAACTTTTCTGGTATTCTATTGACTTTCTTAACTTCTTTCTTATTTATTTTGTGGTTTGAGTTATCTAGTTCTGAGAGAGCAAGATTGAGATCCTCCATAGTACAGTTTTGCTGTCTATTTCTTCTTGCAGCTCTCTTAACTTCTCCTTTAGGAATTTAGATACTATACCACTTGGTGCATATATCTTTAGTATTGCTATTGCTTCATTATCTATGGTACCCTTTAGCAAGATACAGTTTCCTTTCTTATCTCTTTTAATTATATCAGTTCTTGCTTTTGCTTGATCTGAGATCAGGATGGCTATCCCTGCTTTTTTTAACTTTATCTGAAACATAATAGATTCTGCTCCAGCCTTTTACCTTTACTCTATATGTATCACTTTGCTTTAAATGAGTTTCTTTTTTTTTCTTTTTTCTTTATTTTTATTAATTTTTATAATTATAACATTTTCTTTGACAGTACATATGCATAGGTAATATTTTTTTTTTACAACATTATCCCTTGTACTACCTTCTGTTCTGAATTTTTCCCCGCCTGCCCTCCACCCCCTCCCCTAGATGGCAGGCATTCCCATAGATTTTAAATATCTTATAGTATATCCTAGGTATGTGCAGAACCGAATTTTGTTGTTGTTGTTGCAAAGGAAGGATTGTATTCAGAAGGTAAAAATAATCTGGGAAGAAAAACAAAACAAAACAAAACAAAACAAAACAAAACAAAACAAAACAAAACAACAACAACAAAAAAAAAACAATGCTCAGTTTACACTCATTTCCCAGTGTTCCTTCTCTGGGTGTAGCTGCTTCTGTCCATCATTGATCAATGGTAATTGGATTAGCTCTTCTCTATGTTGAAGATATCCACTTCCATCAGAATACATCCTCATACAGTATCATTGTTGAAGTGTATAATGATCCCCTAGTTCTGCTTGTTTCACTCAGCATCAGTTGATGTAAGTCTCTCCAAGCCTCTCTGTATTCCTCCTGTTGGTCATTTCTTACAGAACAATAATATTCCATAACATTCTTATACCATAATTTACCCAACCATTCTCCAATTGATGGACATCCATTCATTTTCCAGTTTCTAGCCACTATGAAAAGGGCTGCCACAAACATTTTGGCACATACAGTTCCTTTTCCCTTTTTTAGTATTTCCTTGGGATATAAGCTCAGTAGTAGCACTGCTGGGTCAAAGGGTATGCACATTTTGATAACTTTTTAGGCATAATTCCAGATTGCTCTCCAGAATGGTTGGATTCTTTCACAACTCCACCAACAATGCATCAGTGTCTCAGTTTTCCCACAGCCCCTCCAACATTCATCATTATTTGTTCCTGTCATCTTAGCCAATCTGACAGATATGTAATGATATCTGAGTTGTCTTAGTTTGCATTTCTCTGATCAATAGTGATTTGGAACACTCTTTCATATGAGTGGAAATAGTTTCAATTTCATCATCTGAAAATTGTCTGTTCATATCCTTTGACCATTTATCAATTGGAGAATGGCTTGATTTCTTATAAATTAGAGCCAATTCTCTGTATATTTTGGAGATGAGGCCTTTATCAGAACCTTTAACTGTAAAAATGTTTTCCCAATTTGTTACTTCCCTTCTAATCTTGTTTACATTAGTTTTGTTTGTGCAGAAACTTTTTAATTTGATGTAATTAAAATTTTCTATTTTGTGATCAATAATGATCTCTAGTTCTCCGTTGGACACAAACTCCTTCCTCCTCCACAAGTCTGAGAGGTAAACCATGCCATGTTCCTCCAATTTATTTATGATTTCGTTCTTTATGCCTAAATCTTGGACCCATTTTGATCTAATCTTAGTATGTCGTGTTAAATGGGTCCATGCCTAGTTTCTGCCATACTAATTTCCAGTTGTCCCAGCAGTTTTTGTCAAATAATGAATTCTTATCCCCAAAGTTTGGATCTCTGGGTTTGTCAAACACTAGATTTCTATTTTTATTCACTATATTGCCCTGTGAACCTAACCTATTCCACTGATCAACTAGTCTATTTCTTAGCCAATACCAAATGGTTTTGGTGACTGTTGCTTTATAATATAGTTCTAGATCAGGTACAGCTAGACCACCTTCATTTAATTTTTTTTTCATTACTTCCTTTGAAATTCTCGACCTTTTGTTGTTCCATATGAATTCTGTTGTTATTTTTTCTAGGTCATTAAAATAGTTTCTTGGGAGTCTGATTGGTATAGCACTAAATAAATAGATTAGTTTAGGGAGTATTGTCATCTTAATTATATTCGCTCAGCCTATCTAAGAGCACTGAATGTCTTTCCAATTATTTAAATCTGACTTTATTTTTCTGGCAAGTGTTTTGTAATTTTGCTCATATAATTCCTGACTTTCCTTTGGTAGATATATTCCCAAATATTTTATACTATAGACCGTTATTTTGAATGGTATTTCTTTTTGTATCTCTTGCTGTTGGATTGTGTTGGTAATGTATAAAAATGCTGAGGATTGATGTGGATTTATTTTGTATCCTGCAACTTTGCTAAAATTCTGAATTATTTCTAATAGCTATTTAGCAGAGTCTTTGGGGTTCTCTAAGTATACCATCATGTCATCTGCAAAGAGTGATAGGTTGATTTCTTCATTTCCTACTTTAATTTCTTGAATCTCTTTTTTGGCTCTTATTGCCAAGGCTAGCATTTCTAGTACTATATTGAATAGTAATGGTGATAGTGGACAAACTTGTTTCACTCCTGATCTTACAGGGAAAGTTTATTGACATTACATATGATGTTTACTGACGGTTTTAAATATATACTCCTTATTATTTTAAGGAATAGTCCATTTATTCCTATACTCTCAAGCGTTTTTAGTAGGAATGGATGTTGGATTTTATCAAATACTTTTTTCTGCATCTATTGAGATGATCATATGGTTTTATTAATTTGATTATTAATATGGTCAATTATACTAATAGTTTTCCTAATATTAAACCAGCCCTGCATTCCTGGTATGAATCCTACTTGATCATAGTGTATTATCCTGGGGATGATTTTCTGAAGTCTTTTTGCTAATATCTTATTTAAGATTTTAGCATCAATATTCATTAAGGAGATTGGTCTATAGTTTTCTTTCTCAGTTTTCAATCTACGTGGTTTAGGTATAAGTACCATGTCTGTGTCATAAAAGGAATTTGGTAGGACTCCTTCAATCCCTATTTTTTCAAATAGTTTATATAACATTGGAGTTAGTTGTTGTTTAAATGTTTGGTAGAATTCACATGTAAATCCATCTGGTCCTGGGGATTTTTTCTTAGGGAGTTGGTTAATAGCTTGTTCTATTTCTTTTTCTGAGATGGGACTATTTAGACTACTTACTTCTTCCTCTTTTAATCTGGGCAAGCTATATTTTTGAAGATATTCTTCCATTTCATTTAAGATATCAAATTTATTGGCATAAAGTTGAACAAAGTAGCTCCTAACTATTGTTCTGATTTCCTCTTCATTAGTGGTGAGTTCTCCCTTTTCATTTTCAAGACTAACGATTTGCTTTTTCTCTTTCCTTTTTTTAATCAAGTTTATTAAGGGTTTGTCTATTTTGTTGGTTTTTTCATAGAACCAACTCTTAGTTTTATTAATTAATTCAATAGGTTTTTTTATTTTCAATTTTATTAATCTCACCTTTTATTTTTAGAATTTCAAGTTTTGTGTTTGTCTGGGGGTTTTTAATTTATTCCTTTTCTAGCAATTTTAGCTGTAAGCCCAATTCGTTGGACCTCTCTTTCTCTATTTTATGCAAGTAGGCTTGTAGAGATATAAAACTTTCCCTTATTACTGCTTTGGTTGTATCCCACACATTTTGGTATGATGTCTCATTATTGTCATTTTCTTGGGTGAAGTTATTAATTATGTCTATGATTTGCTGTTTAACCCAATCACGCTTTAGTATAAGATTATTTAGTTTCCAATTATTTTTTGGTCTATTTTCCCCTGGCTTTTTATTAAATGTAATTTTAATTGCATTGTGGTCTGAAAGGAAGCATTTGCTATTTCTGCCTTACTGCATTTGATTTTGAGGTTTTTATGCCCTAGGATATGATCAATTTTTGTATAGGTTCCATGAACTGCTGAGAAGAAAATATACTCCTTTCTGTCTCCATTTAGCTTTCACCAGAGATCTATCATATCAAACTTTTCTAGTATTCTATTTACCTCTTTGACTTCTTTCTTATTTATTTTGTGGTTTGATTTATCTAATTCTGAGAGTGCAAGGTTGAGATCTCCCACTATTATAGTTTTGCTGTCTATGTCTTCTTGCAGCTCTCTTAATTTCTCTTTTAAGAATTTAGATGCTGCACCACAGATGCGTATATGTTTAATAATGATACTGCTTCATTATCTATGCTACCCTTTAGCAGGATATAATGCCCTTCCTTATCTCTTTTAATTAGATCAATTTTTGTTTTTTTTTTGCTTGATCTGAGATGAGGATGGCTACCCCTGCTTTTTTGGCTTCACCTGAAGCATAGTAGATTCTGCTCCACCCTTTTACTTTTAGTTTGAATGTATCACCCTGTTTCAGGTGTGTTTCCTGTAAACAACATATAGTAGGATTCTGATTTTTAATCCAGTCTACTAACTGCTTCCTCTTTATGAGGGAGTTTGCCCCATTCACATTTATGGTTAAAATGACTAATTCTATATTGCTTGCCATCCTGTTAACCCCTGCTTATGCTTTTCTCCTTTCCTTCCCTCTTACCCCCTACCCAGTATTAAACTTGTGAACACCACTTGCTTTTCACAGCCCTCCCTTTTTAGTATCTCTCCCTTCCCTTCCCCTTAGCTTACTCCTTCCCTCTCACTTTTCAATGAAGTGGAAGAAGTTTCACCATAAATTGAATATGTCTATTGATACATACTATTTTCATCTCCCTCCTTTCTTTCTCTCAGATATAATAGGTTAGCTTTGCCTCTTCATGAGATGTAGTACCACCACTTTACACTTTTTTATGATATAAATTCCTTTCCACCTCTAGTTTCTAGGACAAATTATGCACATGTTCTTTACATATTTTAATGCAGAAGTATAGTTCTCAAGATTTTTTTTTACCTTTTTAGAAATTTCTTGAGTTCTGTATTTGAAGATCAAACATTTTGTGTAGGTCTGGTTTTTTTCATCAAGAATAGATGGAATTCATTTATTTCGTTAAATGTCCATCTTCTTCCCTGGAAAACAATGCTTATTTTTGCTGGGTAAGTTATTCTTGGCTGCATACCAAATTCCTTAGCCTTTTGGAATATCATGTTCCAGGCCCTTTGTTCTTTTAATGTGCATGCTGCTAGATCCTGAGTTATCCTTATTGTGGCTCCTCCATATCTGAATTGCTTTTTTCTAGCAGCTTCCAGTATTTTTTCCTTTGTCTGATGGTTCTTGAACTTGGCCACTATATTTCTTGGCGTTTTGATTTTAGGGTCCCTTTCAGTAGGTGATCGACGAATTTTTTCAATGTCTATTTTACCCTCTGTTTCCAAAACATCTGGGCAGTTCTCTTTGATAATTTGCTCAAAAATAGTGTCCAAGCTCTTTTTTTCCTTGCATTTTTCAGGGAGTCCGATTATTCTCAAATTGTCTCTCCTGGATCTGTTTTCCAGGTCTGTTGTCTTTCTAATAAGGTACTTGACATTCTTTTCAATTGTTTCATTTTTTTGGTTTTGCTTGACTACTTCTTGGTTTCTCCTTGATTCATATATTTCTACTCGTTTGAGTCTAATTTTCAATGATGTATTTTCTTCACTCACTTTTTTTTATATGTTTTTGTAATTGTCCAATTGTGTTTTTAAGTGAATTTTTTTCTTCTATGGAATTTTTTTCCATTTTTATCCATTTTATTTTTTAGAGAGCTGTTTTCTTTTTCCAGCTCACTAATTCTGTTTTCCTTGGAGTTGTTTACCTTTTCCAATTCACTAATCCTGTTTTCCTTGGAGTTGTTTACCTTTTCCATTTCACTAATTTTGTTTCTCAATGATTTGTTTTCTTTATCCACTCTGTCTTTAAATGCAGGGAATGACTTCTCCATGCTTCAATAGGTCTGTTTTGGGGGGGATGGGGCTGGATGGTGTTAATGGGCTTCCTTTACAGACTGGGGGGGAGGGCAGCAGCGGGCCACTAACAGGACAGCGATGGCTGCAATGCATCTGCGCTCTGAGGCTCTAAGAACATGCTGAGTCACTCCAGGTGGGGGTTGGGGGTGGCTGGTTCTGAGAGATGCTAGCTTACCGGGGTTTTATTGTTCACATTCGGTGTTTACACCCTCTCTGCTGCTTCTGGCTTGCTGCCAAGACAGAGTATCCACACTGGGGTAAAAGTCTTTTCTCAGAAATAACAGAGATCGTACCCCTCCCCCCTCTGGTCTGAGCTGTGTGAGCTGCCTGTCTCACTCTGGCTTGCCTGCCCTCAATCTGTGCCCAGTCTGTTCGACCCTCCCCTGAGCAAACACAGACCTTCTCTGGCGAATTTCAAGGATGTCTTCTGTTGGTGATTATTTGTGGGTTTTTTTCCAGTCAAGCATTAACTCCAAGGCTTGTCATGAAGTAAGTCCTGAGAGAAAACACAGAGCTCAAGCAGCTTTCTGCCTCCACACCGCCATCTTGGCCAGAAGTCATAAATGTGTTTCTTTAAACAACATATTGTAGGATTCTGACTTTTAATCTAATCTGCTGTCCATTGTAAAGTCCAAACTAGCTCCCTGGAAGCCTCAGAATCAGCCAAAATCAGGATAAGCAAAAGTCCTTGGTCTTTAGAGGGAGAAGTGAAGGAGATAGACAAAACTGCCAGGAGTTTTGCCAAGAATCCCTCCTTGATTCTAGAGTCCAGAATCTCCACACTTTTCTCCTCCTTGTCCTGCTGCCAAGTGAAGTTCTCTCACCTCTCTCACTCCATCTCCTAATCCTTATCTACAATTCTCTTAATCCCAAACATTGAGCCAGCATTAACTGAGAGAAGAGCAATTCCAAACATATGCTAATAGAGTCATTGCCCAATAGGTAATTAGTCTTAAGTGCTCAGTTGTCTGATTCAAGTGCACCTATTCAGAGTTTCAGCCCTTTACAATCCACTTCCATTTTAGGGGGGAGAGTTTACCACAATCATATTCATAGTTAAAAGGACTAATTCTGTATTTCCCATAATCTTATTTACTCCAAAATATGCTTTTCTCTTTTCTTTCCCCTTTTCCCTTTTCCCCAGTATGTTGCTTCTGACCACCACTTGCCTCCTTCAGAATCCCTCTCCCTTTCTTATATCTTTTTCTTACTATTTCTTTTTTTCTTTTTCTTTTCCCTTTTCTTTTCCTCTTTCCTCTCCCACTTTCCTATAAGGTGAGATAAGTTTCTCTGTGCAACCGAATATGTATAATATTCTCCCTTTGAGCCAAATCTGATAAGAGTAAGATTCATTCAATGTTCTTCCCCATCCCTTCTTTCCCTCAATTATAATGTTTTTTTTGCATCTTCATGAGATGTAATTTCCCTCATTTTACCTCCAATTTCCCCTTTTTCCAGTACAATCCCCTTTCTACCTCTAGTTTCTTTTTTATATTATACCAATAAAATCAAATTATATCTGCACTATCTGTGTATACCCATAACAGAGATATTGTTCTCAAGAGTTCTTTTCTTTTTACCTTTTTATGTTTCTCTTGAGTTCTATATTTGGAGGTAATATTGTTTTTTGCTCAGCTCTGGTCTTTTCATCAGAAATAGATGAAATTCACCTGTTTCATTTAATGTCCATCTTCTTCCCTGAAAGAAAATGCTCAGTTTATCAAAGTAGCATTGTATTCCAAGTTTCTTTGCTTTTTGAAATATCAGATTCCAGGCTCTTTGATCTTTTAAGGTAGAAGCTGCTAGGTCTTCAGTAATCCTTATTGTGGCTCCTTGGTATTTGAATTGTTTCTGGCTCCTTGCAATATTTTTTTTTCTTGGTCTGATAGTTCTGAAATTTAGCCATGATATTCCTTGGGTTTCTTCAGGAGGTGATCAATGAATTCTTTCAATGGCTGTTTTATCTATTGATTCTAGGACATCAGGACAGTTTTCTTTGATGATTTACTGAAAGGTAATGTCTAGTCTCTTTTTTTAAAATCATGGTTTTTCAGGAAGTCCAATAATCCTTAAGATCTTAGATCTATTTTCCTGGCCAGTTGTTTTCCTAAGTAGGTATTTTATATTTTCTTCTATTTTTCTTTTCTTTCTTTTTTTTTTTTTTTTGATTTTGCTGGACTGATTCTTGATGTCTCACGGAGTCTTTCATTTCTATTGGTTCAGTTCTGATTTTTAGTGAATTATTTTCATCATTTACCATCATTATCTTTTTGTATTTGACCAATTGAATTTTTAAATAAATTGTTTTGTTCTATGGGTTTTTTCCCCATTTCACAAATTCTATTTTTCAGAAGTTGTTTTCTTTTTCCATTTCCATTTTCCAATAGTCCAATTTTGTAAGGAGTTAATGCTTTTTTCATTTCACTAAATATATTGCCTTGACAATCATTCTTCCTTTAGCCTATAATGTCCTCTTTTTTTTCTCAGCATAACTAATGTAAAAATATTAACAATGCTCTATATCCCTGTGTAATAACTGTATTCATTGATCTCTTGAGAAAGTTCTACCATTTAGAGTACTAGAAGTCAAGTTAAAGAAAAATAAAATGCTTAAAAACTGTGTGATTCTTAACATCTTCAACTTTCTTTTCTACCATTTCATCACTATTAAGGAGTTTTCTTCAGATATTTTCTGTGTTTCCTTTCCCAAGCCCTTGTGCAAAGCTCTCATTTCTTTTCCCCATTTTTCTTCTATCTATCTTTTAAGATTCTTTTAAATTTCTTCCAAGAGAGCCTTGTAAGATGGGGACCAATTTATATCATCCTTTGGAGCTTCATCTGGAGACAATCTGGTTTTAGTGACCTTAGAGTTTGAAATGTGTTGTTCTCTTTCAGTACAAAAACTATGGTCAGAGGTCTTTTTGCTTTTTTGCTCATTTTTCTTTAAGTTGAGGTCTGCTTTTAGGGCAAGGAAGAGATTGTCTAAACTTCCTTTACAATTAGCAGTGGCTGCACTGGGTCAATGCTAACTGACTTTTGGTGCTGGGTGAGAATGGCCAGATCTTGTGAAATTCTGGCATTTGGGGGTTCACTATTTTCCTTTTGTGTTTGTTTTGGATTTCTTATAACAAGCCTGCTTTTCTACTAGCTTGCAACCAAGACAGAGTAGCCAACACTGCTGTAGTTTACTCTGGGTAGCCCACACTGCCCTGGGCCATGTACTGCCTGCACTCAGTGTCTGTTTTTGGCCTGCTTGTGCTTGACCCCACCTCCCTCCATGACTGATTGAAACAGACCTTTTCTGGAGATCTTCAAAATTATCTTCTGCTGGTAATTTGTTACATTCCCAATATTTTTGAGTTCTGTCACTCTAAAACTAATTCAAAGGCTGGATTTGCTGTTAGTGTGAGGGCTGTTGAAAGAGTTCAGAAAAAGATATATATCCTCTCTACCATCTTGGCTCCTCCTCCAAAATGCAAATTAAGACAACTCTGAGGTACCACTACACATCTCTCAGATTGGCTAAGATGATGAAAAAAGATAATGATGTATGTTAGAGGGAATGTGGGAAAACTGGGACACTAATATACTGTTGGTGAAGTTGTAAACTGACCCAACCATTCTGGAGAGCAATTTGGAACTATGCCCAAAGGGTTATCAAACTGTGCATTCCCTTTGATCCAACAGGGTCTATATCCCAAAGAGATCATAAAAAAGGGGAAAAGGATCCACAGATGCAAAAATGTTTGTAGCACCCCTTTTTGTAATGGCAAGGAACTAGAAACAGAGTGGATGTTCATCAGTTGGGAATGGCTGAATAAGGTTTTTTTTTAATTAAAGCTTTTTATTTTTAAAACATATGCATGGATAATTTTTCAACACTGAGCCTTACAAAATCTTGTCTTCCAATATTCTCTCCTTTCCCCCATACTCTCCTCTAGATGGCAAGCAATCGAATATATATTAGACATGTTAAAATATATGTTAAATTCAATACATGCATACATATTTGTATAATTATGTTGTTGCACAAAAAAAATTAGATAAAAAAGGAAAAAAATGAGAAATAATACAAAATGCAAACAACAATAAAAAGAGTGAAAATGCTATGTTGAGTTCCAGACTCAATTCCTATAGTCCTTTCTCTAGGTGTAGATGGCTCTCTTCATCACAAGATCATTAAAACTGACCTTATTTATCTCATTGTTGAAAATATCTATATCCATCAGAATTGATCATCATATAATCTTTTTGTTGCTACACACAATGATTTCCTGGTTCTGCTCATTTCATTCAGCATCATATAAGTTTTTCCAGACCTCTCTGAAATCATCCTACCGATTCTTACAGAACAATAATATTCCATAACATTCATATACCATAACTTATATAGCCAGTCTCCAACTATTGGGCATCCACTCAATTTCCAGTTTTTTGCCACTACAAAAAGGCTGCCACAAACATTTTTGCACATGTGGGTCCCTTTCCCTTCTTTATGATCTCTGGGATATAAGCCCACTAGAAACACTACTGGATCAAAGGGTATACACAGTTTGATAATCTTTTGGGCATAAGTCCATATTGCTGTCCAGAATGGTTGGATCAATTCACATTTGCACCAATAATGTTTGTGTCTCAGTTTTCCCACATCCCCTCCCACATTCATCATTACCTTTTCCTGTCATCTTAGCCAATTGGAGAGGTGTGTAGTTGTCTTAATTTGCATTTCTCTGATCAATAGTGATTCAGAGTACCTATTCATATGGCTAGAAATAGTTTCCATTTCTTCATCTGAAAATTGTCTGTTCATATTCTTTGACCATTTATCAATTGGAGAATAGCTTGAATTTTTATAAATTTGAGTGAATTCTCTATATATTTTAGAAATGAGGACTTTAATCAAACCCTTGAATGTAAATTTTTCCCCCCAATTTATTACTTTCCTTCTAATCTTGTCTGTATTGGTTTTGTTAGTACAAAATTTTTTAACTTAATATAATTAAAATTACCTATTTTGTCTTCAATAATGTACTCCAGTTCTTCTTGGGGCACAAATTCCTTCCTTCTCACAGATCTGAGAGATAAACTATCCTTTGTTCTTCTAATTTGCTTATAATATCACTCTTTATGTCTAAATTGTGAACCCATTTTGATCTTATCTTGGTATATGGTGTTAGATGTGGGTCAATATGACTGAATAAATTATGGTATATGAATTTTATAGAATATTATTGTTCTATAAGAAACAGTCAGCAGACTGATTTCAGAGAGGTCTGGAGAGACTGCTGAGTGAAATGAGCAGAACCAGAAGATCATTGTATATAGCAACAACAAGATTATATGATGATCAATTCTGATGGACATGGCTTTTTTCAACAATGAGATGATTGAGGTCAATTTCAATAATCTTGTGATAAAGAAGGCCATCTACACCCAGAGAAGACTGTGGAAACTGAATCTGGATCAAAACATAGTATTTTCACTTTTTTGTTGTTGTTTGCTTGCATTTTGCTTTCTTTCTCATTTTTGCCTTTTTTGATCTGATTTTTCTTGTGCAGCACAATAATTATGGAAATACATATAGAATAATTGAACATGTTTAATATATATTGGATTACTTGCCATCTAGGGGAGAGACTGAGGGAAAGGGAGAGAAAAAAAATTGGAACAAAAGTTTTGCAAGAGTGAATATTAAAAATTATCTATGCTTAGGTTTTGAAACCAAAAAGATTTAATAAAAAAAAGAAAAAGGAAGAAAAGTGATTCACTGAAGAAGGAAATAGCAAACTCCTTTAATATCTTTGCCAAGAAATTACCATATATAGTATTAAAATGTTAAAAGATATGGTGCCAGAAGATGAGCTCCTCAGATTAGATAGTGTTCAACATACTACTGAGGAAGAATGGAGTACAGCTATAAGTAGCCCAAATAGTAATGAAGTGGCTGGACCAAATACAAAAGGAAGTTCAATTGCATGTATGTCTGGTATTACATAGGAACTTGGAATATAAGATCTATGAACCAAGGTAAACTGTATATGATCAAATAGGAAATGGAAAAATTAAACTTTGACAACTTGGATGTCAGTGAACCTAAATGATTGGTAATGGATGGATTTAATTCAGGTGATCATGTACATATGCTACTGTAGACAAGAATCCCTTCAAATGTATTAGCCATATAGAAGAGTGATAAAAGCTATATTGAGGTATAATCTCAAAAATTACAAAATGATATCTGCTCAAATCCAAGGCAAATCATTCAATATCACAATATCTAAGTCTAAGCTTAAGAGGACAAAGTTGATTAGTTCTATGAAGATCTGCGACATCTTCTAGAAACATCATTAAAAAAAAGATGTCACTCATTTTGGGGGAGTGAAATGTTAAAGTAAGAAATTAAAAGATAATTGGAATAATAAGCAACTTTTGCTTTGGAGTAAAAAATTAAAGATGATAAAGATTAATAAAATTTTGTTAAGATAATTCTCTGTTCATAGCAAACATTCTTTTTCAATAACCCAAAATGTGACTCTGCACATGGACATGATCATATGGTTAATATTGAAATCAGATTTATTATATGTATTTTACAGATAAAAGTGAAGAAGCTCTACACAATGAGGTAAAATATGACTTGGAGCTGACTGTTCAAATCATGAGCTTCCTATTGCAAAATTCAGAATTAAATGAAAAGAAATAGGGAAAAACCCATTAGACTACATAGGAATGACTGAAGTAACATCCTTTATGATTATGAAGTGGATATGATAAATAAATTTAAAGGATAAGATCTTGTAGATAGATCTGAAGAACTATGGGCAGAGATTCACAATATTATACAGAAGGCTGCAACAACAACAACAAAAAATAAATAAAAAGAAGAGCAAGAAAGCAATATAATTGTCTGATGAGACTTTACTAATAGCTTAAAAAGAAGGCTAATGAAGGGAAAAGGAAAAAGGAAAGACATACTCAACTGAATGCAGAATTCCAGAGAAGAGTAAGGGACAAAAAAGACTTTTATAAATAAGCAATGCAAAGAAATGGAAAATAAAAACCAATGAAAAGAGAAAGACAAGAAATCTCTTGAAGAAAATTTGAGATATCAAGGAAACAGTTCATGGAAAAATGGGCATGATAAAAGACAAAAATATAATAGAAATAGAAAAGATTAAGAAGAAGTAACAAGAATATGCAAAAAACCTGCAATAAAATTTTTATCATCACTGAAAAACACAATGATGTAGTTATTGATTAAGATCAAGGCATCCTTGAGAGTCCTAGGAAGCACTATAAAAATTATTCTAGTGAAGGTGACAGAATTACACTTGAGCTATTTAAAAATATAAAAGACGATTTTGCTAAAGTGCTGCTCTCTCACATGCTAGCAAATTTAGAAAATTTGGCAGTAGATCAAAAAAGATCAGTTTACAACCCAATCCTAAAGAAGGACAATGCCAAAGAATGTTCAAATTACTGAACAACTGTGCTCCTTTCCTATACCAGAAAGTTATGATTAAGATACTACAAGCTAGGATTTAGAAATGTGTCAATGGAAAATTACCAGAAGAGCAGGCTGGTTTTCAAAAAGGTAAAGGAACTAGAGATCAAATTTTTAATGTTTGCCGGATTGTGGAGAATGTGAGGGACTTCCAGAGGAATATTAACAATCTTAGTTATGCAGATGATACCACTCTGATGGCAGAAAATAAAGACAAATTAAGAAGTCTCTTGATGAGAGTGAAATGAGAGAATGTAAAAGCTGGCTTAGCTTAACATAAACAAAACAAAACAAAACAAAACACACCTAATGTTGGATCAGTTGACTATTTCTTATTTAATGCCAAATGATCTTGGTGATCATTGCTTTGTAATATAGTTTTAGATCGGGTGCAGCTGGGCCACATACATTTGAGTTTTTTCCATTAGTTCCCTTGAAATTCTTGACCTTTTGTTCTTACAGATGAATTTTGTTATTTTTCTAGGTCATTAAAATCGTTTCTGGATGTCTGGTTGGCATAGCACTAAATAAATAGATTAGTTTAGGTAGTATTGCCATCTTTATTATATTATCTCGACCTATCCAAGAGCACATAATATTTTTCCAATTGTTTAGATTTGACTTTATTTATGTGGAAAGTGTTTTGTAGTTTTGCTCATATATTTTCCGACTTTTCTTTGGCAGATAGATTCCCAAATATTTTATATTATTGATGATTATTTTAAATGGAATTTCTCTTTATATCTCTTGCTGTTGGATTTTGTTTAGTGATGTATAAAAATACTGAGGATTTATGGATTTATTTTGTACTCTCTACAACTTCTAACCATCTTCCCTCTGGGGGCTGACAAACAAGTCCAATTCCTTCTCCTAGGGAGAGTCCATTAAGTACTGGTAGATAATCATCATGTCTCTTTTAAGTATTCTCTTCTCTAGGCTAAACATTCCCACTTCTTCCAAATGATCCTGATATCATGGCTTTGTGAGGTCCCACACCATCCTGGTTACCTTCCTTCCTTTAGCTTATCAAAATTATTTTTAAAATGAGGCATCAAAATGGAAAATAATACTAAAGATGGGGTCAGCAGAACCAAAGCAGAATTATTTTTCCTGGTCTGAATTTTAAGTATTTTTAACAATTTGGTCAAAGTGATCACCATATTACACCATTTAATGATAAAGTATTTGAAGGCCCTTAAAACCCACAGATCTTTTTAAATACAAGTGGATCTCCAGCTCAGGTCTACCATTTTGTACCTTTGATGCTGATATTTTGAATCTAAGTATGTTGCACTTATCACTACTATACTCCATTTTGTAAGATTTAACTCAATTTTTTTTCTATAAAGACCTTTAGGATCTTGCTTCTATTATCCAATGTTAGTCCTCTCTCCTAGGCAGAGGCAATTAACTCTCTTCTTCTTGCATATTTGATATGTAATTCAGCTATGGAATGAAGTCTATGATGTGAAGGAATGAGATTGTGCACATTGGATGACAGAATCCTATTCTAAAGCAATCTTGACAGACTATAACAATAAGCTGAATTAAACAAGATGAAATTTAATAAAGATATAAATAAAGAAAGAAAGAGTTGATTTAGAATCAGAAAGACTTGGATTCAAATCATGCCTCAGAATCATCCTATTTATGTAACGATGGACAACCATGGTCAAACTCTCAATGTTCCAGACAACTTTCCAAAATTTTAAAATTATAGATGAGTTGTCAATCTGCATTGGTGGAAGGAATTTTTGCAATGAAGATTCTCCCTCCTCTCAAAAAAATCATAGATTCAGATTCCCAAAAAGAACCACATGGAAATGCTTATGTCAATATTTATACACATTCTCCATGCTCTATTTAGCCAAACTACAATATTCAATTGTACTTCAATGGAATTCATTGTAACACAATGGAATATTGTGTTAAGTTTATTTACCATATTTTAGGAAGGACACAGATAAGATGGAGAAGATTCTAAAGAGAATAAACAAGATGGGAAGGGAATGATATGATAAGGAGATCGATTTGAGTAATGAATTTTGGAGAGAAGAGAACATTTGGAGGGCATGATAGTTCAAGTATTTGAATTTATATCATCTGGAAGAGAAATCAGGATAATAAATTTAGAGTTACAAGATAGTTTAGAGATTATCTGGTCTAATGTCCTCATTTGATGAAGAAATTGAGGCTCAAAGAAGTTGAATGACTTGCTATGAATATATTGTTAGTAAGTAGGAAGGCTGGCACTTGAATCTTTATTCTTTATCTCTAAATTCATATCATTTCTGCTATTAAATGCTGTTTGGTCCCAGACAGCAGAATTATATGCAATAGGTAGAAATTTGGAAACATCTTGCTAATATTTAGAGCTTTCTCACAGTGGAAGCCTTGGGACATACTGGGTTCTTTCTCATTGAAGGACTAAAAATTGATTATTGATGAAACTTGTTGGATTATACTGGTATTTTATAGGTACATTTTATAGCATATTTTATGGGCTCATGTTAGATTTGATGATTAGCATGAATTGGTGAGTTTGAAGAAGGACTTCCAGTTCAGGTTTTTTTCAAGGACTATATTTCAACTTGCTCCAAAACAGCCCTAATATCAATTAAGCCACTGGTTAGCATTAAGAGCTTGCTGTGTGAGCAATCTAGTGTTTGACAAACCCAAAGATTCCAACTTTGGGGATAAGAATTCATTATTTGACAAAAACTGCTGGGAAAACTTGAAATTAGTATGGCAGAAACTAGGCATGGACCCACACTTAACACCACATACTAAGATAAGATCAAAATGGCTCCATGATTTAGGCATAAAGAACGAGATCATAAATAAATTAGAGGAACATAGGATAGTTTACCTCTCAGACTTGTGGAGGAGGAAGGAATTTGTGACCAAAGGAGAACTAGAGATCGTTATTGATCACAAAATAGAAAATTTTGATTACATCAAATTAAAAAGCTTTTGAACAAACAAAACTAATGCAAACAAGATTAGAAGGGAAGTAACAAATTGGGAAAACATTTTTACAGTTAAAGGTTCTGATAAAGGCCTCATCTCCAAAATATACAGAGAATTGACTCTAATTTATAAGAAATCAAGCCATTCTCCAATTGATAAATGGTCAAAGGATATAAACAGACAATTTTCAGATGATGAAATTGAAACTATTTCCACTCATATGAAAGTGTTCCAAATCACTATTGATCAGAGAAATGCAAATTAAGACAACTCTGAGATACCACTATGCACCTGTCAGATTGGCTAAGATGACAGGAACAAATAATGATGAATGTTGGAGGGGCTGTGGGAAAACTGAGACACTGATGCATTGTTGGTGGAGTTGTGAAAGAATCCAACCATTCTGGAGAGCAATCTGGGATTATGCCCAAAACGTTATCAAAATGTGCATACCCTTTGACCCAGCAGTGCTACTACTGGGTTTATATCCCAAGGAAATACTAAAGAAGAGAAAAGGACCTGTATGTGCCAAAATGTTTGTGGCAGCCCTTTTCATAGTGGCTAGAAACTGGAAAATGAATGGATGCCCATCAATAGGAGAATGGTTGGGTAAATTATGGTATATGAATGTTATGGAATATTATTGTTCTGTAAGAAATGACCAACAGGATGAATACAGAGAGGCTTGGAGAGACTTACATCAACTAATGCTGAGTGAAATGAGCAGAACTAGGAGATCATTATACACTTCAACAACAATACTATATGAGGATGTATTCTGATAGAAGTGGATATCTTCAACATAGAGAAGAGCTAATCCAATTCCCATTGATCAATGATGGACAGAAGCAGCTACACCCAGAGAAGGAACACTGGGAAATGAGTGTAAACTGTTAGCATTTTCTGTTTTTCTCCCCAGGTTATTTTTACCTTCCGAATCCAATTCTTCCTTTGCAACAACAACAACAAAATTCGGTTCCGCACACATATATATTTTACCTAGTATATACTATAACATATTTAATATGTATGGGAATGCCTGTCATCTAGGGGAGGGGATGGAGGGAAGGAGGGGAAAAATTTGAAACAGAAAGGAGTACAAGGGATAATGTTGTAAAAAATTACCTATGCATATGTACTGTCAAAAAATGTTATAATTATAAAATTAATTTTAAAAAAAGAAAAAAAAAGAGCTTGCTATGTGCCAGCCACTGTGCAGAAATGAGGTAGTCCCTGCCCTCAAGGAGCTTAAAATTTAGTGGGGAAGATGACATGCTCATAGATAAATATAGGTTATATACATTAGCCTCTGAGTCAGAAAGTCCTGGGATTAAGTTCTGAGTTTGCCATACTGGTTTGACATACTTGACAAGTCATTTAACCTTTTAGTGCCTCAGGTTCTATCAACCAATCAACAAACATTTATTGATTGCCTACAGTCCTCTAGGTGCCATACTGGTATCTCAAGCATACAGAGAAAGAGATAATGTCTTCTTTTAAGGAATTTATTTCATTCCATGACTATAAGTTGTTGCAAACATTTTTGCACATCTGGGTTCTTTTCCCTTTTTTATTATTTCTTTGGGATACAGACCTAGAAGAGACATTGATATATGAAAGGGTATTCAAAATTTGATAGCCCTTTGGGTTTTTCATTTGTTTTTTCAAGTTCTTTCAAAGCACTTTCAAGTACTTTTCCAACTGGTTGGATCAGTTCACAATTCCACCAACAATGTGTTAGAGTCCTAGTTTTCACAAATCCCCTCCAACATTTCTCATTATCTTTTCTTGTCATTTTAAATAGAGAGAGATGTGAAATGGTACCTCATAGTTGTCTTAATTTTCATTTCTCTAATCTCGAGCATTTTTACATATGATTAGAAATGGCTTTAATTTCATTATCTGTTTATATCATTTGATCATTTATCACTTGGAGATTTGTAACGAGCTGTCGTCTCCAGAAGCTGCTGGATCGCTCTCTGGGAAGAGATCTGCTGTGTCTTCTACTCAAATCTCTCCGACAGATTCTTCTTCCTGTAACGAACCGTTGTCTCCAGGCAGTTGCTGTTAACTCTTGTCCAAAGAAGTGACTTCCCTTCCTGCAGAGAGCCCCGTCAGGCCTGATGTAATGCAGAGAGTCTTTCTCTTGAATCCTGGCTCTGAATCTCCTCCAGCTCTTATCCTTCTCCAGGCCGATCTGCCCTCTGCGCCCATTGCTGTCTCTTTTTATCCTCCCAGAGAATGGGCGTGGGATAATGCAAGGGCTTCTGGGAAGAACCACCCCAGCCAATGAGCTTGCCCCCTCTATCAAGTCAACCTGAGTTCTCACCTTGTAATTGTCCAGAAAACCTCAGTTCTCACTTAGTAATCATAACATCTCCCCCTTTCTTTTGATTTAGAACATAGGACAGTCATGACCTTGAAACATAAATCCATCAATATGGGAAGTATTACAGATAATTACATAAATTACATAAGCATATAGTAACATAGTAACATAACGCATGCTAGAAGTATATAACATAATCAAATAATCATAAATTGAAAATTTATAAATGTCCATAAGTCCATTGTCCATTATTCTCATCTTGTGTGAGGAAGTCCAATGATTCCTGCTGGTTTTTAAAGTTCTTTAACAGTCTTCTTATTATCCATGCTCTTTCAGTGTCAGATGTTTCTTAGATCTTCTCCTTTATTTTGAGGTCTTTCTCTTTTTCTGTCTCTCTCTGATGGACAAGGTGAATATGACTCGTTGGCACCCATCTGATTCCTTTTCCTGCTGAAGAAATACAAGCAAACCCTCTCTCCCAGGCAGTTAACCTATCTAATTACCTTCTATTTACCACTTTCTAAATATCTTCTCATCATTTGGCAATTACATTGGAATTGTTTGCACTGGACACAGCCCTGTTGGTTTAAAAGGCCTGTATTCTCCCCAAGTGTAATCCATTTTTGCAATCTGATTGCCTTTTGACTGACTTATCAGGTAATCCCTTTCTGCCATGTGATTGCTTCTCTGCTGATTGATTAAATCAGAGTCCTGGCCTTCTAAAGGTTCTTTGGGTGTAACATCAGCTGCCATCATGCCCCAAGTCTTTTTTGCCTGGGGCCCTGGACTTGGGCCCCTCATCCTATTTCCCTGAATTATTCTACACTCTGATGCCCAATGGAATCCTCTGTTGCATTTTGGACATGGGGTTTTAGGTCTTCTTTCACCCTGTCTTCTCACTGTATCTCCATACCTACACTGAGCTCTTAGATGCCCAATTTTTCCACATTGAAAACATCGCCGAGTTTCTCTAGAAGGCCCTTGCCAGGAGGGACCCTGTCTTTCCATGTTCATCATCATCCGGGTGTAAAAAGCATTTGTTCCCACTGTAGCACAGCGTCTTATGATCTCCTCTAAAGGAGCATCTTTGTCTAATCCCCATATAATTCTTTTGCAAATCTCGTTGGCATTTTCCTTAGCCAGATGTCTGGTCATTATTTCTGTAGCTGAATTTTCTCCAATAGTTCTTTTGACAGCAGTTTGCAAACGTCCCACAAAATCTGCAAAAGGTTCATTGGGACCTTGCTGTATTTTAGTGAAAGCCTCTCCACGATCTTTCTGTCCAGGAAGGACACCCCAAGCTTTTATTGCAGCCTTAGCAATTTGCTCATATATTGTCATGGTATAATTAATCTGTTCCGAATTCTCTCCATACTGACCTTCACCAGCTAAGTGCTCAAAAGTGAATTGTGTGTTAACTCCTATTTCCAAATTGCATCTGACTTGAATTTTACATAATTCATGAAATTCCGCAAGCCATAATAAATTTTCTCCAGGTTCCAGACATGTCCTTGCTATGGATTTCCAATCATTCGGGGTTAGGACTTCATAAGACAAACCATCTAGTAACATTTTGACATAAGCTGATGTAGCCCCATAAAGGGTACAACCTTTTTTCAAATCCTTAATTGTATTCAAATCTAAAGGTGCATATCTTCTCCTTTTTTTACCTACAGAGTCAGTATTTTCAATCACAGGATATGCATGTATAAAATCACTTATATCCTGTCCTTCTCTCTTAGCTTTAACCAATGCTTTTTCTAATCTTGTCATGGGCTTAGGCTTCTTCACAGGCAATTCTGTTTGTGTTTCTGCCTCTTCCCCTCTTTCTTCCTCCATCTCTGAAGGTGGGGTTGATGTGGGCCTGTCAATAATCTGTTCTCTAGGCAGGGTTGAAGCTTCTTCAAGAGAATCATACCATAATTCCTCATTTAAATCTTCTTGCTCTAGGGCAAGATCTTGATCTTTCCTTTTTTCCTCACACTTCCTCCTCTGTTCATTTTTAGAACTTTTCCTTCTCCTACAACTTGCTTGATAGTTTAAGGCTAATTGAACTATGTTGTAGATATAAAATACTTCTGCAGAAATTGAACGAGGCCCATTTTTTGCATGAAATTCTTTCATTTCATATCCCACTAGCTTCCATTTATCTACATCTATCTTTTCTTCCTCTAAGAACCAAGGGGATGTGCGTCTTAATGCAGCCAAGAGTTTAGCAATCTGTACCCAGGTTACAAGTAAACTCTGCTCCTCAATTATCTTGATTATACTCTCTATAGTACCACTCCTGAATGGAGCTGAGGTTGCGTCTGGGGCTGAGGTTGAGTCGGCTGAGGTCCAGGGATTGAATATAGCTAACATCTGCCCCATTTCAGCTATAAGAGATTCCTGGTTTAGCCCTTAACAAGTTAAGTTCCTTATTTATCTATTAGCACGCTCACTTAATCTTTAACAAAGTTTCCTCGTTACTCACGGTTCTGGGTCAGAGAGACTGAGATCTAGATTGGAAGCTTTTCCACTGGAATCAGGACTGTGTCTGTCCCTGTTCGGGCGCCAAATTGCGAAGGTCTGGTCTAGCTCCTCTTGTCAGGATAAGTAAAAGTCCTTGCCCCACGTGTGGACGCCAATTGTAACGAGCTGTCGTCTCCAGAAGCTGCTGGATCGCTCTCTGGGAAGAGATCTGCTGTGTCTTCTACTCAAATCTCTCCGACAGATTCTTCTTCCTGTAACGAACCGTTGTCTCCAGGCAGTTGCTGTTAACTCTTGTCCAAAGAAGTGACTTCCCTTCCTGCAGAGAGCCCCGTCAGGCCTGATGTAATGCAGAGAGTCTTTCTCTTGAATCCTGGCTCTGAATCTCCTCCAGCTCTTATCCTTCTCCAGGCCGATCTGCCCTCTGCGCCCATTGCTGTCTCTTTTTATCCTCCCAGAGAATGGGCGTGGGATAATGCAAGGGCTTCTGGGAAGAACCACCCCAGCCAATGAGCTTGCCCCCTCTATCAAGTCAACCTGAGTTCTCACCTTGTAATTGTCCAGAAAACCTCAGTTCTCACTTAGTAATCATAACAGAGATTGACTTGTATTCTTATAAATTTGATTCATTTTAGAAATAAGGCCTTTATCAGAAATCTTGATTGTAAAAATTGTTCCCAGTTTTCTTCTTTCCTTCTAATCTTAGATGCATTGGTTTTGTTTTACAAAAACTTTAAATTTTAATATCAAAGTTATTTATTTTGCATTTCAAAATGTTCTTTAGTTATTCTTTAGCAATAAATTCCTTCCTTCTTTACAGATCTGAGAGGTAGACTATCCCTTGTTTTCCTAATTTGTTTATAGTATTGCCTTTCATGTCTAAATCATGAACTCATTTTGACCTTTTCATGATCTAGGGTGTTGATCAATGCCCAGTTTCTGTCATATTATTTTCCATTTTTCTAGTAATTTTTGTCAAATAGTGAGTTCTTAGCCTAGGAGCTGGAATCTTTGGATTTATCAAACTCTAGATTATTATAGTCATTGACTATTGTGTCTTGTGAGTTCCACCTATTTCACTGATTTGTTACTCTATTTCTTAGCCAGTACCAAATGGTTTTGAGGACCATTGCTTTATAATATAGTTTTAAGTGTGGTATATCTAGGCCACCTTTGTTTGCATTTTTTCCAATTAATTCCCATGAAATTTTGACCTTTTGTTCTTTCAGATGAATTTTGTTATTTAGGTAGAATTTTCATCATTATTATATAGCTAGGCCTACCTATGAACATTTGATATTCTTCAAATTGTTTAAATCTAACTTTATTTGTATAAAAATTGTATAGAGTAATTGTCCAATAGGTAATTAACCTTAAGTGCTCAGTTGTCTGATTCCAGTGCACCTATTCAGAGTTTCAGCCCTTTACAGTATTTATATAGTTCCTGGTTTTATCTTGGCAGATAGATTTTATTTTTATTTTATATTTTATATTATCTAGGGTTATTTTAAATGGAAGTTTTTTCTATCTCTTGCTGGTGGACTTTGTTGGTGATATGTAGAAATGCCAATGATTTATGTAGATTTATGTTATATCCTGCAATGTTGCTTAAGATGTTCATTGTTTGTAGTTTTATAGTTGATTCTCTAGGATTCTCTAAGTATACTATAATATTACCTGCAAATAATGATCATTTTTTTTCCATATTACCTACTCTAATTCCTTTTTCTTCTCTAATTGTTAAAGATGAAATTTCTAATTCAATATTGAAAAAAATAATGGTAATAGTGGGCAATCTTGTTTCACTCCTAATCTTATTGGGAATGGTTTTAGTTTATCCCTATTACATATGATGCTTGTGATGGTTTTAGATACATGCTACTTACTATTTAAGGAAAGCTCTATTAATTCTTATGCTCTCTAGTGTTTTTAATAGGAATGGGTGTTTTATTTTCTCAAATATTTTTTCTGTATCTATTAATATAATCATATGATTTCTACAGGGAAGAGGGTGAGTATTCCAAGGGTAAACAGACTACTGAGATGTAATCAAGCCAGAGTTTCAGTGGGTTAAACAAAATTCATTTAACTAAGCAGGGTAATGAAATTGAGGTCAAAGGTATAGTCAGAGCCTGGGGAGGTCAGCATAATCTAGTCACAACAGAAATGGCAACTGTCCAGGGTATGAAGATAATTTATCACCTGCAGAGCCTTCAGGGAGCTCACAGCCTTTTAGGATGAAAGCAGTATAGTTAAATTCTTTCCTATTACTTTTCCATTTGCATTGGACCTAGACATAGTGTTTTTCAGTTCAACAAAAATTCTTGAGGGCCTACCATGAACAAGACATTATTCTAGACATTGGGGATAAAAAGATGAAAAAGAAGATGAAATCTTTGACTTCCAAAAGCTTATAGACTCTAAAAGTGCTTTCACAAAGCTTGTCATTCATTCAATCCATATTAAATAGAACATCTTTATTCCTTTAAATATAGTTGTTCAGTCATTTCAGTTGTGACTGACTCTATGATTCCAGTTGGGGTTTTCATTGCCAAAAATATTGTAATGGTTTGCTTTTTCCTTCTCTATCTCAGTTTTACAGATGAGGAAACGGAGGCAAACAAGATTAAGTAACTTGCTTAGGGTTATACATCTAGTAAGTGTTGGAGGACAGATCTGAACTTAGAAAGATAAGTATTCCTGACTTCAGGGCTGGCACTATTTATCCACTACAATACCTAGTTGCCCTTTCTGTTTCAGGGGTTTCTTCCTCGGGAATCAATTTGTATTTAAATTTACTTTTCTGTATGGTAGAACCCTTCTTGCTCTCTGAAGGGTCTTCTATTTTAGAATATTGGCTACTGTCTAATTTATCAACTCCAGTCTTGTCAAGTTCCACTTCTTCCCTGAGGACCTCAGGGTCTGTTTTCTCCAGGAGAAGGCCGTCCTTATTAGGTTTTGTATTTTTGTTATCTAATCCATCCTTTTCAGAGGCTGTCTTCTCTGGGAAATCAAGAGTTTCAGAAGGTAGGGAGATCTCTGTTGCCTCTGGAGAGCATGGTGTCTTTTCTGGTTCTACTGTGCTCTTTGCTATCTCTTCAGGTATGGGACTCAGTTTTGATCCCTTTAAGAAGCTGATTATTAGTGGAAGATGATAAGACCCATACTTAAATAACCACAATAAAAATAGAATATGATAAATGCATATGAGAAGTACAAAGTTCTGTGGAAATTTATGAGGGAGAGCCTATTTCTAGCTGGAATAGGCAGAAAGAAGATGGAATTTGAACTGGGTTTGAAAAATGTCAGTAAGCAGAAATTGACATAAAACAGGGAAGAGTGTGTGATTTGGAATCAAAGAACCAGATTTGAAGCCCAGCTCTCTTCTTTACTACCTGCAGTGCCTTAGTATAAGGACTTACTTTTTCAGGGTCTCAGTTTCCTTATTTGTCATAATAATAACAACACAACTTATAGCACTTTAAAGCCTGCAAAACACATTTTATTTGGTGCTCACAACTTCTGTAAACGAAGTTGTTGAACTAGATGACCTTCCAAATTCCTTTGAATCAAAAAATATAAGCATTCATTCTCTTGATCTACCGTTCTACTAACTCTCCAAAAAGGAAATGAGATTAATTACACTTGAGCTGTTCTCGAGGAAGTCATGCTGGCTCTTTGTGATCACTGTTTCCTTTTCTAGATGTTTATTAACTACTCCTTTCTAGAATTTTTGTCAGGAACCAAAATTAAGCTCTTTGACTTATTTGCACAGGAAAACTGAAAATCAGGACACTTGTTACCTTCAGCCTAATGACATCCTTTCACATCCTACCTTATCTTTTATTGTTGTCAATGACTTAGTAATCACATTTGCCAATTATTTTAGTACACAACGTCATAGTTTTTTTTCTGTTCCATGTGCCTTGATTTCATCAAGGGCAGCCATCTATTCTGCTACTAGCTTTCTATGTAGAATTTATACTCCTTATTTTTTTTTCTTTTCTTTCCAGCTCAATTCTCTTTAGGAGAGAAAACAAGTGACTTAAAAACTAAATAGTTCTTCCTTCTCTCCATGATTAATGATGACCATCAAATCCACCTTTAGCATTCCTTTTCCCTCACATAATTTAATCATCTCTTTGTGTTGTACTTGTGACATTATTCTTATAGGACCATGCCTTACTTTTGTGTTTCTACTGTTAATTATCCCTGCTTTATGGATATCTCTTTTTTAAAAAAAAATCTAAGGTAGTGGAAGCTGTCTCTTTAGACAACTTCATTTTCCCTTCTCATTATGATTATATACTAAACTCAATACTGTAATATTCTTCTCTAAAATGTAATCTTCTCTTGTTATGGTTTTCTTGGGGTCTCTGGAGGCAGTTTTAGTTTCAGTTCAGTAATCACCCCAAATGCAGCCAGGTATTAAAGTCCAAATCCTTTATTGTCTCTTTCCAAGTCTTGTCTCCTTTCTTGCGGCCCGGTTAGCTTTCTTACTGACTTTCTGTAGTCTTAGTTCCGAGAGCTTGAGCTCTGTCTTCTGAATCTCCCCAACTGAATCCTGGTTGAGGCTCCTAGCTTATATTTGCTCTCTTAAAGGTATGAATCTTGTGGAACTATAGTAAGTACTAAGTATATATACTGATCTAGAGAACTGTTAAGCACCATGCTAAACAACCACCATGTTCAATTCCACCGACTTAGCACTCTGTTTCAAGTTCTGGTCCATAGCACAAAACTCTAGAAATGACCAGTTAGCAAACATTTATGAAATGCTTGGTATGTGCTAGGCACTGTTCTAAGCACAATCCAACCAGAGCAAAATATGGTAGGAATATTGCTTCTCTTTGTTCTGTACACTTTGATTTTCTTAATGCAACTTAAGTTGATATTAGCTTTGATTTTGGTGACTGTATCACATTGCTAATTCAAAGTGAGTTTCTGTCCATTAAAATTCCTATTTTTTATGCAGTTGTTGTCTATCCAAATGTCCCCTTTCCTACACTTGTGAAGCTGACTTTTGAATATGAGAGTAAGATGTAATGCTTATCCCTATTTAATTGTCATGTTAAATTTATACTTTCATTTTTTCCCATTGAACTCTCCTGGGTTTCCAACTATAATCCAATGTGTTTGCTATTCTATCATCTGCCAATCTGACAAGTGTGCACAATGCTATTTCCAAGAAAGTCTAGTATAAAGATAGGTTTACACTAGTGTTATTGTTGTTGTTATTCACTTGTATCTGACTCTTCATGACCCCACATGGGATTTTCTTGGCAAAGACATGGGAGTGTTTTTCCATTTCTTCTCTAATTCATTTTACAAATGAGGAAACTAAGGCAAACAGGATTAAGGGACTCGCCCAGAGTCACAGAGTTAGTAAGTATCTGAGGTCATGTTTGAATTCCGGTCTTTTTTATTGCAGACCTGGCACTCTATCCAGTGTACTTACTGATTTATATTAGAATGTTCATTTAATGTGGTTTTTAACAATATTTTAAATGACTAAGTAGCTTAATTACAAACAAAAGCATATTAAAAACTACTCAACAATGAGCATGTTTTCCTTGGTGTAGTGAAAAGAATTCTAGATTTATAATCAAAGAACTTGGGTTCAAATCCTGGTTTACTCCCTGTGTGACTTTGGGCAAATTTCATAATATGTATATAAGTCTATACATCCTCAGTAAAGAATTGAGGTCCCTTAAGTAGAGAGATAGAAAGATAGATACAGAGATTGATAGACAAACTAAGATAGATAGAAATACTTTGTAATATCTGGGCTAGCTCTCTGGAGGTCTTCCAAATGGGCCTTGGTTTCAGAATAATCACCACAAGAATAGTCAGGAATAAAGTCCAAAGTTTTTTTTTTAATCTCCTTCACAGTCTGGCTCCTTTACTGCTCCTGGGGCAGGTCTAGCTTTCTGGGGGATCTTCAGATGGGTCTTGGTCTCAGTAGAGGAGTACAGGAGTCAGGAGAGCCACCAGGATGGTGGGAAATGCAGTGTCTCTTTTCTAGGCCTTATTGGCTCTTATATACCTTATTGTAATTTTATTATCATAGGTGTCAATCTTGTTGAATAGGTATCAACTTGTAGAACTATACTAAGTACTAAGTACATGTAAACTAGATAATCATTATCTCAATTCCACTGAGTTAATATCTTGTTGTAGGATTAAATTAATCATACTGAGCCTTAAGTATACCTTTTCAGAGTTCCTGCCCTTTATATCTCCTGATTTCCTTTGTTTTAGAACATAGGTAACCATGCCCTCCTCAATTCTCAGGGAGGTGACAAACCCCAAAAAGAAAGTGATCACACCCCTTCCTGACTTCTCAGAAAGGGGTGTGTGTGAAAACACCAAAAAAGGAGTTGATCACACCCTCTCTGATGTCTGAGGAAGGGAGGTGAAAACACCAAAGGGAAATGGGGAGTCAAATCAGATTTTGTTAGCAGGTTTCCTCTGGGCCTAAGCATCTTGCTTGAAACAGGTATATATAAATCCATCAGCATGGGAGGTATCACACAAGCACATAGTGATATAACACAGGTTAGCAATGATGACTCTCCCCACAGCTGGCAATGTGGTATAACAAACATGAATTATACATGTAAGTAGTGATATAACAAACAATATGAATCAACATAGTATTGTAAAAGATTTCCAGAAGGCCTAGAAGGAAGTATATAAATAATATTCACCCATATACCTCCTTCAGCAGCCAGGAGAGATAGTCCAAAAGCAATCCATTGTCCATTATTTCATGCGTTAGGGAATCCAATGATTCCTGAAGGTTTTCAAGTCCTGCAATAATCTTATCATGTCTTAGGGAATCCAATGATTCCTGAGGGTTTTCAGGTCCTGCAACAATCTTATCATGTCTTAGGGAATCCAATGATTCCTGAGGGTTTTGAAGTCCTGCATCAGTCATATCATATCTCAGGGAATCCAGTGATTCCTGCGGGGTTTGAAGTTTTGCAACAGTCTTATCAACAATTTTTCATCTCAGGGAATCCAGTGATTCTTGCAGGTTTTGAAGTTCTGTAACAGTCTTATCAACAATTTTTGATGTTCATGAGTCAATTGCCATACACATTGGGTTAACAGCCATGCTTTTTCAGTGGCTTTTATTCTTAAATCAGATATATCCTGTCCTTTTATAGCTTTAACTAGTGCCTTTTCTAATCATGTCATAGGGGATGGACAAAGCTATTTCATGGGTGGTGCTGATTGTGTCACTGCTCCTCCCCCTCCTCCTTCTCCCTCCACCATGAAGGGGTGGGTCAGGGAATAGGCAATCTCCAATGGCTCCTGCTGTGAAGCACCACATTCCTTAATTTCATCAGCACTGTACTTAACTCCTTTCTTGTCTAATTCTTCATGCTTTTCAACTATTTTGTCACTATCATCCTCTTTCTCCTCTTTCATCTTTTTCCTTATTCTAAAACTTTTGTAATTCTTTAAAGTCAATTGTATTATGTTGTATATATAGAATGTTTAGAAATTGAATCAGGACCATTATCATTGTAATATTTAATTAGTTGCTCTCCCACTAGTTTTTCATGTGTCTATCTCTAAATTTTTTTCCTTGAAGAACCAAGGGGACATGCATTCTAATGTTTCTAAGCGCAATCTTCTCCCAAGTTACAATTAAATCTTGGGTTTTTAAAATTAGTTTAGCTATGCAATCTATAACCTTCCCTTGTGGTGGGGAAGGTTCTTTTCTAAGCATTTCTCCCATTTCAGCTGAAACACTAGTTTGGTCCTTATCAAAGTTTCCTGCTTGTTTATTTTTGTATTCACCCTATTTCCAGGTCACAGGGACTTCTTCACTGAACTCATAATCATGTCAGTTAAATGTAAGTCATTAGTCCATGTTCAGGCACCAAAATGTAATGTCTGAGCTAGTTCTCTGAAAAGCCTCCAAATGGGCCTTGGTTTCAGCAGAATAATCACCACAAGAATAGTCAGAAATAGTCCAAAGTCTATTTTATCTCCTTCACAGTCTGTCTCCTTCATCTGGGGGTAGGCTGGTTTTCTGGAGGACCTTCAGATGAGTCTTGGTCTCAGTGGAGGAGTATAGGAAGCAGGAGAGTCACCAGGATCCTGTCCTTGTTGGCTCTTAAATCCCTTATCGTTTCATCATAGGTGTCAATCTTGTAGAATAGGTATCAACTTGTAGAACTATACTAAGTACTAAGTACATGTAAACTAGAGAATCATTATTTCAATTCCACTGAGTTAATATCTTGTTGTAGGATTAAATCAATCATACTGAGCCTTAAGTATACCTTTTCAGAGTTCCTGCTCTTTACAATACTTGAATAGACAGATAGACAGATAGATTGCCAGACAGACTGACAGACAGAGAAACAGACAAATAGACAGATACATAGATGATAGATAAATGGATAAACAGACAAATAGATAAATAGATGGATAGACAAACAACTTAGATATTTAGATAGATAGATAGATAGATAGATAGATAGATAGATAGATAGATGTTATTAAATGCTTATGATTTCAAGGCAGTTGGCTAAGTAATAAGGATATAAAACAAAAACCAAAAAGTCCAAGACATTCCTTACTCTCAAAGAATTTACATTATAATAGAGATGGACAAAGTTGAAAGGGGAGCTGGAAATTGGCAAGGGAAGGAAAGAGAGAAAAAGAAGAAGCAGGAGCTCCTGTCAGATGATGAGCACTAGCATGGAGGCAGAGCAGGCTGGAGAGTTCTCACCTCTTGATCTTATGATCAAGTTTTCAGTGCACTGACTCTAGCTATTTCATTACTCTATAACATAGGAGATGGTATCGCATAACAGGAAGAACAGTTACCTTGGAATCAGAAGACCTGGGATAGAATCCTCATTCTGGGGTTCATGAGCATCATTGGGAAAGGCACGTTTAGGGTCTTTATTACCTATAAAATGAAGGGTTTAATTTTGGGGAGAAGAATGATCTCTAAGATTCCTTTGCAGATCTGACTCTTGAGGACTTCGTTTCTCTATTCTTTCTACTCTTTCTCTTTTCTCTCCCACTAAAATTCATAGATTCCCTCATTTCACACAAAGACAACTCCACTGTGTCAATTTATGAAATCACACCAGCTCCTGGCTCCTTGTTCATTATGAATGAACAAAACCCTTCACTCTAGTCCACCTTAGTATTGATTCTTGGGATGTTCAGAGAGTCATTTGGCATACCCAATTGCAGCTCCATTTTTTAATGGTTGCAGTTTAATCATTTTTCAATTGTGTTTACAACTTCTTGGTCCCTTTTGGGGTTTTCTTGGCAAAGATACTAGACTGGTTTGTTATTTACTTTTCCAATTCATTTTCCAAAGAGACTTATCTGAGGTCACCAGAGGGCTCTGAATCTGGATTTGAACTCAGATCTTCCCATCTCCAGGTCTGGTACTCTATCTATTGTGTTAATTTCTCTACTTCTACAGACCTCTAATTCCCAAGTTTTGGCCACTTAAATAAGAACCCAAAACCTCAGACTCTGACACCAAACTAACCATCAGGCTTGGAAAATAGGATCCTGAGTTTATAATTTGGTATCAAATTGCTATGGCTCTTGGTCATACTCCAATTTTGTGTTCCTGTTCTAGTAGGACTAATAGACATTGCCTTGTGGCAAAGTTCCACCTCTCCTCCCCTTTCCACTAATCAGACCTCTGACTTCAAAGACAGAACTAACATGAAGAGAATGGGGATTTGACCCCTCCCCAATGTCAACACAAAATAACAAGGTTCTTTGTCCCTGAGGCAATGGCCATCTCCTTCCCTCACATGTATACCCACAGTGGGATCATCTGTATCAACATGCCTCCCTCATTTTCAATAAAGCCACTCACTCTTTAGTTTTTACCCTTTAGTCCCCTGGCCAACCAAATAAAAATGTCCCCTGTCCAGTTTTGTCTGTTCTGACTCTGATTTAATTTAGGTTTATATATATATATATTTATTTATTTTTTATATTTATATATTTATTTATTTTATATTTATATATTTATTTATTTTTTATATTTATATATTTATATTATATTTTAATATATATTATATTTTATATATTTGTTATATATATATAAATTAAGGAGTGAGAGAAGAATGTGCTAGAAAAAAGGAAAAGAGAGAAGTGAAAAAGTGTAAATTATCTCCCACAAAAGAAGCAAGCAAAAGCTTTTGCAGTGGAGAAGAGGGGGAGGGGAGAAGAATGAGTGATCTTTAATTTCATCAGAATTGGCTTAAAAATGAAATAACATAGACACTCAATATGGGAATAGAGAACTATCTTATCCTTCAGGAAAGAAGGAAAAGAAGGGAATAAAAGAAGGGAATGAAGTGATAGAAGAGACGGCATATTATGAGAGGTGGGAGGATCAAAAATTAAACAGTTGAGGAGGGACAGGATGAAAGGAGAGAGAATTGAAATAATGAGGTGGGGTGGGGGAAAATACCTTTAGAAATAGTAAATGTGAAAAGAATTTTGAAGCAAGTTTCTCTGATGAAGGCCTCATTTCTTACATGGGAACTTAATCAAATTTATATATAAAAAAAAATAAGAGCCAGCCTCCAATTGATAAATTATTAAAAGATATGATCTATGTTTAAAGGACTATAAAAATCATGCCTTTAACCTTTTACCTAACAATACAACTTTGTTTCACCTAACAATACTATAATTAGGCCTGTATCCCAAAAGAGATTTTTTAAAAAGGATCTATATCTAAAAAATTTTTCTACAGCTCTTTTCTCAGGGCAAAGAGAGGATGCTCATCAGCTGGGAAATGTCTAAATAAACTTTGGCATGTGATTATGATGGAATACTATTATTCTACTAGAAATGATGAGCAGGATGCTCTCAGAAAAACCTAGAAAGTCCTCTATGCACTTATGCAAAATATTGTGGGATGATTAGCTATCAATGACTTTGCTATTTTCAGCAATACAATGATAAAAGACTGCTCTGAAGGTCTCAAGATGAAAAAAATGCTATCCATAACCAGAGAAAGATCTAACTGTGTCTGAATACAGATTGAAACATTTTTTAACTTTATTTTTCTTGAGGGCTTTTTTGGGGAGAGGGGAAGATTTATATTTTCTTTTGTAGCGAGGCATTGATGGAAATGTTTTGATTAACTTTGCATGTTCCTTTTCAATGTGGGGAATGGAGAGGGAAGAAGGGAAAGAATCTGTAACTCAAAGTTTTAAAAACAAATATAAAATCTCATTTTACATGTGACTGGGAAAAATAAAATATTTTTTAAAATGTAAAAAAAAAATTGATAACAATGACACTGACCACCAGGGTTATTGGGAGGATCAAATGGTATAATATTTGTTAAAATGCTTTGCAGAGTGCCCATTGCAAAGTAGTGCTTAATCAAAGCTTATTTTCTTTAGGCCTAGCTCTCTATATTTAAAAAGGTACATACAATAAAGGACTTCTTTTTTTCAGACTTCCTTAGGTATTTTGTCCCTAAATAGTACAAGTTGCTTAAAGCTACAACGTGTCAATAAACTTTGGCCTATGGCCATCTGCCCTCTAATCTTTTTTTTTTTCTTAATGATCTGTTATTAGCTCAAAAAAGTTGCAACCAAGTGGGGAAAATATTTTGAAATTTCATAATGTTATTTATGGCATTGATAAGTAGTATAGAATTGCCCCCAATAAGTTCGAATATCTGGAAAGCTAATAGGAGCTGAAGGAGCTAAATAAAACATGAGTGATAAAGCTTCTTTTGCTCCTCATGTTTTGTTTGGGAAGCATTTCAATTTCAGGAAATCAATCCTGGATTATGGATTGTACCAAGAATATGCAGAGACAAGTTCGATAATCAGCCCTCCAAAAGCATGACACAATTTAATCTTTACTTTAACACTTTCTACATCTTAATACTATTTGCTTCAGTTTTTCATCTATAAAATGTACTGGGGAAGGAAATGGCAAACTGGTCTAGTATCTCCATTAAGATAACACCAAATGGAGTCATGAAGAGTGAGATGTGATCAAAAAATTATCGAACACCAATATACTTTCTGCTTTCTATTTTATGGATTTCATTCCATTCACATTCACAATTATTACTAATAGTGCATTTCTCTCCATCCTTATTTTCCTCCTTTTGTCTCTGTCTCATATTTTGCCTCCCCATATCCTCTCTTCTATCAGCTTACCTTCTCACTTAAGCCTCTCCCTTCCTCACTTCCCTATAGAGTAACAAAAATTTCTTTGCCCACTTAGTACATATGCTATTCCTTCATTTATTCAGTTCTAATGAGACTAAGGTTCAAGAATTTCCCATCATCCCTTCATCTTCTTCTCTACTGTAAAAGCTGTTTTGCACCTCTTTCCATTATATATTTATTTATTTGTAATTATGGAGTAAATCAAGCATTTCCATAATACTATAATTGAAAAATACACATGAATTTGCAAATTTTTATGTAAAAGTTACTATTCCTTTTAAATATATAATAAATTTATCATTTTAAGTTCTTTTTTCTTCCCTCCATTTTCCCTTTGCACCTAGAGTTGGCTAGCATTAGACAGAAATGTGTATGTGTAAAATTATTTTATTCATACTTCTATTTTCAGTTCTTTCTCTGAATTCATATAGCATTTTTCTGTATGTTCTTTGAAGTCAATTTGAATATTCATAATATTCAAAATGACTTATTTATTCAAAGATATTTTAAAACAATATTGATGTTACTGTATATAACATTCTCTTGGGTTTATTCATTTTGCACTTCATTATTTAGTACAGATTTTTCCATTTTTAAAAAATAATTGAATTCATCATTTCTTATAGCATGGTTGTTTTCCATCACAATCATATGACATAACTTGTTCAGCCATTCCACAATTGATGGGTATTAATTTCTAGTTTTTGCCATCACAAATAGAGCTGCTACAGACATTTAAAAATATACAGTTCTTTTCTTCTCTTTTATATTATATAATTTATCCCATTCTATGTCTCCATTCTCCCAATTCATCTCTTTTTTTACCCCTTGACTTTTTCTGGGCATTTTCCCATCATAATCAACTTACAACCATGCCCTCTGTCTATGTATACTTCTTCTTACTATCCTAATAATGATAAAATTCTCAGAAGTTTCAAGTGTCATCTTACTATGTAGGAATATAAGCACCTTAACCTTATTGAGTCCTTTATGTTCCTCTTGAATTGTATATTTGAGAATCAAATATTCTATTCAATTCTGTTTTTTTCATCTGGAATATCTGAAAGTACATTATATCCCATTTCCCTGGATATGTGATTCATGCTTATAATCCTAGTTCCTTTGCCTTCCAGAATATCATATTCCAGTCCCTCTAGTCGTCTAAGGTACATGCTACTAAATCTTGTATTATCCTGACTGAGATTTGACAATATTTGAATTGTTTCTTTCTGAATATTTTCTATATTTTCTCTTTGACCAAGGAGTCTGGAATTGACTACAGCATTTCTAGGAGTTTTCACTTTGGGATCTCTTTTAAAAGATGCTTGAAGAATTCTTTTAATACCAGGGCAGTTTTCCTTGATTTTTTTGAAATACAATGTCTGGCCTCTTTTTTCTTTTGTTTCATAGCTTTCAGGTAGTTCAATAATTCTTAAATGATCTTCTCTCCATCGGTTTTCAGGTCAATTTTTCCCCAGTGAAATATTTCACATTTTATTCTATTTTTTTCATTATTTTGATTTTGTTTTTCTGTTTCTTGATACTGGAGTTGTTATCTTCCATTTATGTAATTCAAGTTTTTAAAAAATTATTTTCTTCTATTAGCTTTTGGACTTCTTTTTCCATTTGATCAATTCTGCTTATTTTCATCAATTAATTTTGGTACATCTTCTCCTGTTTTTTTTTTATTCTTCCTTTACCAAGCCATTTATTTTTTTCAAAAGATTCTCTTGCATTACTCACTTCTTTTCCCATTTTTTTTCTTTTCTACCACTTTCATTTAATTTTTAAAATACCTTTTGGGCTCTCTTAGTAAATCTTTTGGGGCTTAAGACAAATTCACTTTTTGCTATGAGATATGAAACTATTTTGACATTTTTGTCATCTTCTGATTTCATATTTTGATTTTCCCTGTCATTTTGGTAATTTTTTATGATCAGATTCTTTTTTTTTTTTTGGTTGTTGTTGTTATTTGCTCATTTCCCCAGCCTATTTCTTGGCTTCCAACTTTATATAAAAGTTATGGTCTGTTCCTGGGGTGGAGGGGACAATGTCCCAAGCTTTAGATTTTGTGTGTGTGTGTGTGTGTGTGTGTGTGTGTGTGTGTGTGTGTGTGTGTGTATGTGTGTGTGTGTGTGCGTGCTTCTGTTTTCAGAGATAGATTTGGAAATTTGTAAAATTTTAGTTTCTCCAAAGTGGTGAGCTAAGGAGTGGTGTCATCCCTGCTTTACTGGAAAGTGCCATGTCTATGAGAAAATTCAAGTACTTTTTCCCCACCCCGGAACTGTGATGAGGATCTTTACTCCTTTGTGGCTGTGAGTTTTAGTGTGCTATTGCCCTTCCTTATCCTGAAATTGAGATTTGGACCTGTGTTACAAATTTTCATATGGACAATGTAGCAGAGTCCTTCATCCAGTGCCAATAAAATGTCCCCAGTAATTTCCTTCCGACAATTGTCCAGTACTCTTACCATCTCTGGGCTAAAAGCTCTGGAAACTATCAGTTTAGTCACCCTCCTTTCTTCTCCCCCACCTCCATATCCTCCACCTCAAGGCCTACTACTAGCTTGACTATGGTCTAGTATAAACAATATTCTACTCTTACTTTAGTGAGATAAACCTTTCCTATAAACCTTGTAAGTTGTTTTTGACTGGAAAATTGTCTCACCTATTCCTTTTGTTGGTTCTGTAACTCTAGAATTTGTTTTGAGGTTTTACTTTAAAGTTATTTGGAGTGAAATTTGTAACAACTCAGGCAAATTCCTGCTTTTATTCCACCATCGTGGCTCTGCCCTGGTTTAAAATTTTTCTTTCCTCAATTTTTTTTTCAGATTAGTTGTTTTTTCTGTCAGATTACTTATATTTTCTTCTAGTTTTTCAATCTTCAGTCTTCAGATTTAGTTTTAATATTTCTTGTTGTACAAGATTTGAACCTAGGTATTTCTGACTTCAAATCCAGCTTCCAATTGTGTATATTAATCTTGCCAATGTTTTTCACCCATTTAGCTTTTCTTTCATGGATTATTAGACTAATGTTTTTTGGGTACTCAAGTATTTCATTGAGGAAGTTCTAAATGTTCTGGTATTTATACAATTAGCTCCATATAATCTGTGAACAGAAGTATCTGAAAGGCCTTATCATGTCTAGAAATTTTTCTTTCATTTGGACCTTGCAGAATAGGTCCTCTGTGACAAAGGCAAACATTTTAATGAGTGTATATATGTATATTCAAAATGCATACATACATGCATGAAATATGTGTATATATACACATGTTTAGATATATTACACACTGACACATGTGTGTATATGTGTACATATGTATAATTTCTAAATTATTCCTTTGTCATCTTATACAGCAAAATATTCTTAAGAGCTAATTCTGGTGTATCATCTTGGAGCCAGAAATTATTGAGTTGCTCTCTGACTCCCTATCCAACCGGATATTCCTTATTACAATATTAAGTAAATAGCCAGATTAGTTTGCATTTTTATGGAAGTTTAGAAAGAGATTTTAGTTATAGCACATTGGGTACAAAGACCATTGGGATAGTCCTCAGCGTGCCTTGGTTCCATTTCATCAATTTCAGCAATTCATACTGTACCTGCCAAATACTTATCTGGACAGCTAGGGAGAAGAGAGTCAGATTCTCTCTGGGTGTAACACTTTTGACAGGGTCACTGTGACTTTTTCCCACATCAGTTATATAAAGTTTTGGTTTTGGCAACTTAGTGAAATGTTGTGTTCCAGTTGTTTGTAACTAAATAAGAAATGGTGCCAATCATTTTGTGGCTTTAGCAGCTTAGTGGTCTGGCTACTTCAGATGCTTATTTACTGGTTCCAGATAATATAATTAGATTTATTTTTATTTTTTCAACAAACAAAGATAAAACTAATAATAAATAACAAAAGAACAAACTTATTAAAATTTAAAATTCCCACTGAAATTAGTGGGAAAATGGCATATAGACAAAAGTACTAAAATAATAATAAAATTTCTTACTACAGAATGATGGATTAGAGTTGGAGACAAATAATTTTGGTTTAATTCCCAGACAAGACTTTAAACTTATTCAAACTCTGTACTTTCTGAACCATATCTGTGAATCATTCTGAGCAACATGTATGTCTGTATTTGGTTAGAATACTAGCAAATTTCTTATGTTACATAAAACCTATGATTAATCTAACTCATTTAGAGATTTACCCTCTTTTATTAAACTTGGACTTGCCTATCTAGAAACTTTCCTGATGTGACTCCTAGAAGGCAGAGATTGTACCTTATATAAACATCAGTCCAGAGCTTTGTATATTGCTTATATAGCTCTGTGTCCAGATTTTTATCTAGTAAAAAAAAAGTTTCTTGAGAGCAGAGATTATTATTTTTTATTATTTATTATGTTATATATTTTATTATATGTGTTGTCATATATATTATTATTATATTTTATTATATTATTGTTGATTATACTTTGAAACCTCATTCATCACCTAACTAGAAGCATGGTATCATGGATAGAGAACCAGTCCAAGAAAGACTTGCATATATTGGCGATATAATCTAGAAAAAGGAAGATGCTTCTCATATTAAGATTATTGGAAAGCAGGTCCTAATCTATGTGGTTAGAAGGAGCTCTTCACAGCAATGAAATAAAATCCAAGCTCCCTTGTTACAATGTCATTGATATGAGAATACACAGTTATAAAAATGCATGCTGATATGTTCTATCTCGTGTCTTTTTTGTCTTTTTTCTAGTATGATTTTCGGATGACCTGTTGCTTAGCTTTTTTCAGATTTATTTTTCCCTACATTCATCTTTTCTTTTTGTGAAAAAATAATGTTAATCTTCTGATAAATTTCTTTTCAATGTTCTATGAATGTTTTCCAAATGGCTGTTGTAATTGATAGATACAACCTTATGCACTTGTTGGCTAAAGTTATTTCTAGAATCTTCTGACCCACTTATTGAGATGATGGTTACTTTAGTTAAACTTCTTTAAGAAATGATGACCTCCTTTCTATCCAGGTTACTTATACCTTTGGAATCCAATTCTTACCGTGCAACAAGAAATTTGGTTTTACACACATATATTGTATCTAGATTATACTATAACACATTTAATATGTATGGGATTGCCTGTCATCTAGGGGAAGGAGTAGAGGGAGGGAGGGGAAAATTTGGAAAAATGAATACAAGGGATAATGTTGTAAAAAAAAATTACTCATGCATAAGTACTGTCAAAAAATTATAATTATAAAATTAATTTAAAAAAAGAAATTATGACCTCCATCCTTTTCTCATTCTTTTTCTACCTTGATAAGCAAAAAAATTAATTTAAGTAAATACACTTGTATGTGTTAATTGTACAACAAATAGAATCTATTCTGTCTTCAAATTTAATGTTCCTGTTGATTACAATCTAATTATAAAGGCTCTAATCTAATGACTCATCATGAACTGAAAACCTTGGCTTCTGAAATGCTATGTTAATAGAACTCAGATTCTTGTGGATTCTATCAAGCTGGAAAGGTTTTTTGTATAATGCTAGAAACAATCTGTGTGTAGGACCAACTTAATAGAGCTAAAGAGTCTCATAATAATAATAAAATAAGTTAGTCACCAGGTGCCAAATTCTTTGACTACAGCAATTTATGAAATAAAAGAAAATATGAAATGAGCTATGATTCATTATGGTTCCCTTACCTTTCTAAGTGACAAAGAAAAAGTGGACAGAGGGTGGTAAGGAAAAGTCCTACAGTTTTTAGACACATATTTTATAATCATTAATTTAACTAGTAATTTACTTTGAAAATGAGATTTGTCCAATGACCAGAGTAGTATACTTTTGGAAGTATTCACATCAGCAGCTCTTTTTATAGTGTCAAGGAATTGGACATTGAGTGAAAGCCCATTATTTGGCGAATAGCTGAACAATTTATGGTATATGAATGTAGTGGTATATTATTGTTCTACAAGAAATGATGAGCACCTAATTCACTATTGATTACAGAAATGCACATTAAAACAATTCTGAGGTATAACTATACACCTCTCAGATTGGCTAAGATGACAGGAAAAGACAATGATGAATGTTGGAGGAAATGTGTGAACTGATCCAACCATTCTAGAGAGCAATTTGGACCTATGCCCAAAGGGCTATCAAACTGTGCATACCCTTTGATCCAGCAGTGTTTCTACTGGGCTTGTATCCCAAAGAAATCATAAATGAGGGGAAAAGGATACACATGTGCAAAAATGTTTGTAGCAGCCCAATTCCAAGGAATTGGAAATTCAATGGATACTAATGAATTAAGGAATGGCTGAATAAGTTATAATACATGAATGTGATGGTATACTATTGTTCTTTTTAAATATTTTAATAGTTTTTATTTACCAGATATATGCATGGGTAATTTTACAACATTGACAATTGCCAAATCTCTCGTTCTATTTTTTCCCTCTTTCCCCACCCCAGATGGCAGGTTGACCAATACATGTTAAATATATTAAAGAATAAATTAAATACAATGTATGTATACATGTCCAAACATATACTATTGTTCTATAAGAAAAAATGAGCAGGCTGATTTCAGAAAAGTTGAACTTTATATGAACTGATGCTGAGTGAAGCAAGCAGAACCAAGAGAGTATTTTACACAGTAACAAGATTATGTGATAATCAAATGTGATGGACTTGTCTCTTCTCAACAATGTGGTGATCTAAAGACAATTCCAATATAGTTAGGATAGAAAATGCCACCCAAATCCAGAGAGAGAATTATGGAAACTGAACATGGATCAAAGCATAGTATTTTCACCTTTTTTCTGTTTTATTTTCTTTTGGTCTGATATTTCTTATACAACATGACAAGTATGAAAATATGTTTAAAAGGATTGTACGTGTTTAACTTATATCAGATTGCTTGCTGTCTTGGGGAGAGGGGAGGTAAGGGAAAGAAGGAGAAAAATTTGAAACATAGCCTTACAAAAAATCAGTGTTGAAAACTACCTTTACATGTATTTAGAAAAATAAAATAATATTGAGGAGAAAAAATTAACACATAAGAAGGAACAATTCACATCAATACCAATCCTTTCTCTATAGACAGCCAGATAACATAAGGAAGGAAGATTCACAAGTTCATCTTGGAGAGATAAAGTAGCCATTGGAATTGTTGACATTATGCATCTCATGAAAAAAAAAGAAACAAAGTATCATGGGACAGTTGAAGTTTCTTAGGATAGTTTGAAATTCTTTTGAGAAGTCTTTGTTCATTCTTTGATAACTTATTTGTTGGGAAATGAATCTTGGTCTTATGTATCTGTATCAATTAACTTGTATTGACTATCTTACTCTTACCAGAGATATTCAACATTTTTTTCCCCACTTGATTGTGTTTTTTTTTCTTGCTCTAGAAGCATTGATTTTATTCATGGAAAATCTTTGTGATTTTTATGTAATTGAAATGGTCTATTTTGTCTTTTGTGAGCTTGTATATTCTTTTTCTAGGGGCAGAGAGAGTATCAGGCTTGGAGTCAGAGACATGAGTTTAAATCCTAGTCTTCAATACTTACTAGCAATTTATTTAACCTTGTTTCTCTCAATTTCCACATCTGTAAAATGAGTTGGAGAAAGAAATGGCAAACTATTCCGATATGTTTTCCAAGAAAACCCTAAAGGGTGTCACAAAGAGTCAGACATGACTGAAAATGACTAAAGAATAACAAAAAAAAAGATATGAATTTTTCCTTAGACAAAGTTATAAAAAACTAAAACTTCCCAAATTAAAAAAATGTGAACTTATTTGACCTTTTCTTTTTTCCATAACTAACATTTTCTCATTTTCTTTTCTTTTTTTGCATTTTTAATTATTATTATAGCATTTTACTGACAAAATATATGCATGGATAATTTTTTATCACTGACCCTTGCAAACACTTCTGTACAACTTTTCCCCTGCTTCCCTCTACCTCCTCCCCTAGATGGCAGGCAGTCCCATACATATTAAACATGTCAAAGCACATGTTAAATACAATATATATTTGACCTTTTCTTTTTACTCAGAACTTATTTTGACATATAGTGTCACCTGCTGGTATAAATATAATTTTTTTTTTTATCAAATTCCTTGAAATTTCACTAGCAAGGAAATTCTTGCCAAATGGAGTCATCCCCTCCCACCTAGTTTATATTCTTAAATTGATTGGATACTCATCTGAATAATGCATTCAGATCACTTCTTAGTCCTGCTCAACTATTCTCTTTTCTGACTTATTTTTATATTTAGCTTCTGCTAAGCAATTCTGATAATTGTTCCTTTTAAAAATTTAGTTTGAAATCTAATGCAGAGGAAGTTGTGAAGTAGTGGGTAAAGAGGTGAGCTTTGGGACAGAGACATAAATTTAGATCCTATTTCTGAGACACAATGGATGTGTGACCCTGGGCAAGTCACTTAGTAGTTAGATTTTCTAGTAACTTGCTAGCCTTCTAAGTTACAAAGGAGGTAGCAAGAGTATAAGTGAGGAACATATAAAAATTCTTTATATCAATGAAATAAAATATCTAGTTCCTATATTTATCCCTTGAAATCCAATATTTTTATGCATGCTTCATTTCTGTCTTTTCTTTCCTTATTTCCTTTCTATATATATTTTTATTCCCTCAAATAAAGTTTGTTTTTATTTTGTTTTGTTATATAACAAACACCTGTCAACTTCATTAATATAGAAAAAACCTATATATTAATTTAAGTAGTATGGTCATTTAAAAATTAATTTGGTACACTTTAACAATGAGCAATGAATCTCTTTATTTAAGTCTTCCTTTATCCCTATAGTGTTTTTATAATTCAATTTATGTAAGTTTTGGTAAGTTATCTGTTAGGTGTTTTATATATATAGTTTAATAATTTTGAAAGGAATTTCTTTACTCAATTCCTCTTTTTTTTATACTTTGCAGAAATGCTAATGATTTTTTGTAGATGTGTTATTATATATAGTTATTATACTGAAGATACTGATTACCTGTTTTTTCCCTTCCTCTGGAATTTTCTAAGTAAATCACCATACAGCCTACATATAAGGATAATTTTTCTCCTCTTTAGTAGTATTTGTATTTTTAATTTCTTCTCTTATCCTATTGCTATTGCTAACATTTCTAGAACTAAGTCAAATAATAGTGGGGAGAAGATGCATCTTTAAACCTCGACTAACAGAGAAAACTTCAAAAGTTTTGTTGTTACAAATATTACTGGCCTTTGATTTTTGACATGTGATTTTGATTTTATTAATTTTTTAATATGATCAGATTGTTTGTATAAAATAAATAAAAAACTTTCTTCCCCATCAGTTCACATAACTATGTGGTTTATGTTGTATTTTTTGTTGTTCTTTACATGAGCATATTATTTTCCTAATGGTGAACTATCCTTTCATCCTTGGTATAAATCCAATTTTGTGAAAATAGTTATATTTTGAATATGTTGCATTTGCATAATAATTTTTTCAAAGTTTTTACATCAATATACATTACTAAGATTCCTGATTTGTCTATCAGTACCATATTTGCCTCATAAAAAGAGATCAATAGAATGCCTTTTTTCTCACTGAATAATATTATCTTTGATATTTTTAGCTTCTCTTTAAATATTTGAGGAAATTCACTTTTAAATTATCTGGATAAATAAGGTTTTCCTTTATATATTCACTTTTAGCTTTTTCTATTTTTATTTTTGAGATGGGGTAAGATTTATACTGTTTAATTAGCTTTATTATTTGAAAATTTCAGAGGCAGTCATCCTTTCCTTTAAGTTCTTAATTTTTTGCTTTAACTTTTGTGTGATTTCTGATATTTATTTTTACTTTTTCTGTTTTTATTATGAATTCACATTTGTTGCCTCTTTTTGGATCAAGTTATTTAAAAGCTGATAAATTGTATTAATATATTAAGGGAGCTTGAAGTGGTTTGTCTACATGATCTATGGACAAAGAAAAAATATTTGACCAATCCAGAGATGAGATCATTACAGGATATAAAATGTATAATTATGATTACATGAAATAAAAAAAAAAACTTTAGCACAAACAAAACCAATGTATACAAGATTAGAAAAAAAGTAGAAAACCAGAAGAAAAATTTTATAGTAAGTTTCTCTGATAAAGGTCTCATTTCTCAAATGTATGTATAAATGATTCAAATTTATAAAAATAAAAGTCATTTTTAATCGATCAATGGTCAAAAGATATGAATAGGCAGTTTCCACACACAAAAAAAAAGAAATCAGTTATCTAGTCATATAAAATGCTCTTAATCAATACTATTAAAGAATAATAAATTTTAATAAAGAGTATTAAATAAATGGAAATTAAGACAACTCTGAGCTACCACTCACACCTATCAGATTGGCTTATGTGACAGAAAATAAAAATGACAAATATTGAAGGGGTGGGGGGAAATTGAAAAGTTAATGCAGAATTGGTGGAGTTACGAACTGATCCAACAATTCTGGAGAGTATTTTGGAACTTTATGTTATGTACTGTACTAAGCACTAGAGGTACTAAAATAAAATGTGAAAGTTAAAAAAAAAAAACCTTTTCTTCTAATAAGGGAAATAATATGTATTTAGGTATGTAACAATAATATGAAAACTCAGAAAATTGATGGGTTTAAGTGATGAATTTTTTTTTAGAAATGTTGAATTTGTGGTGCCTTTAAAATATCTAGTTCAACATGTCCTATATGTAGTTGTTGATGTGAAATATCATGGAAATGATAACTGAAACCAAGAGAGCTTTATAAAATCATGAACTAAGAATGTGGAAAAGAGAATTCAGGACAGTCTTGGGTTATATATACACTTAATGACAAGGTTGGTGATTTCTCAAAGAATACAGAGGAATATTTAGACAGATAAGGAGGGAGAAAAATCCCACTTGGCTTTTCTTGAAAATTCTACCTATTATTATTATCTTAAGAAGTTTTTAATTGGTCTTTATGCCTTTTTATACCACCATAGTTATCCTAAATAGCTTTTCTGTTTTCCTTACCAGAAAGCCATCTTATATGAAAAAAAGCATCTTTTAGAGATATAAAAAAGTCAGCATAACTTATTAACATATTGACAAAGTCTGAAAACATTTGAAATGTGTAAGGGCAAGAATGGGAGTGTCTTCTCATGTTTTTTCTTTGTTTCTCTCTTTTATTTATTTATTTTAATAGCTTTTTATTTATAAGACATATGCATGGGTAATTTTTCATCATTGACCCTTGAAAAACCTTGTTCCAACTTTTCCCCACCCCCTCCCCTAGATGGCAGGTAGACCAATACATGTTAAATACATTAAAATATATGTTAAATGCAATATATGTATACATATTTATACAGTTACCTTGCTGCACAAGAAAAGTTGAATTTAGAAATAAGGTAAAAATAACCTAAGGAGGAAAACAAAAATGCAAAGGACAAAACATGAGTGGAAATGCTACGTTGTGGTTCACATTCATTTCCCATAGTTCTTTTGCTGGGTGTAGCTGGTTCTCTTCATTATTGAACAACTGGAACTGATTTGGTTCATTTCATTGTTGAAGAGAGCCACATCCATCAGAATTGATCATCATATAGTATTGTTGTTGAAGTGTATAATGATCTCCTGGTTCTGCTCATTTCACATAGCATCAGTTCATGTAAGTCTCTGCAGGCCTTTCTGAAATCATCCTGTTGGTCATTTCTCACAGAGCAATAATATTCCAAAACATTCGTATACACAATTTATTCAGCCATTCTTCAATTGATGGGCATTCATTCAATTTCCACTTTCTAGACACTACAAAAAGGGCTGCCATAAACATTTTGGCATATATGGGTCCCTTTCCCTTCTTTAATATCTCTTTGGGATATAAGCCCAGTAGTAACATTGTTGGATCAAAGGGTATGCACAGTTTGATAACTTTTTGAGCATAATTCCAAATTGCTCTCCAGAATGGTTAGATGCATTCACAATTCCACCAACAATGTATCAGTGTCCCACGTTTCCCACATCCTCTCCAAAATTCATCATTATCTTTTCCTGTCATCCTAACCAATCTGAGAGGTGTGCAGTGGTATCTCAGTATTGTCTTAATTTGCATTTCTCTGATCAGTAATGACTTGGAGCATCTTTTTATATGGCTAAATATAGTTTCCATTTCTTCATCTGAAAATTGTCTGTTCATATCTTTTGACCATTTACCAATTGGAGAATGGCTTGATTTCTTATAAATTTGAGTCAATTCTCTCTATATTTTGGAAATGAGGCCTTTATCAGAACCTTTAACTGTAAAAAGTTTATTGCTTCCCTTCTAATCTTGTCTGCATTCGTTTTGTTTGTATAAAATCTTTTTAACTTGATATAATCAAAATTTTTTATTTTGTGATCAATAATGATCTCTAGTTCTTCCTTGGTCACAAATTCCTTCCTCTTCCACAGGTCTGAGAGATAAACTATCCTATGTTCTTCTAATTTATTTATAATCTCATTCTTTATGCCTATCAAGAACCCATTTTGACTTTATCTTGGTGTATGGTGTTAAGTGTGGGTCAATGCTTATTTTCTGCCATACTAATTTCCAATTTTCCCAGCAGTTTTTGTCAAACTGTGAATTCTTATCCCAAAAGCTGGGTCTTTGGGTTTGTCAAACACTAGATTATTAGAGTTATTGACTATTTTGTCCTGTGAACCTAACCTATTACACTGATCAACTAATCTATTTCTTACCAAATGGTTTTGGTAACCACTGTTTTATAATATAATTTTAGATCTGGTACAGCTAGGCCACCTTAATTTGATTTTTTTCATTAGTTCCCTTGAAAGTCTTGACCTTTTGTTCTTCCAGATAAATTTTGTTGTTATGTTTTCTAGGTCATTAAAATAGTTTTTGGGAGTCTGATTGGTATAGCACTAAATAAATAGATTAGTTTAGGTAGTATTGTCATCTTTATTATACTCGACCTAGCCAAGAGCATTTAATATTTTCCAATTGTTTAGATCTGACTTTATTTGTGTGGAAAGTGTTTTGTAGTTTTGCTCATATAGTTCCTGACTTTTCCTTGGCAGATAGATTCCCGAATATTTTATACTACAGGCAGTTATTTTAAATGGAATTTCTCTTTGTATCTCTAGCAGTTGGATTTTATTAGTGATATATAAGAATGCTAATGATTTAGTGGATTTATTTTGTATCCTGCAACTTTGATAAAGTTATAGATTGCTTCTACTAGTTTTTTAGTTGATTCTCTAGGGTTTTCTAAGTATACCATCATATCATCTGCAAAGGGTGATAATTTGGTTTCCTCATTACCTACTCTTATTCTTTTAATCTCTCATCTCTTATTGCTGAAGCTAGCATTTCTTTCTTTCTTTCTTTTTAAACAGAGTTGACCCGGCCTGTGGGTCTCGAACTAGGGATGGCTGAAGTCCCAGAAGCAAGTCAATATCTGAAATTTGACCCAAAATCTAGAACAAAACATAAATCTAACAAATAAAGGTTAGAACAGTCTATGATAGAAAAACTGGTCCAGAGGACTGCTGCAAAAACAGGCCAAAACAGATTGGCCAGCAGCTTCCTATGTGAAAAAAAATGATTAAAAACTTTAAAACAAAACATTTGTGTTTTCTAACAGTAGCAGACAGATGACCAGACTAAATGCTTATTTGCCCAAGCATTTAGGATACAATGATTGCATATAAAAAGGTGGAGCTTTACAACTCCCCAAAAAGCATTAACTAATTAACTTTAAGTTCAAGAAAATTTTCATTCCCAATAATAAATTCCATTCATCAGATTTCTGATAAATTCTAAACATTTGTCATAACCTTATATTGATAACAGTAAGGACTTTGTCTCAATAATTTCACAACTTAAACAATTATCATATTCAAATAGATGTTTCATAAATGAGCATTTTGCTTTTAAAATACTCAATACATAGTAAAATATCCCAAATTGCATATTGTCCTTAACAGAAACACTTTCAAAAAAAAAAAAAACCCAGAAAAAACCTATTACTTTAGAGGCTCTTTAAATAATCTCATAATGACCCAATATAATCTTTAAACTTTAAATGTTTTAAACTTATACAAAATGTCCAAATACTACATACAAGAATTCAAGAAGTTCTTAAAGTAGCCATTAAACTTTTAATATGGATCACATTTATGACCATATTGCACATTTTGTATCAAGAAACAAATATTCAATCAATTAACCTAAACTTGATCCAGGCACTTTAAAGCACTCTTTTGTTGCTACAGTAGCAACTTGACGAAAATAAGGCAGGAAACACCTGGGGGGGAGGGGAGGAAAGTATTCCATGTGCTCACCCTTCCCCTATTCAAAAACACTTTTTCCCTTTCATCCTTCCATTAAAAACTTTTCTCTTTCCTTCTTGCAACATACCTTGCTCATCCTTCTTCCTTCAAAACCTGTAAAATTCACACTGTATAGCCTATAACCCGAATCAAACCCAAACAAATTTTTCCTTTCTGAGGGTTGGCCTAACTGCAATTAGCAAATCTCTCTTTTTTAGCAGTAAATGCATCAATATTCAAACAAATTCCAAGATCTTATACTCAGAATAAACAATCTAATATGCAAAAGGACATTAGCCAAATTTTAATTTCCATAATCAAATGTTTTTTTTTTTCTGCTGCTAGAGTTTTGATCAGATAAGGGCCTTTACTCTAGCAGGCTCTAAAGACTGCTTTAAGGGAAAAAAAAAACTTTCTAGTTTAAAATAGTCAAGTTTTTTCTTTTACTTACAAATTAGCACAACAGGTTAAAAAGTTTAAAATCACAAACAGTTTTTATATTAAGTAACATTAAAATAATCAATTCCCAAATTTCTTAATCATTGTTTTTAAAACTTAACAAAGCTCTTAAATCACCAAAGCAAACTAGAGGCTTTTCCTAGGACCCCTGCTGCCAGAGAGAAGTTTGTTTCACCTTGAACATTCTTCCCTCCCAGAATCCAAACAGAGCTTCTCTAAACTTCCAAGCCCATTTTAATGCACTTCTCTGCCTTCACAGGGAATGCCTAGATATTCCATGATTTAAGACCACTCTGAAAGAATTACTATTCTGAATGAATTCCAATTTCCACAATTCAGCCTGTTATTTTTCTAAGCCTGTAACACAGAGGCTGAATTCTTATCTCTTATGAGCTTGCTAACTTTTAACACAGAACAAAAAATTCAAAGCAGACAAACATACACAGACAGACACAGAGCTCTATTTTTCTTAACTTTTAAGCCTCTTTCTCTAAAGCTTTCTTTTAAGATCTTTCCTTTTAACCTTAATTCCTCGTTCCCTAAAACTCTCTTTAAGATCTTTAACGAAAGTCTGTTCTTTAGAAAGGTGGGAGCCCATGATTGCGACGGATTGGTTCACTTACCCTGTATGTGAAGATTCTCTTCGGGGTCCTTAGACGGGAGCCTGGCCAGGCGGTTCATCTCTCCTTCTCTTCGTCAATCCGTCGGGCTGATATGGATCTTCAGGTCCCTGTTCGGGCGCCAATTTGACCCGGCCTGCGGGTCTCGAACTAGGGACGGCTGAAGTCACACATCAGTCTGTAAGCCGGAGGCTGGGGGAGGCGTTTGCCTGGGGATGGGCTGAAAAGAAAGAATGGAAACCACTCTGTGTAGTGACAGAATAGCTCGTTTATTGAGGCAAAGCAAAGGGTTTTTATATGTTGTGGAGCGAATGCCACGTAGCAAAGTAAATTTCCATAGAACAAAAGATATAACATTTGTTGACCATATATCAGAAAGTCAAGGCAATATGTGACGGTTTGCGGTTGGAACATTCGTCATGTTTTTGACAGTTAACGCCTGGGTCAGAGAAACCTTGGGGCAGGGAGTTCTCACACAATCAGGACATTCCTTTGGGGCCAAGACTTTTATCTAATCTTAAAATGGTTTGTAGATGTCTGGGTGAAGGGCCTTGGCACAGAGTCTTTTTTTTTTTCTTTTTCCTGAGGCTGGGGTTAAGTGACTTGCCCAGGGTCACACAGCTAGGAAGTGTTAAGTGTCTGAGATCAGATTTGAATTCGGGTCCTCCTGAATTCAGGGCTGGTGCTCTATCCACTGCGCCACCTAGCTGCCCCTGAAGCTAGCATTTCTAACACAATATTGAATAGTAATGGTGATAGTGGGCAAACTTGTTTCACTCCTGATCTTACTGGGAAAGGTTCCAGTTTATCTCCATTACATATGATGCTTACTGATGATTTTAAATAGATGCTACTGGTTATTTTAAGGAAAAGTACATTTATTCCTATACTCTCAAGTGTTTTTAATAGGAATGGATGTTGGATTTTATCAAATGCTTTTTCTGCATCTGTTGAGGTAATCATATGACTTTTGTTAGTTTGGTTATTGATATAGTCAATTATGCTAATAGTTTTCCTAATATTGAACCAGCCCTGCATTCCTGGTATAAATTGTCTTTAGTCATGGTATATTATCCTGGAGATAATTTTCTGTAATCTTTTTGCTAATGTTTTATTTAAGATTTTTGCATCAATATTTATTAGGGAGATTGGTCTATAATTTTCTTTCTCTGTTTTCAACCTACCTGGTTTAGGTATCAGTGCCATGTCTATGTCATAAAAGGAATTTGGTGGGAGTCCTTCATTCCCTATTTTTCCAAATAGTTTATATAACATTGGAGTTAATTGTTCTTAAAATGTTTGGTAGAATTCACATTTAAATCCATCTGGTCCTAGGCATTTTTTCTTAGGGAGCTGATTAATAGCTTGTTCTATTTCTTTTTCTAAAATGGAACTATTTAAGTAATTTACTTCCTCCTCTGTTAATCTGGGCAGCCTATATTTTTGAAGTTAATCATCCATTTCACTTAGGTTATCAAATTTATTGGTAACTCTTAATTATTGCTCTATTTCTTCTTCATTAGTGGAGAGTTCTCCTTTTTCATTTTTAAGCCTAACAATTTGATTTTCCTATTTCCTTTTTCTAATCAAATTTACCAAAGGTTTATCTATTTTGTTGGTTTTTTCATAAAACTAACTCTTAGTTTCATTTATTAATTTAAATGTTTTTTTTTATTTTTGGTTTTATTAATTTCTCCTTTTAATTTTAGAATTTCAAGTTTAGCCTTTGATTGGGGGGGTTAATTTGTTCTTTTTGTAGCTTTTTAAGTTGCAAGCCCAATTCATTGATCTTCTCTTTTTCTATTTTGTTCAAGTAAGCAACCAGAGATATAAAATTTCACCTTATTACCACTTTCTCATCTGTTTTTATTTGAATCCTATTTGATCTTTATAATTTTGTTGCATTTGTTTTTTATTTTTTTGGTGTGTGGTTCTTGTCATTATATTCATTCATTTTATATACATATAATTTATATTATATTCACTGTATATCATTGTCTTGGTTTTGCTTACTTCCCTCTGCACCTTTGTTTATCCATCCCTTAATTGATAGATATTTATTTTGTTTCGGTTTTTAGCTATCACAAAAAAGTACAACTATAAATGTACAATAGCATAGGGTGGTGTTGTTTGTGTGTGTGTGTGTGTGTGTGTGTGTGTATGTGTGTGTGTGTGTGTGGCTTCTTTAGTATATAAGCTTAATAATGGAGTCTCTGGTTCAAAAGATATGAACATTTTTGTCACATTATTTACATAATTTCAAATTGCTTTCCAAAATGGTTGTACCATTTCACAATAAGCCCTAACTTTCCACAAAACCTCCAACATTGATTGTTGTCATTTTTGCTAATTTTAAGGGTGTAAGGCAAAACTTCAGGCTTGTTTTCATTTACATTTCTCTCATGATCAATGATTTGAACTACTTTTCATGTGGTTGTGAATAATTTGCTGTTCTTCTTTTTAGAACTGTTCATATCCATTAATCATTTATCTACTGAGAAAATGATTATCAGTCAGACAGCCAGACACAGATGTAGACAGACACATAAACACAGACACAGACACAGACACACACAGACACACAGACACACATACACACATACACAATTAGTACCTTAGATACCAAACCTTTACTAGAGAATTTTGACACAAAGATTTCCCACATACCCTTTTAGAATATATTGTAGAATGTTGTATAAGGGGTTAAAAGCCTAGTTTCTGCCAGAATTGCTTTTTAATTTTCACCATAATTTTACTCAAATGGGGGGGTTCTAAATAATTTATGTTTTCTATTTTATCAAACATTGGGTTATTGAGTTATATTGTTTCTACATTTATTTTTTCTTGATGAATATGCTCAGTTTTGCATGTTTTGTTATTCTGGGGTTGATTCTAATCTCTTTCACTTTTCATAATAGGCTATTTGAGTCTTTTCTCTCTTTTTAAAAATTAGACAATAATTAGTCATGGGCTATTTGAATTTATTTTCTTTGATAAATAAAATGCCTGCTGCTTGTTAATTTTGTT